>NC_061508.1:308336969-308613694 GCF_022539505.1 Lolium rigidum
AGTCACATCGGTCAAAGCACAACTCCAAAAACAAGAGGGAAAACGACATTTAAATGCTGCCATCGTCCGATCGCAAGGATCAAGGGTTTCCCCTGAAGTTGACCGAGTAGAGGTATGAGAGCTTACCTACCTTCAAGAAGGGATCGACGCCCAAAGGCGTTGACCTTGTCAGCACCAACCACCACCAGAGACAGGCTTTCACCCGGATCTAGCTCGCAGGACTCCACCCCAAGCCTCCACCGGTGCCACCAACCACCACACGAAGGTCGCGCGCCAAACTGATCGAAGGTTCCGCCACCCAAGCAACCGGAACCCACACCACAGGTAGGCGCTGCTTCGCCTTCAACACTGGCCCCGAGACCACGTTCCAAACAGATCATCGGATTGCCTCCCAAGCGACCAAGCACAACACCCTAGAGACAAAGGAGTCGCTGCTTCGACTTTCACGCCGACCCCGAGGCCACGCTCCTAGCTTTCCGCCGACCAAACTCGAAATAATTGGCGCCGACCAAGCATCTCCACCTCACAGCGGGCCGCACCTCCTGCTTGCCTCAACTCACACTCAGCAGCCACCCTCACAAACTCCCTGCCGCAACACCCCCACTGTCGGCTACCGAAAACGCAGTAGCCGGAGAGGGGCCTCTGGCCGACACACCCCCCGCGGGCGATTAGAACAAGACGCACGTGAGCGTCCAAACTTCCGCACCCCGCAGCGCTAGCGGCCTCCACGACCCTCCTAGCCATCATGCCCGCATGCAGCCCCCAGACTCCACGGTGGGGGCGTCACGAGCTGTGCGCGTGAGCCTCCGAGTCGCAGTGGCCAACCGCCACCCAGCTCCCGTGCCAACCTCCAACGACCACCGCTACGCCACCACTATCTAGGGGGGCCCGCTTGCCGCGAGGGTCTTGGTTTTCTTACTGATGCCCTTGTAAGAGCAAGTATAATAAGTCTTAGTCAACTAGCTATAAAGATTAAAATAGTATATTATTGCTTAGTTGGAGGAGAGAGAAGGAGAGTGAGCTCTTATGCAAGAGCCAGCTCTAGTACGTGCTCCTAGACACTTTGTGAGAGTGAAAGGTGGGTCATACATTGATAATGTACAATATTTTTATAGCTTACTATTGTATATATTTGCTCTAAGTTGGCTATAGATGACATTGCACTTGAGTGATAGCCAGCAGCTGGCTACACTATTGGAGTTGCTCTAACTTGTAACCTCCAGGTTGACGAATGCGCCCCCACTCAAAATTTCAAATTCCTTTAATGCTTGCTCATATTTGACTGAAATTTGTTTAGATTTTGCAAATTTATACAAGAGAGAGAGAGAGAGAGAGCGAGAGAGAGAGAGAGAGAGGGAGGGAGAGGGAGCGAGAGGGAGAGAGGGAGAGAGGGAGAGAGCGAGAGAGAGAGAGAAGAGGCCGGCTTGGGGAGGTCCAGGAAGAGTCCGTTGTTCCCCTCCCGCGTCGTTCACCTCCCGCCGCGCCGACCGATCTAGGGTTAGGGGCGCCCGACGAGATGACCACGGAGGACGACCTGGAGAGTAAGAGGATTGCGGGGGGTGGGAAGAGAGAGGAGGGCACAGGGCAGGGAGAAGCCCACTAGTGCGGCGGCCGCTGGTTCCTCCCGAGCGAGAGGAAGGGTCTGTTCTGTTTCCTAGACAAAGCGGTACGCGCGGGCAGATGAGATTCTAAGGATATTCCGTGGGGGATATTCCCCGGGCTGCTGTTTTGCACACAACGAAGCGGAGCTCGGAATTGGCCTGAGTTTTAATGCCCAAATTCCACACGCACCCAAACAACCAAATTGAAGACCCATTTTCCGATTTTCTAATTCCCAGCCCCAATTCTATACATCCAAACAATCAATTTTTAACATGCATGCATTCAATAGAGATTGTATGGAATAGTGACCCTCATAATAATATATAAGTTGCGGTCCAGCATCATATATCCCATGTGAATCACCGGTTGAGATAATAAGAGCATTTCCAGTCGTCCAAAACGTCTCCCAAAGGTTTTGGGGTGTGCCGGACATTTTATCGTCCCAAGTCGCACTTACTCCCTCCGTCCGCAAAATAAGTGTACATCTAGGTTTTATGTTTAGTCAAAAAATTTAAACTTTGACCAACTATATAGTGAAAAGTAGTAGCATTTATGACACCAATTTAGTATCCCGAGATTCGTTTTGAAATGTAGTTTCAAATTATACCAAAATCTCATTATATATGTTGCTACTTTTTTTCCACGGTTGGTCAAAACTTAAAATGTTTGACTTAGTACAAAAGCTAGAAGTACACTTATTTGTGGACGGAGGGAGTACAAAAGACTCTTTTCGTTCAGCACGGTCTTATACGTTGTTCGGCATTTCGAGCTTGTCCCTGCTCCACAGGGGACGGTCCGGCGACGTCCCTAAACGCAGCACAAAGAAAAACAGGTCCCCAAACACTGGGGACGCGGGTGGAGATACTCTAAAAACGCCTACCTCTAAATCGGTGTCACCAGGTGTGATAAAAAAAACAATGCCGTGCAAATCACATGGATCATTTCATCGAGATCAAATCGATCGGTTGACAGAGGTTTGGTTAAGTGTCATCAGGCGAGAAAAAGACACCCCGTGCGAGGTTGTCATCTGTCGCTGACTCTCAACAAAAGATGCGACCGGCTATCCATCTGCAAACTCGGAATCTGTTTATTTAATTTTTGGCAAGAAATGTTTTATCACTTATTGACCCATTGCCACGCTGCTAGTATACCAACAAACTAGGATGACCCACGCAAACTTTGGACGCACGTCCATCAGGATCCGATCATCACCGCGGGTTGCCGCTCGCGGACATGTTCGTCACTGCTTCCCCTCGCCAGCCGCGCCACGCCTTCCACGCGACGGCGGCTTCCTCCAGCGCCCGGCGCGACGACCCCTCCGGCGCCCACGCGTGCGCCGCCGCCTGCTGCATGTCCCCGGCCTCGCGCCGCACGGCCCGTCCTTTCTCCGGCCCTTCCATGAGCTCCCTCAGGGCGTCAGCGATCTCCCCGCGCAACACCACCCCGCCGTCGCCGTCGCTGTCCCGTGCTCGAGGACGCACGGGGAGCGCCATCCCGACGCTGCCTTCCAGCACCACGGCGTTCATCCTCTGCTCCGCGTACAGCGGCCAGGAGACCATGGGCACGCCGCACGACACGCTCTCCAGCGTGGAGTTCCAGCCGCAGTGCGACACGAAGGCCGCCGTCGCCGGGTGAGACAGCACGCGCACCTGAGGCGCCCACGCCGCCACGGCGAGGCCCTTCTCCCTCGTCCTCTCCAAGAAGCCCTCAGGGAGCCACGCCAATGGATTGTCCCTCTTGCCACGCCCGTGCTCCCCCTCGTCTTCCTTGCCGTCCATGCTCGGCATGCGCACCACCCAGAGGAACCTGTAGCCGCTCGCCTCCAGCCCGGCCGCGAGCTCGGCCGTCTGCTCCACGGAGAGGGAGCCGCCGCTCCCGAACGAGACGTACACCACGGATCCGGTTGGCTGGCGATCCAGCCACTCTAAGCAGGCCGAGTCGCCGGGTTCGGCGGCGCCTGACCGCACGAACGGCCCCACGGGGAACACCGGCGGGAACGCGCCTTCCCCTGCCGCCTGCCTGAAATCATCGACCGCTGCGGGCTCCATCTCGTAGAACGTGTTCACCAGGACGCCGTCGGCATGGCGGTAACGCCGGCCCTCCTCGATGAGGTGCGCGTACACCAGCTCCTTGCTGCTCTGGAACCCGCACGGCAGGTCGGCGTGGCGCAGCGACACGCCCCCGGGGAGCTCGAGAGGGTCGGGGAGGTCGTGGTGCTCGCCGGGGGGCACGCCGTCGTGGAGCTCCACGATGCGGCGCATGATGGCGAGCGCGGTGAGGTTGCTGGGGATGAACACGTACGACGGGACGCCCAGCTCGGCGGCGAGGGGAAGCGCCGCGGAGCAGAAGAAATCCGGCACCAGAGCCGCGAGGTGTGCGGCGGAGCGGAGGAGGTCGCGCAGGTGTGGGAGGGAGCGGCGGACGAGCTCGAAGAGGACGGTCTCCATGGGCGTGTTGGTGGCGAGGTCGTCGAGCGGGACGGACGGGAGAGAGGCGGTGGCGACGGAGGCAGGGACGCCGGATTGGGCTTCCGGGGAGGAGGTCAGGTCGGTGAAGGTGACCAGGGTGGCCGCGAAGCCGTGGTGCTCGACGAGCCGCCGCGCCAGCTCCGCCAGCGGGATGAGGTGGCCGGCGCCGGGGCTGGCGAGCAGCACGACGTGCGGCCGCGGCTGATCGGTGGATGCCGCTCGCTCGGCGCCTGCGCTGGTCAAGGACTCCATGGCCGATTTCCCGAGCTGGGAAACCCTGTACGTACACCTACAAACAAATGAAATAATTGCGCCTTGGGAGAACCGCTGCTACTCGTCCAAGTTTGTTGCTTTCCACCGAAAGTTAATCTGATGAAGCAAACGTGGCGCACGTCTGGCAGTGCGCACGTGAGCATGAAACTAGTCACAATGAGAAATATCATGGATTAGCATCACACATACGATATTAATTTGTGATACAATACTTACAATGCACATTATCATGAATTAGTATCTAGTTTTATTATATTTAATATTTTATAAAATCTCAATGCAAACATGTGTACACTAATTTTTTTAGTTTTACGAGACTATGATACTGAGTATCTACATATGATACTTAATCTCACATCTCTCATTATTAATTGGTGTGCTACGTAATTTTTTTTCTACATAGCATGCATGATACTAGCTATAGTATTCTCATTGTGGCTAGTTCGAAGAGTTTTCCGCTTGGCAGCATGTGAAGAGAGAGAGTGTGTGGCCATGTCACTAAGCACTTGACTAAAACTAGTTTTATCAGGGGCCTTATTGCTTGCTGACATGTTTTTTCGCATTTCTTCTTCTCTCATGCAATTTAGTCCAAAAGTTACAGTATACGGGGAAATAAGTCTTGGGTTAACTTTGTCACTATGTTTGGATGACAACAAATTTATTTGGGTTCGAGTGGAGAAATAAGAAGCAGTTCATTGGGTGTACCTCGCTGGTTAAGAAAGATTGTGGTTACCTAAATTAGTTCAATTGTAATCACCTCCAATTTTTCTAACCATTCATCAATTCGTGATCAAGTTTACATGGAAAAGATGCGCCTCGATGTTGTGATTCCATTCCCATCATCGGTTCGTCGTTTCGTCGAGTGTTTCAAACTCGATTTCGCGTTTCTTTTTGAGCCATTTGTGGACGAGCTTAGTCAAAATTTCCCACACGGTCGACCATTTCAAAATTCGTGGAGTAGCTTTACCTCACCATTTCACACTACTTTCGTGTTCAAAATTCTCGGTTTCGACATTCGTAAACGAGTAGATCTATAACAACGTACAATATACTTCGGAAACACAAATCTACTCATATACGAATGTTAAAATGGAGAACTATGAATATAAAGTTCAGCGCGACAGTGAGATGAAGGTACTAGCTCAGAAGAAATTTTCAAACGCGCAAACGGCTACGAACAATTTGACTAAATTCGACCAAAAAAGGTTCAAACAGGACACACAATTTTCATTCACATACGCCACGAAACCAAAAACCGTTCATCATAATTGATTTGTAACATCAATATGCATTTTTTTTCGTGTTCATCATATTTCAAATCTACCCTCCATTTTATAAATCAGGGAGGATTAAAATAATACAGATTAGTGTCAATGTTACATAAAGATGCCCGCACGCCTCTAGCCACCAATGCCCACTTTTGCGCCTAGCCCCGGAAAAACGCTCGACAAATTTTTTTAGCCAACTTTTTGGCTGCTTTAAAATTCGTGCAATGCAGGGAATATTGCTCCCATGTGAAACCAAATGAACGTTTTCGTTTCTCCTACACGAGAAAAGACTTTGTGATCAACCAAACAAGCCCCAGATGTTGTGCTTGTTGGTGTTTGAATCTTGGAGTTTTTAGGGCATTTTTAGCGGCCCAACGTAAAATAGATACGGAAAGCTTTTGTCGACGTTTGTTTGAGCCAGGACGTATATGTCTGTTTTAGTTAGGTCTGGGACATGGAAGACTACGACCTCGTCATCCTCGTGCACCTTGTTGTCGTTGAGGTCGCGCTCCCGGTGAAGTTGGCGCCACCGAGATAACCCGCATGGCAGTGCGGGTCGAAGTCCCAACTCCGGAAGGTGGACTAGTTATAGGAGTCAAGGGCGAACACTGGATCTTCACGTAGATCAGGTGGCATGATGAAGCGACATCGGCGGATCTCGTATTGGCTTTGACACCCTCGTGTGGCACCAGAGGCACTAGGACGCGGCGTGAATTCAAATTTCATTCGCCGCTCGCCAGGCCCGCACCCCGCGAAGCATTGTGGGTGGGGATATTATCGGAATCCACCTCGAGAAGAAGCTGATGACACACTCAGCTTACCAAAAGAAACCTGTCAGCTACCCAATATAAATGTTTAATAAGCACTAGTCATTCAGTGAGCCATATACTGGGATCACTCACTTAAAAACATACTTTAGATATTCACTTATCACTTATTCTATGATTTTTTGGGGAGAGAAGCGCGTTCTTCTGGAACTGCCGGTGCGAGAGCTCCACATTAACGTACCTACGGTTTCGCGGGGTCTTCTCCTTAGTTGCGCCAGAAGATCCGGCCTCGTGGCCGTGATTCGTCTTGCAGAACAACCACTTTCCCATGGCGATGGAGGCAGGCTATGACTGGCTAAACTGCTTATCTTAAAAAGGCCAGGGGACTGATGACACTAAAAAAATCTGCCAATTTGTTAGGATTCCAAGTGTAGATTGTTGTAGCAAGAGAATTTTTGCCACAAGGGTAACTAGGGGTTTAATATTGAACTCTCGCAAAACAAAGGCGAATCTTCTTCAAGCCTTGTCTAGCAACCTGCAAAGAAAGTTTTTTTGTCTTGTGCCCCCAACTCCAACATGTGGTTGTCAAGCACAATGCTTCGTTATTAGTAAAATGGGATAACAATAAATAAAATGCGAGGCCCAAGGGAGAAGTTGACGACGTGGGCCTCCAAGACTGATATGTATGTAGCCATACCCAAAAGTACATATATATATATTTGTCTATCCTTACTTGTAAAATATTAAAAGTTCACATCGGGCGATATATTTTTAGTCTGGGATATCTATAAATAATTTTTAAGCACTTAAATATTATGATAGAAAGACTAAAGAAGTCGCAAAGTAGAACATGTAATATTTGGGTTCAGGCAAGAAATTCATGCCTCATGTATGCAAACTAGCTAATGTAATCTCACAAGAGCAGGTTCTGCCACGTGCCATGCTTGCTGAAAAAGCATTATTTTTTGGGGCCGTGCTAGCCGTCGGTCTGTCGAAATCCGGACAAAAATCGATCGTGGGTCCCACTCTATGTCGCATTCAACAGCACTGGCATGCTTAGTTCACGCGCGGGCACGGATGGTCCTATGCTCGCATCAATGAGCTTGCACTGCTGTGCGTTGGATGCACTCCCCATGTCCACGTGGGTGGAACCCACCAAAAACATGCTGTAATAATTCTATGCTATACCCATACACTAGTGTACACACTTGTTAAAACTGTGTAAGCTGAGCAAAAATGTAGTACTCCCCCAATTCATATTAACTGACTTAACTTTATCGAAATATAGATATATCTTGTCAACAAACATACTTAGATATGTATCTAGATAAAGTTGAGTCAATTAAAGAAATGCATCAAAAAGTGGTTAAACAATAATTTTCTTGTAATCTGATTTACAACAAAAATTACCTACAATTTTAATAAAATTGGAAAAGATTACAACAAGAACCGCAAAGTATCACAACAAAACATTAATATGATTGCAAACAATGCAAAAATGATGTAGCAACAATTAACTTTCTACATATTGAATTACAACAAAAATAACCAACTACTTTTTACGAAAGTCACGTACGATTACAACAAAATATCCATGTGTTTGCAAACAATGCAAAATGGTCAAGCAACAATTAGTTTTCTACGGATTGAATTACAACAAAAATCACCAACTATTGTTTACAAAAAATGCAAACAGTTACAATAAAAAAATCCATATGTTTGCACACAATGCAAAAACGGTCAAGCAACAATCAATTTGCTACGGACTGAATTACAACAAAATTCACCAACTATTTTTTACAAAAGTCACAAATGATTACAATAATAACACATCACTAACATGAAACCATCGTCCATGGCAGCCCAGACTTGCCGATTCGAGACCATTGAACACGAACCCGGCTTGCCGGAGCCCCTAAGCACTAGATCGTGTGATTCTAGGCCATCCCCACAGGTCTAGCATCTCCCCGAAATCATGGTAATCACGGCTGGCGGAGGGATCTGACGACATCGCAAAAGTAGCTCGAAGGTCTCCATCTTCAGGTAGGATAAGTGCCGAGTAGATCAGAATGGTCGCGAACATGCTCGAACGAACCAACGAACAACGTGGTGAGTGCTTGAGCTTTGCAAACTAAACAACAGCTAGCCATGCGCTCATGCATCCATTTAGGTAGCAGACGTGACATCATCAGCCAAATTAAACTACTCCCTCTTTTTTTAAAAGGGATTTGAGGCATCCATGCATGCATGCTCAATTATTGAGAGGGAACCGTACGTGCTAGCTAGCACATGCATATACTAGCACGCATGAAACCATGTGTATATGCATGCTCTAGCTAGTTGGAAGCAGTTAGGAACCACATTAAATGCATGGAGCTACGTCAGCGCGTGGAAGGTGGTCCAGAGGAAACACGATTGAGACGGAACGACCGACGTTGCCCTCGATCGGTCGACCGATTACAAGTGTTTTCCTATTTTTTTACATGTAGTACTATTTTGCCAATAGGAAATTTGACACCACTAGGGCCACACAGGGTGGAGCTACGTTGCGGCCTAACTGGATCGTGGCCCGCCCATGATTTTGGCATTCCTTTGTTCCCCTTTCTGTGCTGGCCAGGCTTCCTATTCTGAAGAAAATAACCCCTTCCACCGCTGCATCCTGTCCCGGCCAAGATTATCGTTGAAGCTCCGCCACTGGTGCCACACCAACAATAATAAATCGTCATACAATCTTATATTCCATTTTTCATACCTGCACGGATACTTGTGTTCACAAATATTCTATCATTATATTTGGTGCATGTGCCCACACTTGTACGCCAACATTGACCAATATACATGGCTTAGAGTATCTCTAGTAGTAACAAAAAAGTGGAAATCCAAAAACCGTAATTCAGTCTCCCGAAAACGTTAGTTCATTCTATTTTGACAGTCGCGCATAATAGAAACCGTAAAATAGGAACTGAAACACGAAACTAAAATTCTCGCGGGAGAATTCATCGATGAACACATATAGCCGATAGTTGTTACTCCGATAAGCACCAAATTTTACATAATTCGAATTAATAACCTAAATTAACTAGTATCCACGGCAGCGCCAGCTAATTTTGCCCAAAATTTGGCTTCGGGGGCCTCTACGCGCGGCGGCGGAGGTGGTAGCGGAGGACGGTGAGGCGGCGGACGCGTGGAGATCCTATTCCGCATCGAGCTCGACGATCTCCAGCTTCACGTGGCGGATGCGTTCCTCCTGGCGCGCCGCCTCGTATTCGCGGACCTAGCGGACGGCGTCGGCCTCCTCCCGGCGCTAGCGTGCTCGCGCCTCCGCGTTTGACACGTCCGCCATCTGCGCGACGACGCCCTCCTCCTCGTCGTCGTTGTGGACGTAGTCATCGACGGACAGGAGCGTCCTCGCCGGCGTCGTGTCCTCCTCCTCGAACGAACTATCGTACAACGGAGGGCGACGGGGGGGGGGGGGTGATACGTCTCCGACGTATCGATAATTTTTTATGTTCCATGCCACATTATTGATGATATCTACATGTTTTATGCATACTTTATGTCATATTTATGCATTTTCTCGCACTAACCTATTAACGAGATGCCGAAGAGCCGATTCGTTGTTTTCTGCTGTTTTTGGTTTCGTAAATCCTAGTAAGGAAATATTCTCGGAATTGGACGAAATCAACGCCTGGGGCCTATTTTCACACGAAGCTTCCGGAAGACCGAAGGGAAGACGAAGTGGGGCCACGGGCGCCGCCACACTAGGGCGGCGCGGCCCAAGGGGGCCCGCGCGGCCCTAACGTGTGGGGCCCCCGTGACGCCTCCCGACCTGCCCTTCCGCCTACATATAGTCTTCGTCGCGAAACCCCCGAGCACCGAGAGCCACGATACGGAAAACCTTCCGGAGACGCCGCCGCCGCCAATCCCATCTCGGGGATTCAGGAGATCGCCTCCGGCACCCTCGCCGGAGAGGGGAATCATCTCCCGGAGGACTCTTCACCGCCATGGTCGCCTCCGGAGTGATGAGTGAGTAGTTCACCCCTGGACTATGGGTCCATAGCGATAGCTAGATGGTTGTCTTCTCCTTATGTGCTTCATTGTCGGGTCTTGTGAGCTGCCTAACATGATCAAGATCATCTATCTGTAATGATATATGTTGTGTTTGTTGGGATCCGATGGATAGAGAATACTATGTTATGTTGATTATCAATCTATTACCTATGTATTGTTTATGATCTTGCATGCTCTCCGTTATTAGTAGAGGCTCGGCCAAGTTTTTACTCTTAACTCCAAGAGGGAGTATTTATGCTCGATAGTGGGTTCATGCCTCCATTAAATCTGGGACAAGTGACGTAAAGTTCTAAGGTTGTGGATGTGTTGTTGCCTCTAGGGATAAAACATTGATGCTATGTCCGAGGATGTAGTTATTGATTACATTACGCACCATACTTAATGCAATTGTCTGTTGTTTTCAACTTAATACTGGAAGGGGTTCGGATGATAACCTGAAGGTGGACTTTTTAGGCATAGATGCATGTTGGATAGCGGTCTATGTACTTTGTCGTAATGCCCAATTAAATCTCACTATACTCATCATATCATGTATGTGCATGGTCATGCCCTCTCTATTTGTCAATTGCCCAACTGTAATTTGTTCACCCAACATGCTATTTATCTTATGGGAGAGACACCACTAGTGAACTGTGGACCCCGGTCCATTCTTTTACATCGAATACAATCTACTGCAATACTTGTTCTACTGTTTTCTGCAAACAATCATCATCCACACTATACATCTAATCCTTTGTTACAGCAAGCCGGTGAGATTGACAACCTCGCTGTTTCGTTGGAGCAAAGTACTTTGGTTGTGTTGTGCATGTTCTACGTTGGCGCCGGAATCCCTAGTGTTGCGCCGCACTACATCTCGCCGCCATCAACCTTCAACGTGCTTCTTGGCTCCTACTGGTTCGATAAACCTTGGTTTCTTACTGAGGGAAAACTTACTGCTGTACGCATCACACCTTCCTCTTGGGGTTCCCAACGGACGCGTGTTGAACGGAAAAGACATACGTCAACCACGCGCAGCAAGCAGATTTTCTGGCGCCGTTGCCGGGGAGATCAAGACACGCTGCAAGGGGAGTCTCCACAATCCAATCTCTTTACTTTATTTTTGTCTTGCTTTACTTTTATTTACTACTTTGTTTGCTGCACTAAATCAAAACACAAAAAAATTAGTTGCTAGTTTTACTTTATTTGCTATCTTGTTTGCCATACTAAAAACACAAAAAAATTAGTTACTTGCATTTACTTTATCTAGTTTGCTTTATTTACTACTGCTAAAATGGGTACTCCTGAAAATACTAAGTTGTGTGACTTCACAACCACAAATAATAATGATTTCTTATGCACACCTATTGCTCCACCTGCTACCACAGCAGAATTCTTTGAAATTAAACCTCGCTTTCTCGAATCTTGTTATGCGAGAGCAATTTTCTAGTGTTAGTTCTGATGATGCTGCTGCCCATCTCAATAATTTTGTTGAATTATGTGAAATGCAAAAATATAAGGATGTAGATGGTGACATTACAAAATTAAAATTGTTCCCTTTCTCATTAAGAGGAAGAGCTAAAGATTGGTTGCTATCTCTGCCTAAGAATAGTATTGATTCATGGACTAAATGCAAGGATGCTTTTATTGGTAGATATTATCCTCCTGCTAAAATTATATCTTTGAGAAGTAGCATAATGAATTTTAAAAAATTTGATAATGAGCATGTGTTATCACCAGAATTTGACCGAGTCAGAGGTGGGCCGCGATCAAGATGGGCTTGAAGAATATACATGGAAGAATATACATGAATTGGCCTTATATGCAAAGTTTGGGCTAGTTTGCCCGTGTATCTGTAATATAGTAGGATACGTGTCGGTTAGTTAGAGTTTGGCTCGTGCACGGTTGGGATTATTCCCACGTTAGAAAGTCTACGGACTATAAATATGTATCTAGGGTTTATGAAATAAACAACAATCACGTTCACCACAAACCAATCTAGGCGCATCGCCAACTCCCTTGTCTCGAGGGTTTTCTTCCGGGTAAGCATCATGCTGCCTAGATCGCATCTTGCGATCTAGGCAGTACAAGTTTATTCGCTGTTTATGCGTTGCTCGTACTGAAGCCTTTTTTATGGCGAGCAACGTAGTTATCTTAGATGTGTTAGGGTTAGCTTCGGGGTCTCCCGCTGCTGACGTTCTCCTTAGCTTCGGGGTCTCCCGCTGCTGACGCTCCCGTCGCCGCCTCCCGCTGCTCGATTGCCTCCCGCCGATGTCGCCGCTCTGCACGCCACCGCTCCGCCCAGTGTCGCCGCGACTCTTCCTTCGCGGCGGCGTCGATGTCGAACTGCGGTGCTTCCGGTGGTGCAGGTGGCGGTGGAGACGGTGGCGGAGGGAACTGGCTGGACGAACGGCCCCACGGGGAAGACCGGCGGGAACGTGCCTTCCGCTGCCGCCTGCCTGAACTTCCCGACTATTGCGGGCTCCATCTCGTAGAACGTGTTCACCAGGACGCCGTCGGCATGGCGGTAACGCCGGCCCTCCTCGATGAGGTGCGCGTACACCGGCTCCTTGCTGCTCTGGAACCCGCACGGCAGGTCGGCGGTGCTCGCCGGGGGGCAGGCCGTCGTGGAGCTCCACGATGCGGCGCATGATGGCGAGCGCGGTGAGGTTGCTGGGGATGAACACGTACGACGGGACGCCGAGCTCGGCGGCGAGGGGGAGCGCTGCTACTCAAGTCCTGGGAGACCCTGTACGTACACCTACGAACAAATGAAATAATGCCGCCTTGGGAGAACCGCTGCTACTCATTTGTTGCTTTCCACCACGGTTAAAATATCTCCAGTCGTGTCCCAACACCCTCTCCTCCAAAGGAATCCGTGGTGCACTAGGCAAAAACGTGCCGAGCCGCGTCTCCGCAGTTTTTTTTGTACGGTCTCATACGGTATCCGGTGGCCCGAGCCCAATACCCGCCCCAAAGGGGAGGCTGCGGGCATGCCGGACATAACGAAAAGCAAGGCAAAGAGACGCGTCGGCGGCTCGGAAGTCTAAAGCCCCGTCGCTTACCTTTGGTCAAGCGACGTTAATGGCGTCCTAGATTTCCCAGACGACGCATGGACACGTCTCGTCGTGCATGGCCGTCCGCGCCGGCGTTTATTGTGTCCAACGACCCGCTGCCGCTTCGCCTGCCGCCGCTGTACATTAAGAGCGCCATGCGGTTCTTGTGAAAAAGTTTTAGATATAAAAATTAAAATAATATTTGCAAGGCTAGCGGCGCCATCGCCAAGCGTCCAAAGTCTTAAGTCGCGAATATTCACGCGAGCGCACGCGCTATGAATGTATGTATAGCTCATGTAGTATCACTATCTAGAAGGCATCAAAATGTCCCCCTTATAAGTTGGTCTCCAACTTCTTGGCTTAGCCATGTGGGACTAAACTTCACATGCCCTCCATCCCCCTTGGCTGTCCACAAATTTACTGATATATGTTTGGGCCGAGGCCCACTGTGCCAAACGGGCTGCCTTGAGATGCACCTGGACCTAACATATAGTAAAAAACCTTCGATGTCCATAAAGTAGTTCATGCATTACCTCCTAGCACGACATATGATACATATATACACAGACGCAACTTTGTATAGACATGAGAATGCTAATGCTTCAAGCTAGTTGCGGTGCACCATGTTCTTCTCTTTGGCATTTGCACCCGAAACGCAAAATGTCCGAAATAGTTGGTAGATAAGAATACTACTACTACCACCCGACAGCTACGATAAGCTCGTGCGAACCTGGTTGCGACGATAGCCGGATTGCTCGGTGCCGCATCGGCGCTTCCAGGTTGCACCATCTCCGTTCATGCATTTGGATTATTGACCAGTAGATCACTGAGATGCAGATTCCGCTGAGAACAAGAAGCAAAGATGATCCATCTGCCATGTGTTGTAGGATGACTGGGCGAGTGGCTTTAGAACAGTCCTACGAGCAAGCTGGAGCACAAATGCATGGCAGCTTGGTGGGTGGACAAGATGGAGACGACCGTTGAGCGTGGTCCGTTGAATCACTCGGTGTGCACGCTCGAAAGAGTTAAAGAGGAGCGGAGGCCAGACCACATGAGGACAGGTCATACAACCGGCGGCAGTAGATGAGATGGCGCAACAGCCATCTTCTGCACTCACCGAAAGGAGCTTTTCACGGAGTGCTTGGTGGTGAGACTATCTGGGGAAGAGACGGCCCTATTTTGGGTAAATGTCTAAACTACCCACACAATCGGAGGGCTGATTTTACTTGACCCTACTTCCTCCTATCACTAGAAAATTGTACGGTAGAGAGCCTCAACCAGAGGGAGCACATTCAAGTAGTGCATGCTTCTTCGTACGGTCCATACGAGTTGCCTCCTACCACTTCACTATACATATATACTCGTACCAACGTCCAAACTAAGCTTTGTATAAGTGTGAAAATGCTAAATGCTTCATGCATGGTATTTGGGATGCACCATATTATTGTCAAAGACATGATCTGGCTCATTCAGCTAGGAGGGTGAGAGGCAATGTTATAGCTAGGAGAATGCTAAATGCTTCATGAAAAATATCTGAAATAGTTGGTAGATACAAATACTACTACACTACCACCTGTAGCTACGACGAGCTCGCGAACCTGTTTGCGAAGATGGTCGGTTTGCTCTGCATCGTGGCGGCGCTTCCAGGGCTACCTTCTCCGTTCATGCCATTGGATTGTTGGCCAGAAGCTCTTCGTCGTACATTCGCTCCAACGATAGCGACAAAGCTGACGAAAGTAGAAGATGTCACAAAAGCTTACACATGTGGTGTCGTTGCTTAATAGATGGTACCTCGGAGGAGGGATCCTCACGAGGGGGAAAAGAAGTAGGGGCCATAGGGCGGAGTGTCCTCGGGACGGCGGTACGCGATTTACCCGGCCTTCGGAACACCTACACGGAGACAGGGCCTACTGCTGCTTGTCTGGAATTATCTGGACGCTTTCGCGTTGTTACAATGAGTTGTGGTTGTGCCTCTAGGGCTCCCGGGATCCGGCTTATAAAGGCGCACGGATCTAGGGTTTACATGGAGAGTCCTAGCCGGAATACAAGTTGCCTAACTACGGTACAATGTCTTGCCGTGTATGTCAAGGATCCGTCTTCCCTTCTACGTCGTACCAGATCCGGCTACCCTTAATGGGCCAAGCCGGATCCGACTTCCAGTGTCGGTCCGGTGGATCCGGCTCCTTGTTCCTGGGCTGGTCTTCATCCAACTTGATCTATAGCAACTGGGCCGCTCGATGGGCCTCATGCCACCATCACCGTCTATGGGCCACCCGGGCTTGCCGGATCTAGGCACTGTCGATGGTACACCCATGAAGTATACCCACAACATGTGGTCAGCTTGGGCTCATCGGTCATTCCTAGTAGCAGGCAGCCTGGTGATAAGTGCTAGGTCTTGTCGGAGCTACGCAACTATCCCAGGACTAGATTTTTCCGCATGCATTAGTGACAAACTCAGGCGAACGAGCACTGGGCACGCCTGGTTGAAGTCGGCATCCAACTACACAACACGCGTGTTGCCTTGCACATGTCATGTTTCTCGCCGTGTCTGGGACAATGCTCACCCGTCACCCATCTATACACTTCCATTCCATTTGGAATTTTCTTCCTTTCAACTATAACATTACCTTTCATCCTCCTAGCTGGATGAGCCAGATCATGTCTATCACTTGACAGACGATACATGCATGCTGCTAGCCATAGTGGTCACCACTGGGATATTTTCTTACTCGCCTTCCATCGACAACCTAGCCATAGTAGCAACTAGCAAGTAATCAAGTTTATTAATTCCAGAATCCATGGCGCCGAATAGTACAGCAGGGATAATCCGTTCTCATCCCTCATCGGAGTCGCCTCTATATTACAGCCGATGACGGACGAGTGCAAAAGGAAAAGGACGCCGCCGTCACTGCAGCTACGCATAACATGCTCCTTAGTTGGGCACACTCGATCACTCTAGGACTTCCTCTCCTTCCTCGGCATGCCCTACCCCGACCTCAATCTTGCTAGCACCAACTCGCTGGACGATGGTATTGCACCGACCGCTTAATTACGTCATGATCAGGGGTGCTAGTCTAGGCTTCACCTTACGCCATGTACGACGACTAGAGGCTAAACTGCAAATAAAGGAGTTCTTGTCTTTCAGGACTGCCGCACATGGCCATCTCTTTGCAGAACTAACTACGTACACGGGCAGGACTTTAATTACATGCATGACAAATGCATGTGCACTGTATGCGCTGCACCTACATACCCTCGTTTTATAACTTTTTGTGCTTCATCTTTGCGGACATGTCTCCTATGCTCTTCAGCTATATCGTGATGGACATGTTATTTCTTTATTTCTTATGTTAGAGACCCCGTGGAGGAACCATTGTGCATCTCTTCCAGAGTTCCCAGGGCATTTCCTACTTTGTAGCTCGGACATGTCAGATGTGGCACCACCAACAAATATATGAGCCACCCCATAAGTGTCTCGTGGGAGCGGTGGTTCTAGTCTTCCAGTGTGATCAAGATGGTATCATCCTCAGTTGAGGGCCCATCTCGCTGTTTACGTGGCAGCGTCGGTGGGTACTTGGGTTGGATACACTGCTTCATCTCATTGATGTTAGGAAAGCACGGCCACGTTTCTACAAAGGTATGAGCCATCATGGGGCATGTAGAGTAGTAGAGGATATCTAGTATGCGACCGGGTTGGGAACTCCTATCGCCCCACACGATATGTTCCGACTTTAGACAACTTCTGCGTGTCTGAACAATCAGAACTCCCACGCCGTGATCCGTCTCCGCTCCCCCAATTAACCACTACCACGACTGACTTGTCAATGCCGCAATCGAATAGCCACCGCCATATCACCCCACCAGTGACCTGCCAACTAGCTAGGCCAGTTGGATGTCTCCCTCCACATGTGGACAGTGTCATTGTTATGCCACCTCATCCTCCCAAATCGTCGCCACCGCCGTTTCGAGGAGGCCCCAACTTTTTGTGTGAAATCACCTCCATGAGTTTGATTTGAGTGACATGCTTTTTTATCTAATATATTTTAAATTTCGTATGAGATGCTAAGTTTGTATAATCATACCTCTATAATTAGGGGTCTATATATATTTAGTTCCATTTTTCCACCCCAATGTACCATGTAAATCTTCAAAATAACGAGTTTTATATGTAGAAGAAGTTTCTTATATGTACTTTTAGACCTATTGTCCTTTTTCTAATTATGAATTATAAATACCCACCGGTGCGATCAGAAATATATAATAGTGAATGTGCAATTACCCCTTATATGTTGTATTGCACTTACAATTGAACTCGGTCTTAGTACTGATTAACTAATGTAGATGAATTGTTGACTCATAAAATCCACTTCTATTTTTTGCTCGTTGGGCTGGGCGAGTTCATGAAATGATTGGCACTTCTTATATCCTCCCATAAAATAAGGGCCTCAATAACGCGCAATCATGCATAAAATAACAATGCGGGAAGAGGACGTCACATGAATTTATAGGTAATAAGGCCATCTCCAACGGCCTCCCGCAATTGGAATTTGGACGTCGTAGGTGTCCGCCGAAGCCGATAAGACCGCAAACGGACCGCATCCCGCGGACGCGTTCGTTCTGCAGCAGCGCTGAAATCGCACGGACTGGGGGCACGGCCGTCGCTAGCCCACATTTCAGTGAGGACACATATTTGTTTTCTTATAAAGCCTAATTAGGATATATTTTGATTGCATTTTAACCATAATTAAAACAATCTAAACTAAACTATATCAGGCCCACTCCACCGTCCACGTAGCTAGCTAGCTTGGCTCTCGCTGCTTTCGTGGTCGCCGGCCTCCACGCCCTTGGCCTCACCGCATGAGTTGTCTTTGCCCTCGTCGTCGCCGTGCATCCCCTTGGCGACCGGACGGATCCTGTCGCGGACGGCGTGCCTCATAGCGTGCTGAGCGAAGGTAATGGCCTCCCGCCGCACACGTGCTGTCACAACGCGTTGCGCCACCATGTGGATGGCCGTGATAACACCACCAGCGCCTCGGCTGATGCCTTGATATTGGTGTTCCTAGCGTACTATCGTGCCCTAGCCACCTCTCGGGCCGCCATCTCCGCTCTATCCGGATGGAGATGCTCCGCCGCCGCCTCCACGGCGACACGGTCGCCAGCGTGCGAGCGGACTCTTCCGCCTCCATCGCAACGGTGAGGGGCAGCCTGTTGTAGAGCGGTCTCTTTCATCGGCTGCCAATTTAGCGACCTCGTCCTCTGGCCGCTTCTCCTCCCACTCGTAGCACGCCTGTCGCTATTTCACGATGAACGGTGGTCGCGCTCCTCCAAGGCCGTCGAACGGAAGGAGAGATCGATGATATCAACATCGATGGGCTCCTCGTGTCCTTTGAGAGCGCGCGAGAAGAGCACACATTGCTCCGTCGTGGTGGAGGTGCGAAGAGGGTCTTCGTCGACATCTTAATCCTCCCAGCCTCCCACTTGTCCTCTCCACTCGCGACACGACTCGGAGGGTAGCTCTCCATGGAGGTCACGCTGATCTGGTCCCACGTGGTGAGCGGGCGGCAGGGGTGGGCAGAATGGGAGCCATGGCTATAGATGTGTGGACCTACCCGAGTCCCCAGGTGAGCTCATTTTATGTCGTGGTGGCCTGGGCGGGAAAGCGTTGGCACGGGCAGGAAAGACGCGGTCGTTTCCCGCGGGCGCAGCGTCTATGCGGCTGTTTCCTAAGGTAACACTCTATTGGTTGAAGAATTTTATGTCAAAGCACTTTGATTCTTTTTATCGATGCGCAATTAAAATGGGAAGCCGAACAATCAACTACAGGCCCACGTTCACTTTGCATGCAAACCAAATAGAATTGCTTGAGCCCATGCAAAACCGCATGCAGCGGTCCTTTCTTCTTTTTGCTGAGCAATTACCGCCCATTATTGTTGTCTCGGAGTGCTTTTAGGTGTAGTGGGTATTAATTATGACTAGTTATGGCTAATATGACATTAATTCTTTGGTACCACTCTAAAAAAATTGTAAAGCCCAGTAAGACTAGTCACAATGCATAGTATCATATAGAAGTATCATGCGTATGATACTACTAGATGTTACTATCTCCACAATGCATGGTATCATATACTAGTATCATAGTCTCCATATATTAATTGTTTTGTAGAATCTCAATGCAAATATATGTACAAGATTTACTTGACATTAATTTTTCTAGTAGTATGTGCTATGATACAGTATCTACCTATGATACTAGTACTCTCTCTCTCATCCTTAATTGCACTGCCACATCAGCATTTTGCATGCATGGAATGCATGATACTACCTATAATACTTCCATTGTGGCTAGTCTAACCCAAGTATGGAGGGAGTAGTTAACACTTTCCAAGAACAATGAGTCTACAAGCTAATTAAGGAAGCAATCTATGACACTATTTTGTTGTTACTAACCACAATGAAGGTAGTAACATGCGCATATTACTACCCTATGTTACATTTGGGCATTCCTCCGGACCGGGTTTTGGGCCAGGCCCGAAAAAGCCCGAACCTAAATTCCCAGGCCCAAGCCCGGCCCGGCCAGACCTTCGAGCTTACAAATCGGGCCCGAACCCGGCCCGACAAACCCGGCCCGAACTAGGCTTAAATCACGTTTTCTGCAAGCCCGAGCCCAAGTCGGACCGACGTTCGGGCTTCGAAATCAGGCCCGAACCCAGCCCGACATGCAAGCCCAGCCCGACCCGGGATTTTCGGGCTGGACTGTCCAGGCCGGGCTGCACATGCCCAGCTGTACTCTATGTTACTTCCTACGATAACTACTCTTATTGTGGAAAGCTCTGCAACCTAGGCGCCATTGGCTGAATTTTCTCCCTCTAATCTCGCATGTCACCTTAGCTACCAATCAGGTTCGGGTCATTTGTGTACGCATCAATGCATGTACCAATTTCCCCATAACCTTCCTAATTAACGTGGCACTGGATGCAAATTCAGCCTAATTTTTAGGGTTTTGACTCATTTTACTAGAAATCTAATAAACCCCTATGAAGGAAGTACCAGAAGGTGGGTGCATCTCCTTTACAATTATTCCTGCATTTCTAGTCTGGATCAACCAGAAAAGCTAGCACTCTAGCGGGATTTGTACATGAAACGGGCGGGAAAAATATTAATTAATCAATGAGGTCAACGAGTAATGGTCTTGGAAAAATTTCGGGGCTTTCGCTCTAGTTGCTCAATCCGTTGCTTGTTCCAAAGAATACACAAATGAATATTCTTTATTTCCTGTCGGACAGGCCCTCTTTTTTCATTCGAATGTACATCTTTCTCGGTAATGATCATCTACAACTGAAAGACTGACGTCTTCCTCTACTCGATCCTGGTCTGTCCTCTAATGAGGAGCTCATTGCATCTTCTTTTTTGATCCGTGAATCCAAAGCTTTGGGAGAAGTGGGGACTTTGCCTCTTTCTTGGACATCTAGATCACACAGCAACCAAATTAACAAATAAAAGGTGCATACAGCTCATCTAACGTGACATTCAAACAGACAGCCCACCTCCATCAGGAGTTTAACCAAACAGAAATGCAAGCTAAATACAAATATTATTACAGCTCCACGACTTAAAGCACTACAAAACCTCATGTTACAATGTGTAGACTGGTCTGCGAGGCTGTTTACCTGAACCGGGCTGCTAGCCCTCCCCTACCCTGCACCAGACTAAGCAGATTTCATACAGCCCTTCCTTAAGTCTTCTAAACATCACATGGCAGGTGAAGGTCCAAAATGCAAGTACGGGAGCATGTAAAGCTCTCAACGGAGACAGCAGTGTCCTATGCTCCCAGCTTCTAAACCTTGCAAGTAAGAAACATCATATATCATTACAGGAAACAAAATGCAGTAGTACTGCGAATTAAATCAGTACCACAAGAAGTGAGCTAAAAGCATGATACAAATACCAGTTAAATCCATAAAGTCTGACACTATTAAAATATCATCCAGATAATCCCAGGTATATTTGTAGAAAGTGGGTTATTTGAGCGCATAAAAGTAGCAGTTGAATTCAAAGGACATTGCATATGCATAGGATCTGGCAATCCAGAGACAAGAAATGATCCACTGACAAGTTGGGCAGCAAGCTGCACCCATCACGAAGATCAGTCAAAACGGCTGTGCTCCTTGGTTTTGCTGGATGACAAATTAAAAGTCTGCCTCTACATGTCATAAGCAAAGACGAAATGTTACAGAAAAAAGTAGTAGAGTCCATGTGTACCAGACTGCCTGCCTACCATGACCAGCAGCAAAGAAAAGAGCATGTGGACATTGGCCAATTGAGATCAGGGGATTTACACAAGCCAATAATGCAAGGACTGGACTAATGGTTGGCCAAAACTGAAACACTGGTATTCATCTTAAGCCTTAACTGAAGTGGTGGTCGTTTTATTATCATTGTCGAGTCTTGATAATGTTTTAAACATGCTAAAAGATACTCATCACTGGACTACTGAACTGCAAATGTATTCAGTAGAGTAAAAAAATATTTACCATATGCATGCAGAATGAGATTCGGTTCTATACCTTCACAAAATGCGGATCTAAGAAATTTAAGTCTGCAGTTGAACCTTGCTGTTTCCCAACTGTCAAGCACAGATCAGAATATTAGTAATGTAGAACACAAAGGAAGAGAATAATACATGGTGCACAGCATGGCAGTAAAAAGAATGGAACCTCATTTCTACGCAGCAGCTCCAGATGACAGCACCACCAGCACCACGCTTCTTATTGGTCTTGTCGTCTAAAGCCCGTGCAAAGAGAATTGGGCAACAATCATGAGAACATGTTCAACAGCATCGAATTCATCAAAATACAGAGGAAACGAGAGCAAGCCTCCAACCTTGCTCTAACTTGGCCATCATGTTGCCTTGGCAGCTTTGGTAGAGTCCCGCACCACCCTGTAAGGGGATAAGTAGAAGTGAAGCAAGCAAGCTTAACATCATCTTTAAGAAATGTTAAAATGTAGACAAGCTTATGAGCAATCTATATAAACCTTAAGCAGGCAGGTTGTAAGAGCGAGTACCTTGGTCCAATATGATTTTATCCTGCAAGTCTTTCATGAGCAAGCTTAACATCATCCAGCTTTACCCGTTGGAATGCAATCGCAGTTTTAGGCTGCAGCGAATGAATAGCCAGGATTAGCCAATGACCGGAATGCACACAACCATCATTTTCGAATTATTACAGTAGAAATCTCTTGAGAAGTATACGGTGCAAAGTTTTCATGGAAAATGTTGGTGTACAGCTGCAAATGCCTAGAGCAGACCAGGGAATTGGGCTGACCTTGTGGTGGGCGGCGGCGACCATCAACAGGAAGAAGTGGAGGAGGCCATGTGCCAGCTGTGGTAATAGTCGAGGCGGAGGCGCAGGTTTTGCGAACCAGCGATGAGCTCCTTTATGTGAACCTCGAAGATTTCCTGCATCTTCAAATAATTCACATGTGAATGAAATCCCAGTTAGGCTACGCTTTGCTGGTCATATATACCAGGGAAGTAGCAATATATATGTTTTAGAAATCCCCATAAGATTTGAGACGGTGGGATCAATTATAGGTGAGCAAGCATTTGAAAGGTTCATGCATGGTAAAATCCTCGCAAGACCTTTTGAAGTGCTACTTTATGTGTGCTCGAAATGGATTACCATGGATTAATAAAAGAAGTAATCTCGTCAAGTGAAGCAAGTAATTTCCAAGACATGAAGTACATAATAGAAGCCGTCACGAATCTAGAAACTGCTGCTGCATCCTAGCATCTAGAAGCGTCTGTGCAGTAGAATTAAGAAAGGGAAAAGATTGGTGTTTTAAAAGCACTTTGGTGGCGCCGTGAGTGTGGAGATTGATTCGACTCGAGAGGTTCCTCACCGTTGGAGCAGCGTCGTGTAGGAGGACGCGGCGAAGGGTGAAACATAAGAGAGGTCCCAGTAGAAGAAGGCAGGTGCAGGAGGCCTCTTAGTGGACACCGGCAGCAGAAGCTCCGGATGACAGCACCACCACGCTTGTCATTGGTCTCGGTCGTGTCTAAAGCACATGCAAAGAGAATTGGGCAACAGTCATGAGAACAAGTTCAACGGTATCGGATTCAGCGTATCATACGGAGGAAGCGAGAGCAAGTATCCAACCTTTGCTCTAACTTGGCCAAGAACCTCATCATGTTGCCTTGGCAGAGTCCGCGCCACCCTGTAAGGGGATAAGTAGAAGTGAAGCAAGCAAGTTTAACACAAGCATATGAGCAATATATACCTGAAACAGGTAGGTTGTAAGAGCAAGTACCTTGGTCCAATATGATTTTATCCTGCAAGTCTTTTCATGAGCAAGCTTAACATCATCCAGCTTCACCCATTGGAATGCAATCACAGTTTTAGGCTGCAGCGAATGAATAGCCAGAATTAGCCAATTGTCGGAATGCACACAGCCATCATTTTCGAATATTACAGAAGAATTCACTTGAGAATTATATGCTGTAAAGTTTTCACGGAAAAATGTTTGTGTACAGATACAGATCCCTACAGCAGGCCAGGAATTGGACTGACCTTGATGAGCGGCGGCAACCATCATCAGGAAGAAGTGGAGGAGGCCATGTGCCAGCGACGTAATAGTTGAGGTGGAGGCGCAGGTTGGCGAACCAGCGATGAGCTCCTTTATGTGAACCTCGAAGATTGCTTGTATCTTCAAATAATTCACATGTGAATGAAATCGCAGTTAGGCTATGCTTTGCTGACCATATATACCAGAGAAGTAAAAAAGTGAATACACAAGATTTCAGAAGGTGGGATTAATTATAGGTGAGCAAGCATTTGAAAGGGGCATGCATGGTTAAATCCTCGGCAAGATTTAGGATGCTACTAGGTAGGTTGAAACATTGTGTGTGCTCGAAATGGAATACAATGGGTTAATAAAAAAGAGTACTCGTCAAGTGAACCAAGTAATTTGCAAGACATGTACTAACAGAAGCCGTGACGAATCTAGAAACTGCTGCTGCATCCTAGCATCTAGAAGCGTCGGTGCAGTACAATTAAGAAAGGGAAAAGATTCGTGTTTTAAAAGCACTTTGGTGGCGCCGTGAGTGTGGAGATTGATTCGAATCGAGAGGATTCGTTCCAGTGCTGAGGGGGGGGATGAGATGAGAGGTTCCTCACCGTTGGAGCAGCGTCGTGTAGGAGGACACGGCGAAGGGTGAAACATAAGAGAGGTCCCGGTAGAAGAAGGCAGGGGCAGGAGGCCTCTTAGTGGACACCGGCAGCAGCAGATTCGGATGACAGCAGCACCACCACCATGCTTCTTATTGGTCTTGTCGTGTGTAAAGCCTGTGCAAAGAGAATTGGGCAACAATCATGACAACATGTTCAACGGTATCGAATTCATCAAAATACAGAGGAAACGAGAGCAAGTATCCAACCTTGCTCTAACTTGGCCAAGAATCTCATCATGTTGCCTTGGCAGAGTCCGCACCACCCTCTAAGGGGATAAGTAGAAGTGAAGCAAGCAAGCTTAACATCATCTTCAAGAAATTTTAAAATGTAGACAAGCTTATGAGCAATATATATAAACCTTAAGCAGGTAGGTTGTAAGAGCGAGTACCTTGGTCCAATATGATTTTATCCTGCAAGTCTTTCATGAGCAAGCTTAACATCATCCAGCTTCACCCGTTGGAATGCAATCGCAGTTTTAGGCTGCAGCGAATGAATAGCCAGGATTAGCCAATTGTCGGAATGCACACAACCATCATTTTCGAATTATTACAGTAGAAATCTCTTGAGAAGTATACGGTGCAAAGTTTTCATGGAAAATGTTGGTGTACAGCTGCAAATGCCTAGAGCAGACCAGGGAATTGGACTGACCTTGTGGTGGTGGGCGGCGGCGACCATCAACAGGAAGAAGTCTAGGTGGAGGCGCAGGTCGGCGAACCAGGGATGAGCTCCTTAATTTGAACCTCGAAGATTTCCTGCATTTGAAAGGGGAATGCCTGGTTAAATCCTCGGCAAGATTTAGGATGCTACTAGGTTTATGTGTGGTCGAAATGGATTGCCATGGGTTAATAAAACAAGTAATCTCGTCAAGTGAAGCAAGTAATTTGCAATACATGAAGTGCAGTAGATGAAAAAGAAAAAGAATCGTGTTTTGGTGGCACTGGCCGTGAGTGTGGAGATTGATTCGAGTGGAGTGGAGTGGATTCGTTCCAGTTGTGAGGTGGAGATGGGATTGGATGGGATGAGATGAGAGGAGAGGTTCCTGACCGTGGGAGCGGCGTGGTGGAGGAGGAGGACGCGGCGAAGGGGATCTGGCTGCACCTCGTCCTGGATGCGGCCACCGGCGGCGGCATCTCGTAGCGCGGTGCGCGGCCAACAGCCCCTCCACCGCGCGCACGAGTCGGTGAGGCGAGGTCGACGGAGCGAGGCCCTAGCCGACGCAAGACCGTGGGATGTCGTCAAGGCTGGTGGCTGGCCGGCGCGTCATGGTAGCCGCCGTGGCGACACCATGGGATGTCGTCGAGGCTGGTGGCTCGCCGCCGCCGCCGCAGTGGTTGGGTAGGAGAGGGAGGGGTTAGGGTTTGGTTGGGTAGGAGGAGAGCAGAGGGGATCCAGCCGAGCGAGAGTGGTTTGGTTTGGTTTTCTTTTTTCGGGAGAGAGAGGCGGGCATGGCGTTGGGTGGATGGTGGGTTGTTTCGACCGCGACCAAAATGATCTCCGCAAATGGGCGAGGTAGGAGGACGTGGTTTCAAGTTTTTTAGGCCAGAAAAAGACACCCCCGTGCCGTGCCAGGTTGTCATCTGTACTGTCGCTGACTCTCAACAAAAGATGCGGCCGGCTATCCATCTACATCTACAAACTCGGAATCTGTTTATTTAATTTTTGGCAAGAAATGTTCATCACTTATTGAACCATTGCGACGCTGCTAGTATACCAACAAACTAGGATGACCCACGCAAACTCTGGACGCACGTCCATCAGGATCCGATCATCACCGCCGGTTGCCGCTCGCGGACATGTCCGTTACTGCTTCCCCTCGCCGACCGCGCCACGCCTTCCACGCGACGGCGACTTCCTCCAGCGCCCGGCGCGACGACCCCTCCGGCGCCCAGGCGTGCGCCGCCGCCTGCTGCATGTCCCCGGCCTGGCGCCGCACGGCCCGTCCTTTCACCGGCCCCTCAATGAGCTCCCTCAGGGCGTCAGCGATCTCGCCGCGCAACACCACCTCGCCGTCGCCGTCGACGTCCCGCGCGCGCGGACGCACAGGGAGCGCCATCCCGACGCTGCCCTCCAGCACCACTGCATTCAACCTCTGCTCCGCGTACAGCGGCCAGGAGACCATGGGCACGCCGCACGACACGCTCTCCAGCGTGGAGTTCCAGCCGCAGTGCGACACGAAAGCCGCCGTCGCCGGGTGAGACAGCACGCGCACCTGAGGCGCCCATGCCGCCACGGCGAGGCCCTTGTCCCTCGTTCTCTCCAAGAAGCCCTCAGGGAGCCACGCCAGTGGGTTGTCCTTGCCACGTCCGTGCTCCCCCTCGCCTTCCATGCTCGGCATGCGCACCACCCAGAGGAACCTGTAGCCGCTCGCCTCCAGCCCGGCCGCGAGCTCGGCCGTCTGCTCCACGGAGAGGGAGCCGCCGCTCCCGAACGAGACGTACACCACGGATCCGGTTGGCTGGCGATCCGGCCACTCTAAGCGGGCCGAGTCGCCGGGTTCGGCGGCGCCCGACCGCACGAACGGCCCCACGGGGAACACCGGCGGGAACGCGCCTTCCCCGCCGCCTGCCCGAAATCATCGACCGCTGCGGGCTCCATCTCGTAGAACGTGTTCACCGGGACGCCGTCGGCATGGCGGTAACGCCGGCCCTCCTCGATGAGGTGCGCGTACACCAGCTCCTTGCTCGCTCCGGAACCCGCACGGCAGGTCGGCGTGGCGCAGCCGACACGCCCCCGGGAGCTCGAGAGGGTCGGGGAGGTCGTGGTGCTCGCCGGGGGGCACGCCGTCGTGGAGCTCCACGATGCGGCGCATGATGGCGAGCGCGGTGAGGTTGCTGGGGATGAACACGTACGACGGGACGCCCAGCTCGGCGGCGAGGGGGAGCGCCGCGGAGCAGAAGAAGTCCGGCACCAGGGCCGCGAGGTGTGCCGCGGAGCTGAGGAGGGTGCGCAGGTGCGGGAGGGAGCGGCGGACGAGCTCGAAGAGGACGGTCTCCATGGGCGTGTTGGCGGCGAGGTCGTGGAGCGGGACGGAAGGGAGAGAGGCGGTGGCGACGGAGGCAGGGACGCCGGATTGGGCTTCTGGGGAGGAGGTCAGGTCGGCGAAGGTGACGAGGGTGGCTGCGAAGCCGTGGTGCTCGACGAGCCGGCACGCCAGCTCCGCCAGCGGGATGAGGTGGCCGGCGCCGGGGCTGGCGAGCAGCACGACGTGCGGCCGCGGCTGGCCGGTGGATGCCGCTCGCTCGGCGCCTGCGCTGGTCAAGGACTCCATCGGCCGAATTCCCGTCCTGGGAAACACTGTACGTACACCTGCAGACAAATGAAATAGAGTAAAGTCTGAAATAAACCTTAAACTCATAGAGGATATCCAAATCAAACCTCAAACTCCTAATCCTGGAAATCGTCACCCTAAACTTATGATTCCCACTTGAACGTTGAATTTATATCGTTTCCAAACGGGAGGATAGCTAACTTTGGCACGTTGTCTGATTTCCTATCGCTGCCATCTACGGCCCACATGTCATATCTCCTTAATTTTTCCTTTCTCGATCTCTCCTCTCACAACTACCAGCCCTGATTCCGAGCAGTAGCAGGCCGCCACGAGCAGCGGGCGAGGCACTCGCAATTCGCGCAGTGGCGGAGACGCCCCTGACCAAATCGACTGGAGGAGCTTCTTTCTCCTCCAGCTCACTGCTGAGCTCGCCAGCTGCGCCTGCCCAGCCATGGCCACGTGGTGGTCGTGATAAAAGTCCTGGACCTGCGCTCATAGAGTATTCTGATGATGCCTTCCAAGATCTCCGGTGCTTAACTTAGATGTTTTTTTTTTGCGCAGAGCTTAACTTTGATGATTAGCTCGTTCAGGCCAGGAGTACGTTCTGAATTTAGGAGATGGTATGCATGAGCCGATGAGTTCCGACGAGCCTATGCGGCTTCACATTCCAATCGGCACACCAGATGCATACGCGAATGAACAAAATGGTCTGTGCGTGGGCTATGCCGCCGGCGATTGCATCCTGTTTCTTGAAGATCGAGTCCTCGTGGAACGCCATTGCAGAGCTAAGTCTAGGTTCCGCGTACCGATTCCTCGTGGACTTGCGCTGTACGGATCCATCGCAAGATCTTGGCCAGGCACCACTGGAGGACGTCTCGGGACGGTGCACGCCTGCATGCTTGCACGCGGCAGTCTCGTCTTCTTCCGTCACGCCGGGCGGTGGGTCTATGAAGAGCTGGGCAAGTCGCTGGTCTAGATGGTTGCTGGTCTAGATGCGCAAGTCCGCATCCAGCGGTATTAGAGGCAACGGTGTGCACGCCCGTGCTATGCTTGATCAAATGCTTGGCTTGCGAAGACCATGGAGATGAACTGCAGGTTTTGTTAATTTACTGCTGCCACATCAGCAAATCCCGGCGAAAATGAGCGTCAGGCAAGGAATGACCGGGATTAGTAAGTTTAGGGTGCTGATTTCAGGGATTTAAAGTTAGGGGTTCGATCCGAACCACCTCTATAAACTCAAGGTTTAAAACAGACTTTACTCAATGAAATAATGGCGCCTTGGGAGAACCGCTGCTACTCATCCAAGTTTGTTTTGGAGAAAATTCCTTATTTGACGCTGCCTTAAAATTGCCTTCCCTATTTGGCCCTAGAAAAACACTTTTGCTATTTGACAACCGAGTGTTCTTTATTTCGTCAACACTCAGATTTTTCTGTCTATTGCACGTGTGGTAAATTGACTGGGTCACTTGCCTTTTTCTTTGTTTACTCTTTTACTTTTACGCATATTACAACATATTTACATGTAAATTAGGAGTAAAATTACTAACCACTAACAATTTGCGAATTCACTAACAATGTAATTACATGTAAAGTAAATGTATATCCACTGTAAATTGCATGTAAATTACTTGTATGTACATTATAAATTACAAAATTCCAGTTTTCATGAATAGAAATAAAATATTCATGTGTCATCAATTGATTGGAAGAAAAATCGAGTGATGATGAATTGAAAAACAAGCGAGTGTCAAATAGACTGTCCCTAGAAAAATATTTCTTCCCAATTCAGATGGCACTGCGCAGACGGAGAGAGATATTATGACCGGGCTAGTCTACCGCCGGAGGGGGCCCACCGGCCAGGCTTAGTTAGGGACTTAGCCCAATTAGCAGATTAGGGGATTAGCCCATCAGCAGATTTCTCTTATATAAACGAGTTGTAATCGATCAGAACAATCAAGCAATAAACATATTTTGTTGCCGACTCCTCAAGGAGTCGGAGTCCCCAAACCCTAGCCGCCGCCTCTCCCCAGCCGCGCGACGGCGCCCTGCCGCCGGCGCCCTCGCCTCCGCACGCACACCGCCCCTTCCTTCCCCTACAATCTCCGCCCTAGACCGGGTAGACTCGCTGGTTCTACCAAAAAGAGAGTAGTATTTATGTACTTACAAAGGAGTCCAAATAGAGAAATTGAGATACAGTAGAAATCATGTAACCAGTTACCAGTATCTTCAGGAACAAATAACATAACGGTTTACCTAACACAGTTACATCAAAGAAGGTCCTGCAATCAACATCAACATCTGCATTGTACTTGTACAGGTAGTAAACAGTACTACTAGTAAACAATCCATTACCGTTCACAGATGGCAAACCAAGAGGGAAACCATTACGGGTGGCCATGGCCGGACGTAGAGGCTTCATCTATTGAGACTGTTGCAGCCTGCTTGCCGTGGCCTGACGTGGAGGCTTCGTCTCTTGAGATTGTTGCATTCTCCTGGACTCCTTCAGCTTGTGCAGGGGGAGCAGGCCGGGAGGCTGACTGAGCATTAAATGACGAGAGGTGCGCGTAGGCGTCGCCGACCTCGGTCCTGTAATGCTTTCCCATGCCAAGGTGGGTCATGAGGAGGCAGACAAAGGTGATGAGCTCCCCGCCCTCCTTGAGCCGCTCCGCGTGCTGGTATCCTCCGCATTGCACTGCTACGTAGCACAGCATTTCCACCCACACCCTGGATATGACTCGCCATTTCTTACCCTTGTCCTTCATCTGGTTGAGCTGGTCGGCGAGGAAGCACCCGTCCCACAGCACCGACTTGCTCTTGTCACCTTTCACCACCGATGCCCGTAGCGTCGTCTTCACCTTAAGCAGGGAGGCCCGCCCGTCCAACAGCACCGACTTGCTCTTGTTCTCTTTCACCGTCGATGCCGGGAACATCGTCCTCATTACCTTAGTAAGCAGGGATGCCCGCCCCGACTTGCTCTTGTCCTCTTCCACCGGCGACGGCGAGGCATTCTTCTCGCTACCGAGCTTAGCCTGGATATGCTCTCTCAGGAAGTACCTCCTGGCTTCGGCGCAGGTGTCCCTGCACCTCTTTGTAGCCATGGTCGTGGACGAGGAGAGCATCAGTGGGTGCACCACCATGATGTATAGCAGATAATTGGATATCTCCATTCCATTTTCCATATGTTCCTTGGTTTGCTGGTCAGTGCTGCCCTTTCCTGAATTGACTTGTTGGCCGGTGCTACTTTGGATCTCTTTAAGATCTTCGTGGTAACACAGGTCAGTGGCGATGTGCCATAAGAGCAGACTCTCGTCAAATTCTTTCCCTTGGAAACTCCACCCCAAACAATCATCCTCCTTTTCATTCTCCAGCACCCAGTCACCCCTACGATCGACGAATGGCTTACAGGTGTCTGATATTCCTGTTGTTTGATAACTTTTCTCTCGTGCAATCAAAATAAGCTCTTTCACCTGAACTTCCGTAAAGATGAAGTCCTTGAGGTTGTCCCGTACTGAAATGTAATCTGGTATATCCAACTTCTCCCAAAAGCTTTTAGATTGCAGTTGCTCCAGCACGGACGGCCTATGTAAGTACTGAACTGCAGTTGCAGTAAATGCTTCACCAGGCTGGGCATGCCGAGTCGGTAACAAAGATGCAAAGTTTGGGACAATAAACTGTGCGGGAGTGCCTGGCCGCCCTTGACGAGAAATTTTAGCCGATAATGAATCCCACCAATCATCCGAGGGAAGCTTTTGCAAGCAAATCGTGATCAAATTGGACTGCGCCATGCACCCTGACCATCTGCTGCGATCTTGCACAAGATTAACAGACCAGCATTTCAGCGAGTCAGACTCACTGCCCACCAGAGACCAGACGGAGTAAATATAACGTGCAAGTATGACAGCTTCTGAACCCAAAGCCCCTGCGAGGAGCGTGTAGGTGACGAAGGTATGGCGCCGCAGGTACTGGGTTGCATGCACCGTTACAAAGAAGGTGTACAAACTGCCAGCAAGGATAAGCAGCAGGCTAGTGAGCCTGATGGCCATTCCAGTTTTCGAGCGAGAAACCGAAGCCTTTGTGTAGAGCAGATCATACACAAAGCTCAGCTCGATCTCAATGGCTTTGAAAGCCCACTTGGCGTCCTTACCTGAGAACAAGGCTTGGCTCTTCTGCCGGTCCTCGAAGCTAAATAAACCGTCCGCGAACAGTACCTTAAATGTCGAGAACAGCCTGTATGCTGAGCGAATGATATTCAAGTTGTACTCTACTGTTCTCGTCTTATCGGCCTTCCCTGCATCTGTAGCACTAGTCCCAGCTAGCTTCTGATCTGCTCCTTTCCCATCGGCCTTCCCTGCTTCTGTAGCACTAGTCCCGCCTAGCTTCTGATCTGCTCCCTTCCCATCGGCCTTCCCTGCATCTGCAATACCGATATCCACGGCTAGCTGGGGCTTTATGTTTTCCTTTGCTCTCGTCTTACCAGCATGTGGTGCGTCTGCAGCACGTTTAAGAGGGTCAAAACTTTTTGAAAATGACATCCACTTTTCGTCCATCTACACAAATTAGAAATTTGACCTGAGTACCAAATAATAAGATTTTCTAGAGAGAGTACCCATAAATAACACAAAAACTTTATCGCACCAACTCTGCTCGGCCATTCGAACCACCAAAAGGCAAAAGCACACCCTCGTCTCAGGTGGGCTGACTACAAACCGTCAGAGATGAGTAGCATGAAAAATACCGCTCGTGATATTTCATTTTCCAGAAAGCAATCACTATACGAAATTACAAGATCCTTTGTTCGAACATACAACAATCAATAGGAAATCGGAAACATGTGGGGACAGCCAGCACTATAGGAATTCGTCAAGGTGCCGGTGGCCAGATCCTATGCCGACGGCTTATTATCGGGGTTGTCGGCAAAAATGAAGCTAGGAAAGAATATAAATGGGGTCAGCTCATTATCTCTAATTCATTGCACTACGGGAGAATTGCCGTACGCCGACGGCCAGGCGATGTGCCGACGGCCAAATGTCGGGGCCGTCGGCACAGTAGCCTCCGGAGCGCGGCGACGAGGATGACCGTCGGCGTTAAATTGGCCGTCGGTACAATTCTGGCCGTCGGCACAGGACCAGTCTAGCCGTCGGCACAACATATTTTTTTCATTTTTTTCCACTATAGACCTGTGCCGACGGTTTAACCGTCGGCATAGCTTTTTCCTATTTCTCCATGGCAGTCTTCAAAAAAGCATAACTAAATCATTATAACTGAGAAAAATAAGTATAATATATCAAATTTTGCAGAAAAACAAGATCTATCATAGAAAAATATCAAAAATGGAATATTTCGAATACCTAAATAAATTTTCTTAGAAATGAGCTATAATGTTCGAGGTTTCATGGCTTTCACACACGCCAAAAATGAAAAATGGTCGCTCGTGGGTCGGATTAGAAATCCACGTCTGGGGTATTGCTTACTATCGTAGGGCCCACACACGTGCCAAATATGACCTCGTTTCGGCAAATTATGCCATGCCGAGGCCGTTTCCCACCTCATTTTCCCTGGAATCCATAGAATCCCGGACGTGATAGCTCTTTTCGTGAAGGGTTTTCCAAAATAATTGCCACATCCCAGTTTTGACAAACGGAATATTTACTATGACATATAAAATGACACCACGCGGCTCAGTGGGATTTTTTGACTTCGTTCAAATTGCCATCTGGCCAAAACAGGCCCCCCAGGACATGCGGTATCGCCGTACCGGGCGTGCGGGTGCACCCATTATTCGCGAACAAACTAAACGGACAAAAATTAGCACATATAATGATGTGTCGTAGATCTAAAAACACTTTTTCCGGAATTTCTGGAGTGACAGATAGTTGAGGCCTAGTTCAAATCTGGTCAGTTTCCAACGGATTCGGCGGGACACCGCCGGAAGCCGCATGGGTTCTCAAATAGCTAACGCGTGTACATGCCATGTGATAGGTGGTGCGTAGGTGGTCTACTATCATCGCACAGAGGTTTCACGTCATACTAAAATGCGCCCCATGTAGCTGCTTCACAAATAAAAACCGTTTTGGCACGCTAAAAATGAAACGATGGTCGCTCGTGGGTCGGATTAGAAATCCGCACCCGGGATCTTGCTTCCCATCATAGGGTCCACACACGTGCCAAATATGACCTCGTTTCGGGAAACTAGCAATGCTGAGGCCGTTTCCCACCTCATTTCCCCTGAAATCCATAGAACTCCGGACGTGATAGCCCTTTTCGTAAAGTGTTTTTCAAAATAATTGTCGTATCCCAGTTTTCACCAGGACGCCGTCGGCATGGCGGTAACGCCGGCCCTCCTCGATGAGGTGCGCGTACACCGGCTCCTTGCTGCTCTGGAACCCGCACGGCAGGTCGGCGGTGCTCGCCGGGGGGCAGGCCGTCGTGGAGCTCCACGATGCGGCGCATGATGGCGAGCGCGGTGAGGTTGCTGGGGATGAACACGTACGACGGGACGCCGAGCTCGGCGGCGGGGGGAGCGCTGCTACTCAAGTCCTGGGAGACCCTGTACGTACACCTACGAACAAATGAAATAATGCCGCCTTGGGAGAACCGCTGCTACTCATTTGTTGCTTTCCACCACGGTTAAAATATCTCCAGTCGTGTCCCAACACCCTCTCCTCCAAAGGAATCTGTGGTGCACTAGGCAAAAAAACGTGCCGAGCCGCGTCTCCAGAGTTTTTTTTTTGTACGGTCTCATACGGTATCCGGTGGCCCGAGCCCAATACCCGCCCCAAAGGGGAGGCTCTGGGCATGCCAGACATAACGAAAAGCAAGGCAAAGAGACGCGTCAGCGGCTCGGAAGTCTAAAGCCCCGTCGCTTACCTTTGGTCAAGCGACGTTAATGGCGTCCCAGTTTTCCCAGACGACGCAGGGACGCGTCTCGTCGTGCATGGCCGTCCGCGCCGGTGTTTATTGTGTCCAACGACCCGCTGCCGCTTCGCCTGCCGCCGCTGTACATTAAGAGCGCCATGCGGTTCTTGTGAAAAAGTTTTAGATATAAGAATTAAAATAATATTTGCAAGGCTAGCGGCGCCATCGCCAAGCGTCCAAAGTCTTAAGTCGCGAATATTCACGCGAGCGCACGCGCTATGAATGTATGTATAGCTCATGTAGTATCACTATCTAGAAGGCATCAAAATGTCCCCCTTATAAGTTGGTCTCCAACTTCTTGGCTTAGCCATGTGGGACTAAACTTCACATGCCCTCCATCCCCCCTTGGCTGTCCACAAATTTACTGATATATGTTTGGGCCGAGGCCCACTGTGCCAAACGGGCTGCCTTGAGATGCACCTGGACCTAACATATAGTAAAAAACCTTCGATGTCCATAAAGTAGTTCATGCATTACCTCCTAGCACGACATATGATACATATATACACAGACGCAACTTTGTATAGACATGAGAATGCTAATGCTTCAAGCTAGTTGCGGTGCACCATGTTCTTCTCTTTGGCATTTGCACCCGAAACGCAAAATGTCCGAAATAGTTGGTAGATAAGAATACTACTACTACCACCCGACAGCTACGATAAGCTCGTGCGAACCTGGTTGCGACGATAGCCGGATTGCTCGGTGCCGCATCGGCGCTTCCAGGTTGCACCATCTCCGTTCATGCATTTGGATTATTGACCAGTAGATCACTGAGATGCAGATTCCGCTGAGAACAAGAAGCAAAGATGATCCATCTGCCATGTGTTGTAGGATGACTGGGCGAGTGGCTTTAGAACAGTCCTACGAGCAAGCTGGAGCACAAATGCATGGCAGCTTGGTGGGTGGACAAGATGGAGACGACCGTTGAGCGTGGTCCGTTGAATCACTCGGTGTGCACGCTCGAAAGAGTTAAAGAGGAGCGGAGGCCAGACCACATGAGGACAGGTCATACAACCGGCGGCAGTAGATGAGATGGCGCAACAGCCATCTTCTGCACTCACCGAAAGGAGCTTTTCACGGAGTGCTTGGTGGTGAGACTATCTGGGGAAGAGACGGCCCCTATTTTGGGTAAATGTCTAAACTACCCACACAATCGGAGGGCTGATTTTACTTGACCCTACTTCCTCCTATCACTAGAAAATTGTACGGTAGAGAGCCTCAACCAGAGGGAGCACATTCAAGTAGTGCATGCTTCTTCGTACGGTCCATACGAGTTGCCTCCTACCACTTCACTATACATATATACTCGTACCAACGTCCAAACTAAGCTTTGTATAAGTGTGAAAATGCTAAATGCTTCATGCATGGTATTTGGGATGCACCATATTATTGTCAAAGACATGATCTGGCTCATTCAGCTAGGAGGGTGAGAGGCAATGTTATAGCTAGGAGAATGCTAAATGCTTCATGAAAAATATCTGAAATAGTTGGTAGATACAAATACTACTACACTACCACCTGTAGCTACGACGAGCTCGCGAACCTGTTTGCGAAGATGGTCGGTTTGCTCTGCATCGTGGCGGCGCTTCCAGGGCTACCTTCTCCGTTCATGCCATTGGATTGTTGGCCAGAAGCTCTCTGTCGTACATTCGCTCCAACGATAGCGACAAAGCTGACGAAAGTAGAAGATGTCACAAAAGCTTACACATGTGGTGTCGTTGCTTAATAGATGGTACCTCGGAGGAGGGATCCTCACGAGGGGGAAAAGAAGTAGGGGCCATAGGGCGGAGTGTCCTCGGGACGGCGGTACGCGATTTACCCAGCTTCGGAACACCTACACGGAGACAGGGCCTACTGCTGCTTGTCTGGAATTATCTGGACGCTTTCGCGTTGTTACAATGAGTTGTGGTTGTGCCTCTAGGGCTCCCGGGATCCGGCTTATAAAGGCGCACGGATCTAGGGTTTACATGGAGAGTCCTAGCCGGAATACAAGTTGCCTAACTACGGTACAATGTCTTGCCGTGTATGTCAAGGATCCGTCTTCCCTTCTACGTCGTACCAGATCCGGCTACCCTTAATGGGCCAAGCCGGATCCGACTTCCAGTGTCGGTCCGGTGGATCCGGCTCCTTGTTCCTGGGCTGGTCTTCATCCAACTTGATCTATAGCAACTGGGCCGCTCGATGGGCCTCATGCCACCATCACCGTCTATGGGCCACCCGGGCTTGCCGGATCTAGGCACTGTCGATGGTACACCCATGAAGTATACCCACAACATGTGGTCAGCTTGGGCTCATCGGTCATTCCTAGTAGCAGGCAGCCTGGTGATAAGTGCTAGGTCTTGTCGGAGCTACGCAACTATCCCAGGACTAGATTTTTCCGCATGCATTAGTGACAAACTCAGGCGAACGAGCACTGGGCACGCCTGGTTGAAGTCGGCATCCAACTACACAACACGCGTGTTGCCTTGCACATGTCATGTTTCTCGCCGTGTCTGGGACAATGCTCACCCGTCACCCATCTATACACTTCCATTCCATTTGGAATTTTCTTCCTTTCAACTATAACATTACCTTTCATCCTCCTAGCTGGATGAGCCAGATCATGTCTATCACTTGACAGACGATACATGCATGCTGCTAGCCATAGTGGTCACCACTGGGATATTTTCTTACTCGCCTTCCATCGACAACCTAGCCATAGTAGCAACTAGCAAGTAATCAAGTTTATTAATTCCAGAATCCATGGCGCCGAATAGTACAGCAGGGATAATCCGTTCTCATCCCTCATCGGAGTCGCCTCTATATTACAGCCGATGACGGACGAGTGCAAAAGGAAAAGGACGCCGCCGTCACTGCAGCTACGCATAACATGCTCCTTAGTTGGGCACACTCGATCACTCTAGGACTTCCTCTCCTTCCTCGGCATGCCCTACCCCGACCTCAATCTTGCTAGCACCAACTCGCTGGACGATGGTATTGCACCGACCGCTTAATTACGTCATGATCAGGGGGTGCTAGTCTAGGCTTCACCTTACGCCATGTACGACGACTAGAGGCTAAACTGCAAATAAAGGAGTTCTTGTCTTTCAGGACTGCCGCACATGGCCATCTCTTTGCAGAACTAACTACGTACACGGGCAGGACTTTAATTACATGCATGACAAATGCATGTGCACTGTATGCGCTGCACCTACATACCCTCGTTTTATAACTTTTTGTGCTTCATCTTTGCGGACATGTCTCCTATGCTCTTCAGCTATATCGTGATGGACATGTTATTTCTTTATTTCTTATGTTAGAGACCCCGTGGAGGAACCATTGTGCATCTCTTCCAGAGTTCCCAGGGCATTTCCTACTTTGTAGCTCGGACATGTCAGATGTGGCACCACCAACAAATATATGAGCCACCCCATAAGTGTCTCGTGGGAGCGGTGGTTCTAGTCTTCCAGTGTGATCAAGATGGTATCATCCTCAGTTGAGGGCCCATCTCGCTGTTTACGTGGCAGCGTCGGTGGGTACTTGGGTTGGATACACTGCTTCATCTCATTGATGTTAGGAAAGCACGGCCACGTTTCTACAAAGGTATGAGCCATCATGGGGCATGTAGAGTAGTAGAGGATATCTAGTATGCGACCGGGTTGGGAACTCCTATCGCCCCACACGATATGTTCCGACTTTAGACAACTTCTGCGTGTCTGAACAATCAGAACTCCCACGCCGTGATCCGTCTCCGCTCCCCCAATTAACCACTACCACGACTGACTTGTCAATGCCGCAATCGAATAGCCACCGCCATATCACCCCACCAGTGACCTGCCAACTAGCTAGGCCAGTTGGATGTCTCCCTCCACATGTGGACAGTGTCATTGTTATGCCACCTCATCCTCCCAAATCGTCGCCACCGCCGTTTCGAGGAGGCCCCAACTTTTTGTGTGAAATCACCTCCATGAGTTTGATTTGAGTGACATGCTTTTTTATCTAATATATTTTAAATTTCGTATGAGATGCTAAGTTTGTATAATCATACCTCTATAATTAGGGGTCTATATATATTTAGTTCCATTTTTCCACCCCAATGTACCATGTAAATCTTCAAAATAACGAGTTTTATATGTAGAAGAAGTTTCTTATATGTACTTTTAGACCTATTGTCCTTTTTCTAATTATGAATTATAAATACCCACCGGTGCGATCAGAAATATATAATAGTGAATGTGCAATTACCCCTTATATGTTGTATTGCACTTACAATTGAACTCGGTCTTAGTACTGATTAACTAATGTAGATGAATTGTTGACTCATAAAATCCACTTCTATTTTTTGCTCGTTGGGCTGGGCGAGTTCATGAAATGATTGGCACTTCTTATATCCTCCCATAAAATAAGGGCCTCAATAACGCGCAATCATGCATAAAATAACAATGCGGGAAGAGGACGTCACATGAATTTATAGGTAATAAGGCCATCTCCAACGGCCTCCCGCAATTGGAATTTGGACGTCGTAGGTGTCCGCCGAAGCCGATAAGACCGCAAACGGACCGCATCCCGCGGACGCGTTCGTTCTGCAGCAGCGCTGAAATCGCACGGACTGGGGGCACGGCCGTCGCTAGCCCACATTTCAGTGAGGACACATATTTGTTTTCTTATAAAGCCTAATTAGGATATATTTTGATTGCATTTTAACCATAATTAAAACAATCTAAACTAAACTATATCAGGCCCACTCCACCGTCCACGTAGCTAGCTAGCTTGGCTCTCGCTGCTTTCGTGGTCGCCGGCCTCCACGCCCTTGGCCTCACCGCATGAGTTGTCTTTGCCCTCGTCGCCGCCGTGCATCCCCTTGGCGACCGGACGGATCCTGTCGCGGACGGCGTGCCTCATAGCGTGCTGAGCGAAGGTAATGGCCTCCCGCCGCACACGTGCCTGTCACAACGCGTTGCGCCACCATGTGGATGGCCGTGATAACACCACCAGCGCCTCGGCCGATGCCTTGATATTGGTGTTCCTAGCGTACTATCGTGCCCTAGCCACCTCTCGGGCCGCCATCTCCGCTCTATCCGGATGGAGATGCTCCGCCGCCGCCTCCACGGCGACACGGTCGCCGGCCGTGCGAGCGGACTCTTCCGCCTCCATCGCAACGGTGAGGGGCAGCCTGTTGTAGAGCGGTCTCTTTCATCGGCTGCCAATTTAGCGACCTCGTCCTCTGGCCGCTTCTCCTCCCACTCGTAGCACGCCTGTCGCTATTTCACGATGAACTGGTGGTCGCGCTCCTCCAAGGCCGTCGAACGGAAGGAGAGATCGATGATATCAACATCGATGGGCTCCTCGTGTCCTTTGAGAGCGCGCGAGAAGAGCACACATTGCTCCGTCGTGGTGGAGGTGCGAAGAGGGTCTTCGTCGACATCTTAATCCTCCCAGCCTCCCACTTGTCCTCTCCACTCGCGACACGACTCGGAGGGTAGCTCTCCATGGAGGTCACGCTGATCTGGTCCCACGTGGTGAGCGGGCGGCAGGGGTGGGCAGAATGGGAGCCATGGCTATAGATGTGTGGACCTACCCGAGTCCCCAGGTGAGCTCATTTTATGTCGTGGTGGCCTGGGCGGGAAAGCGTTGGCACGGGCAGGAAAGACGCGGTCGTTTCCCGCGGGCGCAGCGTCTATGCGGCTGTTTCCTAAGGTAACACTCTATTGGTTGAAGAATTTTATGTCAAAGCACTTTGATTCTTTTTATCGATGCGCAATTAAAATGGGAAGCCGAACAATCAACTACAGGCCCACGTTCACTTTGCATGCAAACCAAATAGAATTGCTTGAGCCCATGCAAAACCGCATGCAGCGGTCCTTTCTTCTTTTTTGCTGAGCAATTACCGCCCATTATTGTTGTCTCGGAGTGCTTTTAGGTGTAGTGGGTATTAATTATGACTAGTTATGGCTAATATGACATTAATTCTTTGGTACCACTCTAAAAAAATTGTAAAGCCCAGTAAGACTAGTCACAATGCATAGTATCATATAGAAGTATCATGCGTATGATACTACTAGATGTTACTATCTCCACAATGCATGGTATCATATACTAGTATCATAGTCTCCATATATTAATTGTTTTGTAGAATCTCAATGCAAATATATGTACAAGATTTACTTGACATTAATTTTTCTAGTAGTATGTGCTATGATACAGTATCTACCTATGATACTAGTACTCTCTCTCTCATCCTTAATTGCACTGCCACATCAGCATTTTGCATGCATGGAATGCATGATACTACCTATAATACTTCCATTGTGGCTAGTCTAACCCAGTATGGAGGGAGTAGTTAACACTTTCCAAGAACAATGAGTCTACAAGCTAATTAAGGAAGCAATCTATGACACTATTTTGTTGTTACTAACCACAATGAAGGTAGTAACATGCGCATATTACTACCCTATGTTACATTTGGGCATTCCTCCGGACCGGGTTTTGGGCCAGGCCCGAAAAAGCCCGAACCTAAATTCCCAGGCCCAAGCCCGGCCCGGCCAGACCTTCGAGCTTACAAATCGGGCCCGAACCCGGCCCGAACTAGGCTTAAATCACGTTTTCTGCAAGCCCGAGCCCAAGTCGGACCGACGTTCGGGCTTCGAAATCAGGCCCGAACCCAGCCCGACATGCAAGCCCAGCCCGACCCGGGATTTTCGGGCTGGACTGTCCAGGCCGGGCTGCACATGCCCAGCTGTACTCTATGTTACTTCCTACGATAACTACTCTTATTGTGGAAAGCTCTGCAACCTAGGCGCCATTGGCTGAATTTTCTCCCTCTAATCTCGCATGTCACCTTAGCTACCAATCAGGTTCGGGTCATTTGTGTACGCATCAATGCATGTACCAATTTCCCCATAACCTTCCTAATTAACGTGGCACTGGATGCAAATTCAGCCTAATTTTTAGGGTTTTGACTCATTTTACTAGAAATCTAATAAACCCCTATGAAGGAAGTACCAGAAGGTGGGTGCATCTCCTTTACAATTATTCCTGCATTTCTAGTCTGGATCAACCAGAAAAGCTAGCACTCTAGCGGGATTTGTACATGAAACGGGCGGGAAAAATATTAATTAATCAATGAGGTCAACGAGTAATGGTCTTGGAAAAATTTCGGGGCTTTCGCTCTAGTTGCTCAATCCGTTGCTTGTTCCAAAGAATACACAAATGAATATTCTTTATTTCCTGTCGGACAGGCCCTCTTTTTTCATTCGAATGTACATCTTTCTCGGTAATGATCATCTACAACTGAAAGACTGACGTCTTCCTCTACTCGATCCTGGTCTGTCCTCTAATGAGGAGCTCATTGCATCTTCTTTTTGATCCGTGAATCCAAAGCTTTGGGAGAAGTGGGGACTTTGCCTCTTTCTTGGACATCTAGATCACACAGCAACCAAATTAACAAATAAAAGGTGCATACAGCTCATCTAACGTGACATTCAAACAGACAGCCCACCTCCATCAGGAGTTTAACCAAACAGAAATGCAAGCTAAATACAAATATTATTACAGCTCCACGACTTAAAGCACTACAAAACCTCATGTTACAATGTGTAGACTGGTCTGCGAGGCTGTTTACCTGAACCGGGCTGCTAGCCCTCCCCTACCCTGCACCAGACTAAGCAGATTTCATACAGCCCTTCCTTAAGTCTTCTAAACATCACATGGCAGGTGAAGGTCCAAAATGCAAGTACGGGAGCATGTAAAGCTCTCAACGGAGACAGCAGTGTCCTATGCTCCCAGCTTCTAAACCTTGCAAGTAAGAAACATCATATATCATTACAGGAAACAAAATGCAGTAGTACTGCGAATTAAATCAGTACCACAAGAAGTGAGCTAAAAGCATGATACAAATACCAGTTAAATCCATAAAGTCTGACACTATTAAAATATCATCCAGATAATCCCAGGTATATTTGTAGAAAGTGGGTTATTTGAGCGCATAAAAGTAGCAGTTGAATTCAAAGGACATTGCATATGCATAGGATCTGGCAATCCAGAGACAAGAAATGATCCACTGACAAGTTGGGCAGCAAGCTGCACCCATCACGAAGATCAGTCAAAACGGCTGTGCTCCTTGGTTTTGCTGGATGACAAATTAAAAGTCTGCCTCTACATGTCATAAGCAAAGACGAAATGTTACAGAAAAAAGTAGTAGAGTCCATGTGTACCAGACTGCCTGCCTACCATGACCAGCAGCAAAGAAAAGAGCATGTGGACATTGGCCAATTGAGATCAGGGGATTTACACAAGCCAATAATGCAAGGACTGGACTAATGGTTGGCCAAAACTGAAACACTGGTATTCATCTTAAGCCTTAACTGAAGTGGTGGTCGTTTTATTATCATTGTCGAGTCTTGATAATGTTTTAAACATGCTAAAAGATACTCATCACTGGACTACTGAACTGCAAATGTATTCAGTAGAGTAAAAAAATATTTACCATATGCATGCAGAATGAGATTCGGTTCTATACCTTCACAAAATGCGGATCTAAGAAATTTAAGTCTGCAGTTGAACCTTGCTGTTTCCCAACTGTCAAGCACAGATCAGAATATTAGTAATGTAGAACACAAAGGAAGAGAATAATACATGGTGCACAGCATGGCAGTAAAAAGAATGGAACCTCATTTCTACGCAGCAGCTCCAGATGACAGCACCACCAGCACCACGCTTCTTATTGGTCTTGTCGTCTAAAGCCCGTGCAAAGAGAATTGGGCAACAATCATGAGAACATGTTCAACAGCATCGAATTCATCAAAATACAGAGGAAACGAGAGCAAGCCTCCAACCTTGCTCTAACTTGGCCATCATGTTGCCTTGGCAGCTTTGGTAGAGTCCCGCACCACCCTGTAAGGGGATAAGTAGAAGTGAAGCAAGCAAGCTTAACATCATCTTTAAGAAATGTTAAAATGTAGACAAGCTTATGAGCAATCTATATAAACCTTAAGCAGGCAGGTTGTAAGAGCGAGTACCTTGGTCCAATATGATTTTATCCTGCAAGTCTTTCATGAGCAAGCTTAACATCATCCAGCTTTACCCGTTGGAATGCAATCGCAGTTTTAGGCTGCAGCGAATGAATAGCCAGGATTAGCCAATGACCGGAATGCACACAACCATCATTTTCGAATTATTACAGTAGAAATCTCTTGAGAAGTATACGGTGCAAAGTTTTCATGGAAAATGTTGGTGTACAGCTGCAAATGCCTAGAGCAGACCAGGGAATTGGGCTGACCTTGTGGTGGGCGGCGGCGACCATCAACAGGAAGAAGTGGAGGAGGCCATGTGCCAGCTGTGGTAATAGTCGAGGCGGAGGCGCAGGTTTTGCGAACCAGCGATGAGCTCCTTTATGTGAACCTCGAAGATTTCCTGCATCTTCAAATAATTCACATGTGAATGAAATCCCAGTTAGGCTACGCTTTGCTGGTCATATATACCAGGGAAGTAGCAATATATATGTTTTAGAAATCCCCATAAGATTTGAGACGGTGGGATCAATTATAGGTGAGCAAGCATTTGAAAGGTTCATGCATGGTAAAATCCTCGCAAGACCTTTTGAAGTGCTACTTTATGTGTGCTCGAAATGGATTACCATGGATTAATAAAAGAAGTAATCTCGTCAAGTGAAGCAAGTAATTTCCAAGACATGAAGTACATAATAGAAGCCGTCACGAATCTAGAAACTGCTGCTGCATCCTAGCATCTAGAAGCGTCTGTGCAGTAGAATTAAGAAAGGGAAAAGATTGGTGTTTTAAAAGCACTTTGGTGGCGCCGTGAGTGTGGAGATTGATTCGACTCGAGAGGTTCCTCACCGTTGGAGCAGCGTCGTGTAGGAGGACGCGGCGAAGGGTGAAACATAAGAGAGGTCCCAGTAGAAGAAGGCAGGTGCAGGAGGCCTCTTAGTGGACACCGGCAGCAGAAGCTCCGGATGACAGCACCACCACGCTTGTCATTGGTCTCGGTCGTGTCTAAAGCACATGCAAAGAGAATTGGGCAACAGTCATGAGAACAAGTTCAACGGTATCGGATTCAGCGTATCATACGGAGGAAGCGAGAGCAAGTATCCAACCTTTGCTCTAACTTGGCCAAGAACCTCATCATGTTGCCTTGGCAGAGTCCGCGCCACCCTGTAAGGGGATAAGTAGAAGTGAAGCAAGCAAGTTTAACACAAGCATATGAGCAATATATACCTGAAACAGGTAGGTTGTAAGAGCAAGTACCTTGGTCCAATATGATTTTATCCTGCAAGTCTTTTCATGAGCAAGCTTAACATCATCCAGCTTCACCCATTGGAATGCAATCACAGTTTTAGGCTGCAGCGAATGAATAGCCAGAATTAGCCAATTGTCGGAATGCACACAGCCATCATTTTCGAATATTACAGAAGAATTCACTTGAGAATTATATGCTGTAAAGTTTTCACGGAAAAATGTTTGTGTACAGATACAGATCCCTACAGCAGGCCAGGAATTGGACTGACCTTGTGAGCGGCGGCAACCATCATCAGGAAGAAGTGGAGGAGGCCATGTGCCAGCGACGTAATAGTTGAGGTGGAGGCGCAGGTTGGCGAACCAGCGATGAGCTCCTTTATGTGAACCTCGAAGATTGCTTGTATCTTCAAATAATTCACATGTGAATGAAATCGCAGTTAGGCTATGCTTTGCTGACCATATATACCAGAGAAGTAAAAAAGTGAATACACAAGATTTCAGAAGGTGGGATTAATTATAGGTGAGCAAGCATTTGAAAGGGGCATGCATGGTTAAATCCTCGGCAAGATTTAGGATGCTACTAGGTAGGTTGAAACATTGTGTGTGCTCGAAATGGAATACAATGGGTTAATAAAAAAGAGTACTCGTCAAGTGAACCAAGTAATTTGCAAGACATGTACTAACAGAAGCCGTGACGAATCTAGAAACTGCTGCTGCATCCTAGCATCTAGAAGCGTCGGTGCAGTACAATTAAGAAAGGGAAAAGATTCGTGTTTTAAAAGCACTTTGGTGGCGCCGTGAGTGTGGAGATTGATTCGAATCGAGAGGATTCGTTCCAGTGCTGAGGGGGGGGATGAGATGAGAGGTTCCTCACCGTTGGAGCAGCGTCGTGTAGGAGGACACGGCGAAGGGTGAAACATAAGAGAGGTCCCGGTAGAAGAAGGCAGGGGCAGGAGGCCTCTTAGTGGACACCGGCAGCAGCAGATTCGGATGACAGCAGCACCACCACCATGCTTCTTATTGGTCTTGTCGTGTGTAAAGCCTGTGCAAAGAGAATTGGGCAACAATCATGACAACATGTTCAACGGTATCGAATTCATCAAAATACAGAGGAAACGAGAGCAAGTATCCAACCTTGCTCTAACTTGGCCAAGAATCTCATCATGTTGCCTTGGCAGAGTCCGCACCACCCTCTAAGGGGATAAGTAGAAGTGAAGCAAGCAAGCTTAACATCATCTTCAAGAAATTTTAAAATGTAGACAAGCTTATGAGCAATATATATAAACCTTAAGCAGGTAGGTTGTAAGAGCGAGTACCTTGGTCCAATATGATTTTATCCTGCAAGTCTTTCATGAGCAAGCTTAACATCATCCAGCTTCACCCGTTGGAATGCAATCGCAGTTTTAGGCTGCAGCGAATGAATAGCCAGGATTAGCCAATTGTCGGAATGCACACAACCATCATTTTCGAATTATTACAGTAGAAATCTCTTGAGAAGTATACGGTGCAAAGTTTTCATGGAAAATGTTGGTGTACAGCTGCAAATGCCTAGAGCAGACCAGGGAATTGGACTGACCTTGTGGTGGTGGGCGGCGGCGACCATCAACAGGAAGAAGTCTAGGTGGAGGCGCAGGTCGGCGAACCAGGGATGAGCTCCTTAATTTGAACCTCGAAGATTTCCTGCATTTGAAAGGGGAATGCCTGGTTAAATCCTCGGCAAGATTTAGGATGCTACTAGGTTTATGTGTGGTCGAAATGGATTGCCATGGGTTAATAAAACAAGTAATCTCGTCAAGTGAAGCAAGTAATTTGCAATACATGAAGTGCAGTAGATGAAAAAGAAAAAGAATCGTGTTTTGGTGGCACTGGCCGTGAGTGTGGAGATTGATTCGAGTGGAGTGGAGTGGATTCGTTCCAGTTGTGAGGTGGAGATGGGATTGGATGGGATGAGATGAGAGGAGAGGTTCCTGACCGTGGGAGCGGCGTGGTGGAGGAGGAGGACGCGGCGAAGGGGATCTGGCTGCACCTCGTCCTGGATGCGGCCACCGGCGGCGGCATCTCGTAGCGCGGTGCGCGGCCAACAGCCCCTCCACCGCGCGCACGAGTCGGTGAGGCGAGGTCGACGGAGCGAGGCCCTAGCCGACGCAAGACCGTGGGATGTCGTCAAGGCTGGTGGCTGGCCGGCGCGTCATGGTAGCCGCCGTGGCGACACCATGGGATGTCGTCGAGGCTGGTGGCTCGCCGCCGCCGCCGCAGTGGTTGGGTAGGAGAGGGAGGGGTTAGGGTTTGGTTGGGTAGGAGGAGAGCAGAGGGGATCCAGCCGAGCGAGAGTGGTTTGGTTTGGTTTTCTTTTTTCGGGAGAGAGAGGCGGGCATGGCGTTGGGTGGATGGTGGGTTGTTTCGACCGCGACCAAAATGATCTCCGCAAATGGGCGAGGTAGGAGGACGTGGTTGGAAGTTTTTTAGGCCAGAAAAAGACACCCCCGGCCTGGCGCCGCACGGCCCGCCCTTTCACCGGCCCCTCCATGAGCTCCTTCAGGGCGTCAGCGATCTCCCCGCGCGACACCACCCCGCCGTCACCGTCGCCGTCCCGTGCGCGCGGACGCACAGGGAGCGCCATCCCGACGCTGCCTTCAAGCACCACGGCATTCATCCTCTGCTCCGCGTACAGCGGCCAGGAGACCACGGGCACGCCGCACGACACGCTCTCCAGCGTGGAGTTCCAGCCGCAGTGCGACACGAAAGCCGCCGTCGCCGGGTGAGACAGCACGCGCACCTGCGGCGCCCACGCCGCCACGGCGAGACCCTTGTCCCTCGTCCTCTCCAAGAAGCCCTCAGGGAGCCACGCCAGTGGGTTGTCCCTCTTGCCACGCCCGTGCTCCCCCTCGTCTTCCATCCTCGGCATGCGCACCACCCAAAGGAACCTGTAGCCGCTCGCCTCCAGCCCGGCCGCGAGCTCCGCCGTCTGCTCCACGGAGAGGGAGCCGCCGCTCCCGAAGGAGACGTACACCACGGATCCGGTTGGCTGGCGATCCAGCCACTCCAAGCAGGCGGAGTTGCCCGGTTCGGCGGAGCCTGTTCGGACGAACGGCCCCACGGGGAAGACCGGCGGGAACGCGCCTTCCGCTGCCGCCAGCCTGAACTTTTCGACGATTGCGGGCTCCATCTCGTAGAACGTGTTCACCAACACGCCGTCGGCATGGCGGTAACGCCGGCCCTCCTCGATGAGGTGCGCGTACACCGGCTCCTTGCTGCTCCGGAAAGAGCACGGTAGGTCGGCGCGGCGCAGCGACACGCCCCCGGGAAGCTCGAGAGGGTCGGGGAGGTCACGGTGCTCGCCGGGCGGCACACCGTCGTGGAGCTCCACGGTGCGGCGCATGATGGCGAGCGCGGTGAGGTTGCTGGGCACGAAGACGTACGCCGGGACGCCGAGCTCGGCGGCCAGGGGAAGCGCCGCGGAGCAGAAGAAGTCCGGCACCAGGGCCGCGAGGTGCGCGGCGGAGCGGAGGAGGGTGCGCAGGTGCGGGAGAGAGCGGCGGACGAGCTCGAAGAGGACGGTCTCCATGGGCGTGTCGGCGGCGAGGTCGTGGAGCGGGACGGACGGGAGAGAGGCGGTGGCGACGGAGGCAGGGACGCCGGATTGGGCTTCCGGGGAGGAGGTCAGGTCGGTGAAGGTGACGAGGGTGGCTGTGAGGCCGTGGTGCTCGACGAGCCGCCGCGCCAGCTCCGCCAGCGGGATGAGGTGGCCGGCGCCGGGGCTGGCGAGCAGCACGACGGGCGGCCGCGGCTGATCGGTGGATGTCGCTCACTCGGCGCCTGCGCTGGTCAAGGACTCCATGGCCGATTTCCCGTGCTGGGCGTACACCTACAAACAAATGAAATAATTGCGCCTTGGGAGAACCGCTGCTACTCATCCAAGTTTGTTGCTTTCCACCGAAAGTTAATCTGATGAAGCAAACGTGGCGCACGTCTGGCAGTGCCCACGTGAGCATGAAACTAGTCACAATGAGAAATATCATGGATTAGCATCATACATACGATATTAATTTGTGATACAATACTTACAATGCATATTATCATGAATTAGTATCTAGTTTTATTATATTTAATATTTTATAAAATCTCAATGCAAACATGTGTACACTAATTTTTTTAGTTTTACGGGCTATGATACGGTATCTACATATGATACTAGTCTCACATCTCTCATTATTAATTGGTGTGCTACGTAATTTTTTTTCTACATAGCATGCATGATACTAGCTATAGTATTCTCATTGTGGCTAGTTCGAAGAGTTTTCCGCTTGGCAGCATGTGAAGAGAGAGTGTGTGGCCATGTCACTAAGCACTTGACTAAAACTAGTTTTATCAGGGACCTTATTGCTTGCTGACATGTTTTTTCGCATTTCTTCTTCTCTCATGCAATTTAGTCCAAAAGTTACAGTATACGGGGAAATAAGTCTTGGGTTAACTTTGTCACTATGTTTGGATGACAACAAATTTATTTGGGTTCGAGTGGAGAAATAAGAAGCAGTTCATTGGGTGTACCTCGCTGGTTAAGAAAGATTGTGGTTACCTAAATTAGTTCAATTGTAATCACCTTCAATTTTTCTAACCATTCATCAATTCGTGATCAAGTTTACATGGAAAAGATGCGCCTCGATGTTGTGATTCCATTCCCATCATCGGTTCGTCGTTTCGTCGAGTGTTTCAAACTCGATTTCGCGTTTCTTTTTGAGCCATTTGTGGACGAGCTTATTCAAAATTTCCCACACGGTCGACCATTTCAAAATTCGTGGAGTAGCTTTACCTCACCATTTCACACTAATTTCGTGTTCAAAATTCTCGGTTTCGACATTCGTAAACGAGTAGATCTACAACAACGTACAATATACTTCGGAAACACAAATCTACTCATATACGAATGTTAAAATGGAGAACTATGAATATAAAGTTCAGCGCGACAGTGAGATGAAGGTACTAGCTCAGAAGAAATTTTCAAACACGCAAACGGCTACGAACAATTTGACTAAATTCGGCCAAAAAAGGTTCAAACAGGACACACAATTTTCATTCACATACGCCACGAAACCAAAAACCGTTCATCATAATTGATTTGTAACATCAATATGCATTTTTTTTCGTGTTCATCATATTTCAAATCTACCCTCCATTTTATAAATCAGGGAGGATTAAAATAATACAGATTAGTGTCAATGTTACATAAAGATGCCCGCACGCCTCTAGCCACCAATGCCCACTTTTGCGCCTAGCCCAGGAAAAACGCTCGACAAATTTTTTTAGCCAACTTTTTGGCTGCTTTAAAATTCGTGCAATGCAGGGAATATTGCTCCCATGGGAAACCAAATGAACGTTTTCGTTTCTCCTACGCGAGAAAAGACTTTGTGATCAACCAAACAAGCCCCAGATGTTGTGCTTGTTGGTGTTTGAATCTTGGAGTTTTTAGGGCATTTTTAGCGGCCCAACGCAAAATAGATACGGAAAGCTTTTGTCGACGTTTGTTTGAGCCAGGACGTATATGTCTGTTTTAGTTAGGTCTGGGACATGGAAGACTACGACCTCGTCATCCTCGTGCACCTTGTTGTCGTTGAGGTCGCGCTCCCGGTGAAGTTGGCGTCACCGAGATAACCCGCATGGCAGTGCGGGTCGAAGTCCCAACTCCGGAAGGTGGACTAGTTATAGGAGTCAAGGGCGAACACTGGATCTTCACGTAGATCAGGTGGCATGATGAAGCGACATCGGCGGATCTCGTATTGGCTTTGACACCCTCGTGTGGCACCAGAGGCACTAGGACGCGGCGTGAGTTCAAATTTCATTCGCCGCTCGCCAGGCCCGCACCCCGCCCGTTCTTCTGGAACTGCCGGTGCGAGAGCTCCACATTAACGTACCTACGGTTTCGCGGGGTCTTCTCCTTAGTTGCGCCAGAAGATCCGGCCTCGTGGCCGTGATTCGTCTTGCAGAACAACCACTTTCCCATGGCGATGGAGGCAGGCTATGACTGGCTAAACTGCTTATCTTAAAAAGGCTAGGGGACTGATGACACTTAAAAAATCTGCCAATTTGTTAGGATTCCAAGTGTAGATTGTTGTAGCAAGAGAATTTTTGCCACAAGGGTAACTAGGGGTTTAATATTGAACTCTCGCAAAACAAAGGCGAATCTTCTTCAAGCCTTGTCTAGCAACCTGCAAAGAAAGTTTTTTTTTGTCTTGTGCCCCCAACTCCAACATGTGGTTGTCAAGCACAATGCTTCGTTATTAGTAAAATGGGATAACAATAAATAAAATGCGAGGCCCAAGGGAGAAGTTGACGACGTGGGCCTCCAAGACTGATATGTATGTAGCCATACCCAAAAGTACATATATATATATATATATATATTTGTCTATCTTTACTTGTAAAATATTAAAAGTTCACATCGGGCGATATATTTTTAGTCTGGGATATCTATAAATAATTTTTAAGCACTTAAATATTATGATAGAAAGACTAAAGAAGTCGCAAAGTAGAACATGTAATATTTGGGTTCAGGCAAGAAATTCATGCCTCATGTATGCAAACTAGCTAATGTAATCTCACAAGAGCAGGTCCTGCCACGTGCCATGCTTGCTGAAAAAGCATTATTTTTTGGGGCCGTGCTAGCCGTCGGTCTGTCGAAATCCGGACAAAAATCGATCGTGGGTCCCACTCTATGTCGCATTCAACAGCACTGGCATGCTTAGTTCACGCGCGGGCACGGATGGTCCTATGCTCGCATCAATGAGCTTGCACTGCTGTGCGTTGGATGCACTCCCCATGTCCACGTGGGTGGAACCCACCAAAAACTGCTGTAATAATTCTATGCTATACCCATACACTAGTGTACACACTTGTTAAAACTGTGTAAGCTGAGCAAAAATGTAGTACTCCCCCAATTCATATTAACTGACTTAACTTTATCTAAATATAGATATATCTTGTCAACAAACATACTTAGATATCGTATCTAGATAAAGTTGAGTCAATTAAAGAAATGCATCAAAAAGTGGTTAAACAATAATTTTCTTGTAATCTGATTTACAACAAAAATTACCTACAATTTTAATAAAAATTGGAAAAGATTACAACAAGAACCGCAAAGTATCACAACAAAACATTAATATGATTGCAAACAATGCAAAAATGATGTAGCAACAATTAACTTTCTACATATTGAATTACAACAAAAATAACCAACTACTTTTTACGAAAGTCACGTACGATTACAACAAAATATCCATGTGTTTGCAAACAATGCAAAATGGTCAAGCAACAATTAGTTTGCTACGGATTGAATTACAACAAAAATCACCAACTATTGTTTACAAAAAATGCAAACAGTTACAATAAAAAAATCCATATGTTTGCAAACAATGCAAAAACGGTCAAGCAACAATCAATTTGCTACGGACTGAATTACAACAAAATTCACCAACTATTTTTTACAAAAGTCACAAATGATTACAATAATAACACATCACTAACATGAAACCATCGTCCATGGCAGCCCAGACTTGCCGATTCGAGACCACTGAACACGAACCCGGCTTGCCGTAGCCCCTAAGCACTAGATCGTGTGATTCTAGGCCATCCCCACAGGTCTTAGCATCTCCCCAAAATCATGGTAGTCACGGCTAGCGGAGGGATCGAACGACATCGCAAAAGTAGCTCGAAGGTCTCCATCTTCAGGTAGGATAAGTGCCGACTAGATCAGAATGGCCGCGAACGTGCTCGGACGAACCAACAAACAACATGGCGAGTGCTTAAGCTTTGCAAACTAAACAGCAGCTAGCCATGCGCCCATGCACCCATTTAGGTAGCACACATGACATCATCACCCAAATTAGACTACTCCCTCATGTATGGTGCTTCGGCTGGCTCGAAACAAATCCCACAAATCCTCCCATATATGCAGAGTCGACAATCCCGTTTATATTTTACTTCAACCGTCCAAATCCTCCTTACTCCTAAAATTTGTTTATTTTACTTTAAGCCCTCCAAATCCTCCTTCCTCCTTTTAATTTAGCTGTGCTGTGCACAATCCCGATTAATTTCGGCCGTACAAAGTACTTGCATGTCACAATGTAGGGGTGGCTCCCGTTGGCCCCAGTCCAAGCAATGGTGCTACAACTTGGCTTATTGATTTCCTTGGCTGCTTGTCCATCAGGCAACTTGCAAGACTATTTATACCGGTAGTACTCGGTTGAAGGGAGCAAGGTGGGACTATCAAGTATCAACCCACGTCCGATGTGGGACTATTCACGTGAGAAAATCGAAGCTTTGTTTTTTTGCGTGCAAGTACTGTCGTGAATATCTGTTAGGCCCAAGAGGGCAAGAGGAAGGCCCGTTGTGCATGGGCTGAGTACAATGCACGAACAAGGTTCTTCTGACGTCGCCTCAACATATCAATCGAACTGAACCGTTTTCGTGACTAAGCGGTGGCATTGCTCGTAAATTCGTGTGAAAAATATGGGTAAATCTAAAACGGACGAAAATTTTGGGGAGAAACCTTACTTCCTTTATTAGTAGGTATAGATTTTACCAATAAGAAATTTGACACCACTAGTGCCACATAGGGTGGAGCTACGTTGGAGCCTAACTGGATCGTGGCCCGCCCAGGATTTTGGCATTCCTTTGTTCCCCTTTCTGGGCCGGCCTACCAAGACTTCCTATTCTGAAGAAAAAAAACTCTTCCACCGCTGCATCTTTGGCCCGGCCAAAATTATCGTTGAAGCTCCGCCACTGGTGCCACACCAACAATAACAAATTGTCATACAATCTTATATTCCATTTTTCATACCTGCTCACAAATATTATGTTATTCTATTTTGTGCATGTGCCCACACTTGTACGCCAACATTGACCAATATACATGGCTTACAACTCATGAACCAGCAATTTTTCAACGACATCAACTCAGAAAACTTTGAGACCGGCGGTAAGTTAATTATGTGTCTTCTAATGTCTGATCAAACCATTCTCAAAGAACCTTAATCTACCATGCTAGCTAAGGCGATGAGGAACTGAATGATTTAATCATGGATTAGATACATATTAGATGATGAGTTAGCTAAGGCAACGAGGAGCTGAGTGAATGTATTGATATTGATTTGGTATTGTAAATATTTATATTTTTGTGTATAAACTTGATCAAGCTTTTAAAAAAGTTGACTTTTCGCTAATTCTTAGGCGCCTTACATTTTGGGACGGAGGGAGTACAAGGGAGAATGAAATGTTGGGCCCTCTCCTAGGCGTGGGCTCTAGGCCGCCGCCCAAGGTCGCCATGGGTCAGAGCCGGCCCTGGCGGCTAGAGATAGATGTCAGCAAGGGAGAGGTCAGATAGGGTTCAAAGTGAGCGGTGGTTTGGGGGAGGAAGACAGACACCGGAAAGACTTGTGGAGATGTCTCTGGAGGAGAAAGGCCAGAGGAAAGAAATATCTGGAGGGATCAGGATTCTAATCGGTGGATAATTAAGCGGTGGAAGGTTGAGAGAATACCGGGAGCCTAACAAGTAGCCAATCTGGAATGACCACATATTATGCACATGTTTGTATCTTGGGATGTCAAACAATGTTGATGTTGGAAGTTTTCATTTACTATGCATATTTATTTTCTAATCGCGAAAAATGGGCTTTCTAATGAAGCGTCCACCAAGAAAAAATTCCTATATTTGCCCTCCCAAATTTTCGAAAAATTATACAACCCTATTAAGTAAAATCTATGATTTTGGCCAATTTGAAAGTAATGATTCTAGGACTTTTTTATTTTGCCATAGAGATTACGGTTCGATTCAGAATCATGATTTTGAGAATGTATAATACAAGTTTGCTATTGGGTTCAGGCTAGAACTCGTGTAGGATCACCGACGCCTTTTGGAGCCAATGACAGGAGACTCAGGGAGCGTACCGGTTGTAGGTGTTCTCACAATTATTGTATCCTACCAAACAATTTCTAGCATGCAACAAATAAATGAGGCAAATACACTAGAGAAAAATATCTTAGATGGTGAAGCAGGGGCACCGAGGATGACGGTTGTCAGAAGGTCTTAGCGCCCTAGAACAACAAATACTAAAGTGATGCACGAGACGGGTGCAAGCTCGAGAAGCTAGAAAGTATGGAAAAAAAAAACTAGACCATTGTTTCACCGAACTTCTCCCAGTCTTTGTACTAAAAAGTTTAAATAACTTAGTTCGAGAGAGTGTTGAGCTTCATTGGTTAGTATGCACCAGACGTACAAAAGATGAGGTTTCTTTCCCATCCGATAAATTGAAACCGTTGTAGCTTGATACTGTGATAGATGTCACTAAGCTCGTGTAGGATCACCAACGCCTTTTGGAGCCAATGACATGAGACTCTCCTGGTAGACATGGTCCGTCCCATGAACATGAACGTGGAACGGCTTCTGCATAGCGCTCACCACCTGGCCCCTCCTTAGGTTGTAGACGCCGACTCGTTTCTGTCCAAAGGTCGTGAGTACGGCGTCACCCTCGTCGCTCACGTGGGCGAGGGATATAGAAAAAAAACGGGCCTCCTTGATTGAAGAAGCTAACGTTGATGGTGTACCTCAACCCCCACGCCTCCTCCTCGTAGCTCTCGAGCACCCACAGCTTGAGCACCCCCTCATCTGCCGCGAACAGCGACGCGCCCAGCGTCCCGTCTACTCCCACGAGCCGGCCGAACATCTTGTCCATGCGTGTGTCGCCGTCCACCGGGCCGCGCATACGGCGGAACTCCTCTGAGACCGTGTCGAACACCACCGTGCCCATGCTGCGGCGCCATAGCATCCAGTGGAGGCAGCCGCGGTGGGTCACCGGTTCGTCGACCAACGACCGGTCGGTGTCCGTCCACAAGTTGGAGGGCCCGAGTCGCCTCGCCGCGTGCTGGCCCGGCGCCGCCACCAGGTACTCGTAAATCTTGTAAGGATGGTCTACGTTGTGGCAGAGGACGCGGTACTCGGCCGTGGGCGCGTGCCGGTAGAAGCCCACGAATTCCACATTACCGAGGTCGGCAGGCAGTCGATCTGTCCAACTCTCGAGTCGCCGGATTGCATACGAAGTGGCTGAAGCTGTTTCCGTTTACACCGAAGCAGATGCATGACAAGAGGAGTAAGCCGTCGCAACACCCGGTGAGGTACGTATGCCGAGAAGCGATGCCACAGTAGAGAGGAGCTGCCGTCGATTCGTCGGTGTAGGGGAACGGCAGCGCCGATATGGCAGCGCCGTTGCTGACGCAGGTGCTGTTGAGGATGAGAGAAATGGGTGCACGCCGGTGGTGATCGTTGATGAAGCTAGGGTCGGAGAGGAGGCTACGCCACAGCTTGCAGACGGCGCGGAACCGGAGGACGGACTTGGCCGGCAGGTGGAGGAGGATCTCCACTAGGACGTCGTCGGGTAGCGCCGGTGCTGTAGCAGTGTCGTCCGTGGACTCCATTGACCGGCTGCTGCTTGTGCCGTCGCCGTTCTGATCCATGGTACGCGAGGTACCGTAGTTGTTACGGGTGTTCAAGGTGCGAGTGGTGTTCCATAGACCAGCGCGCCGAGTAGTCCTCGACGACGAAGCCACACGCACGTATCCGATATTCCGTCGCGAGTTGAACGTGTATGGTGTATAGCTAGCAAACCAGAGCTAAACATGCTAGCACCTAGCACCAAACGCGCACGCACACAAGAAGCGATGGATTGCCACAGATCGAGCCTGTCTTTGTAATTACTTATATAGTTATATATGTATATACCCGGGAAGCGAAACAGCCAATACGACACGGTATTGAACTCTAGTACTAATCGGTTCGATACACGGAACCTATTAGTACGTACGTGAACACTGTTTTTTTTTAGGGTGACCTGAACGCTGTTTTTTTTTTACGTGATGTGAACACTGTTAGTACACTCTGCGCCTAAACTGAGTTTCACAAGAAAGGAGTCACGGACAGACATCGCGGAAAAGGCCCAAAGAAGCACCGAGGGCATCTCCAGCGACGCGACGTATTTCGGACGTCTGAAATGTCCGTTTACGTCGCGCGGCGGACGCGAGACAGACCGTTTTTGTCCGCGCGTCCGTTTGCATCTTGGGGAGGCTCCAGCGGCGCGACGCATGAAATATGAAGTTTCGAAACAACAAAATAATATTCAACAAAGTCATAGTTATTACATTTAAATTTTAAAAAGTCTGCATGCAAATAAGATAGTACTCCTCTAGGCATGATCTGCATGGCCAGCCAATGTCTATTGATGCTCAATCAGATCCGTTTGCAGCTGTTTGGAGACGTTCTCGTCAGTGACTTCTACATTCCTATGTAGATAGTCCTGCCAAGATGAAGCTCCAGGAAGTGGCGCAACCAGCTCACCTTGGAATTCCCAGTGGTTCTCATTGCGGCCATCAGGACGCTCGTTCTCAACGATCATGTTGTGTATGATCACGCAGCATGTCATCACCTCATGCATGGTCTTCAGCGACCATGTTCTTGTCGGGTGACGGACAATTGCCCACCGAGCTTGGAGCACACCAAATCTACGCTCCACATCTTTCCTGCAAGCCTCTTGCATCTTCGCAAACCTTCTCGTCTTCTCGGAGTTTGGAGTACGGACAGTCTTCACCAATGTGGCCCGGTCGGGGTAGATGCCATCGACAAGATAATATGGCTTGTCATATGCATTTCCATTGATCTCATAGCTCACCCGGGAGCTTTGCCTTGCATGAGCTTTCGAAAACCGGTGATCGGTGCAACACATTGATATCATTGTTGGAACCGGCCATGCCAAAGAATGAATGCCAAATCCATAAATCTTGAGATATGACAGCTTCAAGAATGACAGTTTTTCCCTCCTCATGCCCACTGTACGCACCCTGCCATCCAAATGGACAGTTTTTCCACTGCCAGTGCATGCAATCTATGCTGCAAATCATTCCTGGGAAGCCTCTAGACTCGTTGATAGAAAGGAGGCGCCTTGTATCCTCAACAGTTGGCTCCCTACAGTAATACTCTCCGAACACGGCAATGACGGCTCGGCAAAACCTGTACATGGCCTCAAGACAGGTGCTCTCACCCATTCGAAGATACTCATCGAATATATCCGTAGCCATTCCATATGAGAGCATGCGAATAGCCGCGGAGCATTTTTGGTACGAGGTGAAGCCTAACGCACTCTGTTGCATCGCGCTCGCATTGAAAGTACGGGTCGTAGTTTCCGACGCCCGTAGAATGACCAAGAACAGTCCCTTGACATCCTGTGATCGGCGCCGGAACATTTTTTCCGGAAAGATCGGATTGGTGAGGTGGAAGTAGTCCTTGTGGAGGCGGGCCTGCCCTTCCACTCGTTGCGCGGCAGGTTTTTGGAGCGCCCCTTCACTGAGCCCCGGTGTTGCGGCCCCGGGTTAGAGGTGAACTCGTGGATCATGGAGGCCGCAGTAGGTTGCCAATGTCCGCGTGGACTCATCGGACTCCTCGTCGGAAGAGGAGTCGACAACCTCCGCGCGGAACTTGTCCAACATCTGCCACATGTCCATCTGCGTGGGTACAAACTGCGGATCAATGGCCGCGCACAATAGCGCCGAAAACACGAGTAGAAACCTACCGGCGCAATTGACCGAACAGGTCATGGGCGGCGCGGAAGGGCGGCGCAACCGGGAGCGTTTCGGCCGAAAACAGCCGGCACGTACGCGGCGGAGCACGCTCCCGCTCTCCCGCGCGGCAAGAACGGGAGCGCACGCCGACTACTGCGGCGCTACGGCCGTACGGCGGCGCTAGGGGTGGGGGTGGTGCCGTAGCACTAGGGCAGGAAAGAAGGGGAACAAGAAGCAAATCGAAGCGGTCGATTTCGCTGTCCCTGACATGCGGGACCGGGTAAGAAATGGAGGACGCTCGGCGCGAACGCCGGCGTCCGCGGAGACGCAAACCTGGCGCATATTTGGGCCAGGTTTGCGTCTCCGCGACGGCGCCTGGTCACTTTGCGTCGCCCGGCCGGAACAGGCCCCGGACGCATTTCCGGTCACGGCGAACGAAAACGGATGCTCATCGACCATTTGCGTCGCGCGTCTGGAGATGCCCCAACGGGGACAGACTTCGGCGAAAAAGGACCAAGTAAAATTGTAAAAAGCTTACCTAGCTGCTTTTTTTTTGTAATGTATACTAGGCCTATATCTGTGTGGGCCCCTAGTTTTCTGCCCCACTAGTCCACCCTCCCCCCTCCCCCGTCTATATATTACGTGTACATGTATTGTACACATTACATATATTGTGTACCCATATATATAAGATAGCCACGTCCTATATTAGGGTGTTGAGCAGTTGTCCAAACTTTTTTATTTTACATGGTATCAGATTAGGTTGATCTGTCATGTTTTCCGCCGCCGCCACAACGTCGTGCCACCCCACCGCTGTGTCTCGTCCTGTTGCAGGAGCGCTGTTCTTGGTGTCCCACCCGCTCTCTTGGACGCACGCAAGGACGCCTCCCATGGTCGCACCTACGGCCCAGCTGTTGCCCGTCCGCGACTCCTTTGACGTTTGCCGCTCCTGCATCCCCTGGAGCCTCGTTGGTACCCTATGGGATGCCATCTGCCTCCCCAGACTCGATCACGCCGCCTCCATATGGTGGCCCCGCACCCACGATCAACAAAAACATTAATGTTCTTCTAAATATTGCCCAACTATATAGGGTTTTAGGACTGCAAACGGGTAAGTCTAAAGAAAATTTTAGCTTGTGTTGTGTTGTGATGCAGCAAAAGGTCTATGCTAATTAACTGTGTTTTTGCTATACGTTCTACTTTTGAGATTCTAAAAAATATACCATGTTCAAGCCTCTAAAATGCAGTTGAAATGTCAATCCGAATACTGCATTTTGCTTACTGTAGAGGAGTATGTTGACATAATGAAAGCAGTTGGTATCATTGACCATGTGAAGGTAATCTGAACTGCACTTCAAGATGCAACAAGATGACTTCTAGAATGTCTTCGCTGGTGGTGTTTGGAGGAGAATTGAAGGTGCCGGTGCTAGAGAGGAGAAGTGTTGGTGGATGTGGAGGAGAAATTCCCGAGACAGAGGTATATATAGGGAGGACGAGTGCTGAAACGGCGGGAAAGAAACGACGGGAAAGAAGAGAGAAATGGCGGGGCAGAAGAGGGAAATGGACCTTTGCCATGTGCTTTTTAGAATTGCACACGGCAAATCTTTGCCGTATTCTTTTTGAAATGACACACGGTAAAGACATCTTTGCCGTGCTCCTTGCTCTTTTGCACACGGCTAAGGTTTGCGCCAAAATGCTGCCGACATGCTGCTTCACGTGGGAAAAGTTGGCGGGATGGGAGGGGCGTGCGTGAGACAAGGGCCTTTGTCGTGTGTCTATTAGGGGCACACGGCAAATCCATGCCGTTATGATGACGCCGTCTTGAGCGCTCGCCTGGGACACGTGGCGCCGCCTTTGCCGTGGCCTAGACCTTCGCTGTGTATCTTACTCGAGGTTCGCCGTGTTCTACTCTTTGCCGTGTTTTTTTTTGGACTTTTGCCGTGCTGGTTTTTTGCCGTGTTCTTTTCCCAGAGTTTGCCGTGTTTTTAATCTTTGCCGTGGAACCTGGCAAAGCTTGTAATTGCCGTGTTCCGAGATGTATGGCACACGGCAAAGGTTGGACAACACGGCAATTGCCGTTTTTCTGGTAGTGTCTGTGTGTTCAGAACTATTGTTCAATTTGTTGTGAGTATGTTACTATTGATCTGCTTTTGTGTACATCCGCTCGGCGCTTGGCAACCTCACCCAGCTTGAGTATCTTGACCTCGGTTACAATGGCCTCTCCGGGGCCGTTCCTCCAGAATTGCATGCGCTGCGCAAGCGCAAGTACATAAGCCTCAACTCCAACGACCTGAGTGGCACCATACCTCAAGGCCTCTTTAACAACACACCTGATTTGAGTGTCACATGGCTTGGCCGGAACAGATTTGCCGGAGGCATACCCGAAGGCCGAAGCGATCGGCTCTCCGACGAAGCTTGAAATCCTAGTCCTTGAGCTCAACCTTCTTACGGCACTCGTCCCCGCTGCCATCTTCAACATGTCCCCGATCCGAATCTTCGGTTTGGTGAACAACAATCTTTTCAGTACCCTCCCGAGCAACAAGAGCTTTAACCTCCCTATGCTGCAAAAATTAAGTCTTTCTCGGAATCATTTCACTGGCAGCATCCCGCCGGCACCGGCCAGATGCAAAAACCTTGAGGCTCTTTCCTTGTCCATAAATAACTTCACTGGTCCTGTACCAGGCATGGTTGGCGACAATGCCTCGGCTTTCTACCATCATACTTGCGGAAAACAACCTCGTCGGTAAGATCCCGGTTCAGCTAAGCAACCTCACCGACCTTGTCATGCTTGATCTTAGTGCCAACCAGCTGCAAGGAGAGATTCCACCCGAAATAGGCTATTTGAGAGACCTCAATTACTTCAGCTTTTCTATGAACCTCCTAACAAGTACCATTCCTGAATCCATCGGCAATATATCAACCATCGAGCACTCTCGATCTGACACTCAATGCCTTCACTGGATCAGTCCCAAGTTCCCAACCACGTTTGGGAATATCCGTAGTCTTACGGACCTCTATGTTAATGGAAACAATCTTAGCGGCAAGCTAAACTTTCTCCATGTACTCGCCAATTACAAGAACCTCACAACACTTGGAATTTCAATGAATTCGTTTACAGGAAGCATACCTGGATATCTCGGAAACCTTAGTTCACAGCTCCAGTACTTCATAGCAAGTTCTAACAGCCTAATGGGGTGCATTCCAGATACAATTGCAAATTTTAGCAACCTTAGGACAATTGATCTCGATGGAAACCAACTGAGCGGGGCAATTCCTGTATCCATAAGCACACTGGAAAATCTCCAAGAACTCAACCTTTTCAACAACACCATGACCAGTGCCATCCCAAAAGAAATTTCCAGATTAAAACGCCTAGTAACATTGCATCTTGATAAAAACAAGTTGCCTGGCTCAATACCAAGCAGTGTGGGCAAGATAAGCGAGCTGCAGTACATGACATCTTCTCTTAACTCGCTATCCTCAAACATACCCTTGAGCTTGTGGCGCCTTTCAAAGCTCATCACACTTGATCTGTCATACAACATGCTGAGCGGTCCACTGACTATGGATGTTAGCCAAGTAAAACAAATTTCTCAAATGGATCTTTCAAGCAATCTCATGATCGGTGGCTTACCGGATTCCTTGGGAAGGCTCCGGATGCTCGACCTATGTGAACTCGTCAAACAATTCATTCCATGAACAAATCCCAAGCTCATTTGGAGAGCTAGTCAGCATAGAGACCATGGACCTATCATACTATTCGCTTCGAGGTTCCATACCAAGGTCACTGGCCAATTTGACCTTTCCTCACTAGCTTGAATCTCTCCTTCAACAATCTAGATGGTCAGATACCGGATAGTTGAGTTTTCTCAAACATCACACTCCAGTCTTTGAGAGGAAACACTGCTCTTTATGGCCTCCCACGAGTAGGCATTCACCCTGCCAGAGCAATCATAGATCACGAAAATCATTGATGAAAATTATGGCTTCCTTTACGGTACCTTTTACCACACATGAGGTGAGGAGAGATATGATTTAAGTAACGGTCATGATTAACATAATTAGATTAGGACCAATAGCCCAACAAGACGTAGATAAGGAAATTTATTATTATTAGCAGTACTGAAAACGGCCCAACAATCGGCCCAGGCGACGCCACACCATCCCGTCATCCTAGAGCGCGACCATGGGATTTGCGATTTTAGCTACCTGCTTGGGCATACTAATCAGAAAAAAGATCAAGAAGCACAAAAATATTTCACTTCCCTCGAAGTCCAACATAATCAACTATCGGTTAATATCATTCCATGAGCCTGTTCGTGCGACAGCGAACTTCAGTGAGAGCAATCTGATTGGATCTGGGAACTTTGGCAAAGTCTTCAAGGGTCTGGGTTATTCAATGAAAAAATTATCACCTGAAAAATTAGGTATTTCAGTTGTTAGTTGTGGAGTACTAGTTTATTTTGGTCGCAGTACTCTGACTGAACTGAGAAGAAAATCATCATATCGAGTGAAATACCGCTCAATCCATTTAAATTCGTTTTGAATTTGGAATTGTTGGTTTGTTCAACATAAACCATATGTGTTTCCCCTCCACTATAACTTTTTTAGAGAAATAGGGGCATACCCCCGGCTCCAATATATTGAAACCAGATAACCAATTTACAATATTCAGAAGTTTTATCATAACAGCACCTAAACCTCTCTCTGGGCAAGCCAGCCAGCAGAATTCAAAGTATCTTACAAACCATATCAATGCACCAGAGAGAAAACATCTAACACCAAAACAGCATCAGAGAAAGAAAGCACAGCAGATTGAGCCCTCAGCACCCTTTTTTCAAGCTACTGACGATCCATGACTTGGAAACATGCTCCATCACCCACCAGGATCAAATCATTCGCCTCCAGGGTCCTTGCCAAATCCTCTGCAGTAATCATCATTGGCCCAAAACCTCTCGAGTTGTTCATGTTGCAAACTTCCAGTGTCGCTCTTGCCTTTTTCTGTGGGATCACCCGGGATCCGGCCACAATATCGGTGGTGGCAGCCTGGCCACTTCCTCCACCTTGTTCAACGAGACATCAGCCCTTCTTTTTCTTCTTCTTTGAGCAGAATTTTCCACTCGAGCACAGTACTGCGGACCAAGCGTCTCCACAAACCCCGCATACCAAACCATTGAGCTCTATTGAAAACATGATCATTTACGGTAATCCGAGATAGTTCTCAAGACAACGACAAAAATCATATTATATTTCTTATATTTTTTCCTATCATTCCATAAAGCAGCAACATCATGCATATTTGAGATTTGAAAGTCAACACCCAAAGCATTAACAATTTCTTTCCAAATGCTAGCAGCAACCACACAATCAAAAAACAGATGTTGACAAGATTCTATTTCATTACAAAAAACACAGGTTAAATCATCAACACTCTGTCTCTTGACCAGATTATCTCTAGTAAGGAGCCTGTTGTGGGAAAGCAACCAGAGGAAAAAGTGAATTTTTGGGGGTACTTTGATTTTCCAAACACAGTGGATATCAACAGTTTGAATTCCCCAAAGTTAACAACAGCATAAAGAGATTTCACACTATAAACCCCACTTGCTCCCCACTTCCAAATCAAACAATCTGGAGAATCATCAAAATGGATAGTTTGTGCAATTTGCTGAATTTCCAACCATTGCAACATCAAATTATGGTCAAAGCATCTCCTAAAAGTCATTTTCAAGGACACACCATCCCATAGATCAACAATAGTTTTATTTTGCTCATTCAAAAGGAAATATATTTCCCAGTATTGAATAGCCAAAGAGCAAGAACCAAACCAATGATCCTCCCAGAACTTAATATTCCTACCATTCCCAACTTTCCATTTATATCCCATCTTAGCAGCTTTAGCAGCCCAAAGCACCCCTTTCCAAAAGGGGAGGCTCCATTAGCGGAACAAGAGAAAATGTTAGGATTACACACATTATATTTATTATCTATTATCTGTTTCCGGACTTTGTTATCATCCAAGCGATACCTTTTGATCCAGGAAGCCAAAAGGCACATATTCATTTCGATAAATCGGGGATGCCCAAACCTCCATAGTCTTTTTCCTGGTGACCAAACCCCAATTAGCTAAATGATACTTATGATGCCCCTCATAATTATCCCACAGACAATGTGCCATCTGAGAGTTAATAAGAGAAATAGCCCATTTTGGGAATTTGATCACACTAAGAAGATAAATGGGAATACTGGCCAAAACACTCCTAACCAGCTCTAGTTTGGCAGCATGATTGAGGAGTTTCCCTCTCCAGCCAGCAGCCCTTTTGAGGATTTTATCAACAACAGGTTGAATGTCCTCTTTTTTAAGTTTGCAGTGATGCAGAGGAACCCCCAAATATTGCAGAGGAAACTCTCCCAGCTTGCAACTTAAAGATTGTGCAAAAAGCTGTGCATCACTTTCTAAAACATTAATGGGGACTAGATCACACTTATGAAAATTAATCCTCATACCAGACATATGTTCAAAACAGGCCAAAATCCACTTCAAGTTAATGGCAGAAGCTAATCTATTTTCAAGGAAAAGCAAAGTATCATCAGCATACTGCATACTAATGATCCCTCCCCTTCCCAGGTTTTGCATAAGTCCAGCTATCTGCCCTCCGAGCATGACTTTGTATAGAATCTTAGTGAAAACATCAGCCATAAAATTGAAAAGAATGGGGGAAATAGGACCCCCCTGTCTGACACCTCTGCTAGTAAGGAAAAAATGACTATTACAATCATTGATCCTAACACCAACAGAACCATTATGTAAGAGCCCTTCAATAATAGACATCCACTTGGGGCTAAAACCCCTCATTTTCATTACTCTTAAAAGGAAGTCTCTATCCACTCTATCATATGCTTTTTCATAATCTAACTTAAAAACAAAGCCACTATCCCCTCTGTGAACAACGATCATGAATTACCTCATGGGCGGATACCACACTCTCAAGAATGTATCTCCCTTTGATAAAAGCAGTTTGATTAGGAGAAATAAGCTTCTCACTAACCACACCCAACCTATTTGTGGCACATTTAGAAAAAATCTTAAAACTACAATTAGTCAAGGCAATAGGTCTGAATTTCTGTATAATTACAGCATCAGTCTCTTTTGGAATCAGAGTCAACAAAGAAAAATTAAGCCTAAATAAATAAAGTTTCCCCTCATTCCAATCTTTGACCATAGCCATGAAATCAGCTCTAATGAGCTCCCAAAAATGTTGATAAAAGAGAAAAGAAAAACCATCAGGTCCAGGAGCACCTTCAGCATAAGAGCCAAAGATAGCCTCCTTTACCTCTTTTTCAGAAAAAGGAGCATCAAGCATCTCATTATGACTTTGTGACACCAAATCCTCTGGGTCCCAAAAATCATATACTAGATCAATATCAAGACAAGGTTCTTTGCAGAAAAGGGATTTATAGTAGTTGACAGCAATATCCAACATACCTTTGTTGTCTTCCACCATCCCCACATCACCTTGTAGCTGGCAGATCTGTTTTTTTCTTCTCCTTTGGTTAGCTACAGAATGGAAGTAGGCAGTATTACGATCCCCTTCCAAAATATATCTTTCTCTAGACCTTTGCCTAGCCTTAATTTCTTCATTACCCCAAATTCTAGTGAGTTCAACAGAAATATCTTTCATTCTTTTTTTAGAAACAGGGGATAAACTTTGTGTTTTAGCAAGAATATCAAGCAAATCATATTCAAGCAACCAAACTTTGTTTATTTTTCCTTTGAGCAGATTCAATATTAGCAGCCCAACCTTTTAAACCTTTTCTAGTATTCCTAATCTTGAATTGCCATCTCGTCAATGGAATTTTGGAATTGACATGGGGATTGCCAGAACTTGGCAACCACCTGATCAAAACCCTCAACATTAAGCCACCATTTCTCAAAACGAAATTGTTTAGTACAAGGAATTTTCAGAGCCCCAGTGTCCACAATAAGGGGAGTATGGTCACTTCCCACCCTAGCTTTAGAGGCTAGACTACTAGCAGGAAAAAGGGAATCCCAACAGGTAGTCACAAAAACTCTGTCCAGTAAAGCCATAATCAACTTATCTTGATTATTAGCCCAAGAGAATTGCCTACTAGGATTTCTAAGCTCCATCAAATTAAATTTATTGATCCAGTCATTAAAAAGGTTAGCCCAATGCTGGTTGATGTTTCCAGTGTTTTTCTCACACTTTTCTCTAATGAGATTGAAATCACCACCAACAAGGGTAGGACCATTCCAACAAGCCATGATGTTATGCAATTCATTGATAAAATCTAGTTTATGTTCCTCATATGCAGAACCATACACACCAATAACTCTCCAAATGACATTATCCTTTTTTGCTTTAATGTGCACAGAGACACAATAAGAAAGGATATCCCACTTAATGACATCAAACATATCAATGCTAACCCCCACAAGAATCCCTCCAGCAGTTTTCACAGCAGGTAACCAATTCCAAGAAAACTTTTCTCTTGGATCTAATTCCTTAAGCTGCAAACTAGAGAAATCTTCTTTTTTAGATTCAGAAAAACATATAATATCAGGACATGTCTCTCTAATGAGGTCATGTACTCTAGTAAGCTTGTCGGTCTGTTAAGACCTCTAGGGTTCCATATTAAAGCTACTACCATTTTAAAAATCAGTTTTCTTCTACCCTTTTTCCTACTATGGACTAATGTCCAAGGTTCATCATCATCAGGTACATCACTAATGCAATCCTCATGATCAGAAACACCTTTTCTTTCCTCTTCAAAACCTACCCTCAGTTCTTCCAAAGAAAGACTAATGTCACTAGGAAGAAAACTATCAGGGTTGGAATTATGAAAATCAACAAGCCTTTTAGTTTCAGCTTCTTTAATTTCATCAATCACAGAATTAACATTAGAATTTCTATGTCCCAGGATAATGCCAGCATTCTTTGCATTATCATATAAAGTAGGATTATCAAGGGCAGCAAAAGAATTTGAAAAGCCATGAATTTTGTTACCTTTAGGTATTTCTAGGTTTTTGGCCTTCTTAATATCTTGAGCTTTCTCAATAGCTGTCTTACCATCCCTTGTAATCCTGGAACTCATTCTTGTAGCTTGCACAGGCCCCCACTTCTTCTTTTCCTTCCAAGCCATAGGAGGAATCACATGAACAGGATTGTTGGGCACCAACTTATCAGCATTCTGACCACCATCATCAGCCTCATCATCACTCTCCTCATCAAAGTGTTGAAGAAGGTTCTTCCCAATATTTTCCTCAGCTCCCCTCAGGACCAAAGCATTATTGACTTGAACACATGGTTCTTTGCCAAACACTTTGTCTTGAACAGATGATTCCAACTTTTGATGAATAGCAGGTTGAACATCACTTCTACCACCGGTGAGGGATGGAAGGTTCTGTTTCCATCTTACTATTAGTTCCACTATTTTTACCCTTTTCCAGGCTCTTGAAGTCATCCCCAATCTCATTATCATCATCAACTGCATCACCTACATTACCCTGTCCAGTATCTTCATCATCATCATCTACATCAATAGCTTCACCTTCACTTTCTACAATGAAATTGATCAGGAAAAAACACTGCTCCATCTCAAATAGCTTGTTTGCTGGGATCTTGGCTTTGTCTCTCACGGCTACTTTAACCCTGACCTCTTTGTAGAAGCTTCTGAAGATGCCCTGCCAGTCAATGTTCACAAGCACACCCAGGGAGGTGGAGATTTGACAGATAGTTTTCCAAGTCAACCACTTGGCAGGAATACCAAAGATTTTCACCCAGATTTCCTGGAATTCTTCAAATGGTTCAGCTTCCCCTTCCTGAGTTCACAAAGTAGATTACCACTCCATCTTTTTTTAGGTTAATGGAGGGGTACTCCACTAAGTCCTTAATCCTTTTGCTAGGAGGAAACCTAACTAAGAACTTCTTGGGACCAATCTGTCTAATCTGCCAAAACCAGTTTGCTTTCCACATATCATTGAAGCATTTCTCAAGTTCCTCAGCTGAAATTTCTCCTTCTTTAACCACCACCACTCCTACATTATCCATGTTCAACCACTGCACAGCTTCTGGACCTTCCACTTCCACATGAAAGAAACCCAAACCAGGATTTGCACTCCCAGTATTGAGCAGTTGGAAGAAGAGAGTACCACATGAGGCAGTTGTCCATATGGTGTCCAGTCTTGCTGCATATAAAGCACCTCTTGATCCTAGTGCATAGGCCAACATAGTGTCCCAATTCTCCACAGTTGTAGCAAGTTACAGTCTTGAACTTGGGATCCAGGATAGGCCCAGGACCACCAGAGACAGATAACTGAAGATTAGCACCACCCCTATCACCACTTTGTTTTGATCCATCTGAAGCAGCATTCTTCTGATTCTTCTTCTTGTTCTTCCCAACACCAGATCCTTGCGGTTGCTGTGAAGGAACCATGCTAGCACTGCTACCTTGACTGTTGGATTGTGGAAGACTAGGAGGGATCCCTTGAGGAATCATCATCGCCGGATTGAAACCAGTAGGCGGAATCTGCTGATTGCCGAAGAACTGCGACCACTGGCTCATTGGCATATTCCACATATTTGGCTGCATCATCGGAAACATACCTTGACCAGCTCCCAACTGCTGCATCATCGGCGGGGGAACTCCGACTTGACCCCAACAGGCTCATTGGTAGCTCCAAGCGATGTAGCCGCAGATGTTGTCGCCGCTGGGGGTGCACGCCCACCACCCGAACCACGACCAGCCCCCACACCACCAAATCTGCCCGCGCCACGACCACCTCCCGCCATTTTGACCACCTCCACGAACGATTACTTCCCCTCTCCCACACCCCACAGATCTGAGAACTTGATCACTTTTGGCTTGGGTAGAAATCCACTTCTAGCAGGAAAACAATCAGCCGGAGTAAACGATCTGTTTTGGACCAACTCCTTCCTGACCCAGACCAGGGTCGGAGAGCTAGGCGAAAACCTAGATCAGACCAGGAGTTTTTTCCTCGACACTGGCTGCGCAGCCACAGTTATATCCACTTCTGAAGACGCATTTTCAAAACCCGCCATCCCTGAAGCTCCACGAACGGCTCGATTTCGCTCTGGAGGGTCCAATCGACGGCCACCAATTGCCGCCACCAGAGAGCAGCTGCGCAACGGGGCCCGCCCCTGAGGACAATCTCCAGCTTTCCCCAACCTCTCCGGCGAGCAGTACCTCGTCGGAGATGGGTTTCCTCGCCTGATTTTCTCCCTCCGCCGCTGAGCATCAGCAGACACTCGAGGACCCTCAGAAATTCCAGGCCGCATACCTTCACCACCAAATAGCAACGGTGACGCCCTCAGCGGCGAGATCCGAGGCGTGGTCGTCACGGCGTCCAATTCTCTAGATCCTCCAGCCCTTGCTCCGCCATTTGACGCCGCGGGTCGTCGGGATCCTTCATTTTGATCATCGCCAGCGCCGCAGCTACCTGCTCCTCGAGCCCCTGCCCTGAGATTTGCGGTCTCCACCCCTTTACCATCTGCTCGACAGCCCACTCCGAGGCGAGGCTGATCTGAAGGATCAGGAGCTTTCGCCGCAGTAGAGCCATCCTTCGCTCCTCCGCCATCACCGCTTCCTTCTCCTTCCGCCTTATCTCTTCTCCCATCCGCATCTCCTCGGCGAACGACGGAAAACCCGCCGTCCACTTCGGAATGGACATGCTCCTCCGCCGCGCGTACCGGAGAATACCAGCCACGGCAAGCACTCAGGGAGAGGGAGGAGGCGGCGGAGATGGTGGTGGTGGTGGTGGGAAAGCGAGATCGCCGGGGAATCGCCAGATTGCCTGAGGAGTCTATTTTCACTGACCTCTGTTGTGTCCACTTGCCCTCTGCGCTTTCTTGTTTGCCGCCTGTGGAGGTTTGGCCCCTCCACTATAACTCCATGCCCCAATTTATTTGTCAGAGATTTTCGATTTCTTCTCCCCTAAATATTATACTTATAGAAAATGTTTAGACACAATCAAGTTTAAAATTTAAATTTTGTTCGAGAATCTTCGATCTCCAGTATTTGACTAGTTATCATCGGTGACCACGGTTACTGGAAATCTTTGGTACCAATAGGCGGATTCAGCATCCCTGCAGGGCATTTGCACGAGCTTGCTGGATGGGTACTACCTTATATCAATGCATTTTCATGGTCATTTGAAAAAAGAATTAGCATCTTAAGCCTTTAAAAAAATGTAGTTTGCCCAGGCTTCCAATTATTCTTGGGTCCGCCACTGCCCATACCCAAATCATTGAAATCATCCGATAAATTTCTGTGATTTCAGTGGTGGCCGAAATCTGATAGAAACTATATTTCACAATAATTTGATATTCAGTCTTATAGGTATCTTGAAAAAGAAAACCATTTTCCAGTAGAGGCAACTTATTACACTACACCGTTGTAACGCATCTAGTACTTTCTTGTTTGGCTCTTGTAGGTATTATTCATCCACCGGTATAGTGGAAACATGCCACTCAATACGGCTCTCACAATCTCCTCCAGCTACGTACTCAGCACCATCACATGATCTACGCACAACACCTGGCCGTCGGCCTCCCCGACCCTTCAACCAACCTACTCTACCCCAGCATGCTCCTCTTCGCGATAGGCATTGCCGGCAACTTCTACCACCAGTACCTCCTGTCGCAACCCAGAAAAGGAGGCGACGATGATAAGGGGTACAAGATCCCCAAGGGTGGCCTCTTCGAGCTTGTCACCTGCCCTCACTACCTCTTCGAGATCACTGGCTTCTTCGGATTCGCGATGATCTCACAGATGGTCTACACGGCTCGCCATGGCCTCTGGCACCGCAGGCTACCTCATCGGCCGAAGTTTCGCCACCAGGAGATGGTACGAACCCAAGTTCGAGGAGTTCCCGGCGAGTATCAAGGCTCTGGTGCCCTATATCTTGTAGTGAATTAGAATAGTAATTGTAGGTTCATCCATTCATAAGTAGTCTGAGATTTGCCAAAGAGATGAATTAGTTGCTTGGTGTAAGAATTGTGATCGGATGATGGAACTAATGGTATCGTCGCTGATGTTTTGATGTTCTAATTGTGTCACCTGACCAAAACTGCGGTTACCTGAAAACGTTCTGAAATCGATTAATCCCCTTAAAAAATCGGCAATGTCAGGGTCTTGCGATGAATAAACTGGTTTCAGAGATTACAACATGTATAGAACATTGAAATGCATTGATTTGCGTATAGAGATGGGTGTAGGCGTGTGGCATCATAGCTGGGAGAAAAGACCAAGTATTGTACTCCAACAATAGAGATTATACTAGTAGTATAAAAGAAACGCCTATTAGCTAGCTGGACTTTTACTTCCAACCGGGAGTTAAGTAATTATAGAACAGGCGTTGGAAGTTTTCAACTGGTCAGTCAAGGAAGAGGATCCTACGCCGTTGAACTGAATCGATGGTGACAAGTTTAGTTACTACCAAGTCATATGTTGCTTACACGGCAACAAAGCCGAAATGCTGGACGTGTTGAAATGAATAACCTTAATGTTTCATTAGATAGCACCTTCTTTTTTAGAAATATGGTCAAAAATAGCCTGGACCAGTAAAATTTAGATTATCCGTGAGTTAAACCTGATATATCATTTTTGCCTTATGCCGCACTAAAAGGAAGTAAAGAAAACATCATGACCCTAAGCAACTCCACCATCTAAAGAAACCTACAACAATGCAAAAGAGAGGTGTGGCACCCAGCATCCAAGCTTGCCGATCATGTGTTGAAGCTGTAGTTTGACATATCTAGTCTTTGTTAGGCCGACCCAATGTCGCTATATCGTTACTGCTCTTGCCGAACTACTCCAACTATTAGATACTTCTACCAAACAACTACCCCAAAAGAACGATCTCATGGAAAGCGGTGGTATAATATACTTAACATACTTAACAGCCCCTTTACGTCTGGCATGGATAACACATCCCATCACGCCCAATAGGGGCGTGGATAAATTTGGAATTAATGGTGCGGGGATTGAGACTTGAACTGAGTACCATTTAGATACTTCCACCAACCAACTATCTCAAAAGACTGGTCTAATAAAAAGTGGTGGTATGATATACTTAACACTAGCGAGCACCCTCCACTAGCCCTCCAAAGAGAGGTAGCCATGCAAAAGGGAGAACCGTTGGTGAGAGAGATCAACGACTCGATAACCTAGCTTTGGACTTGCAAGGGAACACACCATGGATATGCATGTGTTGGACACGAAGATCTCTGGTCCACATAATGTCGCCCATCCGCATCAGACCAGTCGAGCCTAACTATATGGTTACCACTCTTGTCAACACCATCCACCTGCTCGGTGGGGGGAGTAAGCCCCACAGAAGGGAATACCATAGCAAGATAACAAAGAGTTCAACTAAATGACTTATGCTTGCCCTCTGCTCACCCTTTGAGGGCAAGAAGATTTGAAGGAGAGAGTAAACTTCGTGAGATGAAAGACATCCAAAGAGATGAAATCAAGAACTCGTTAACCCGACATTAGAGGGGCGGATCTAGTAGATACGAAGAGGATGGAGCAGAGGCGCCTAGAGGAGATAGCTCATAGGAGCACAAAATGACCAAATAAGGGGAGCGGGGAGGCTAAAGAAAAGATAGACGAGAACGCCTTAGCCGAAATTACAATGAGCCACGAAAAATGCATTTTGGCCTTTTGGTCTTAATGATTTTGAATCCAAGCCAGACTCTGAGAGTTTGGAAATTTTTGTCAGATTTCATCAAACTTCAGTTCGAATTTCAGTCACATTCAAGCAGTAATATTTATCATGTGGCCTGGCATTGAAGACTGAAAATACTAAAGTTTTGATTATTTATTTAAGTGCTGCTAAAAATAATTACGTTTGGTCGAAATATTTTGGTGACTCATGAATCCAGGGAAAAATCTTATGAGAGATATCAAATTTCATCAAACGTCCAAGCGGAATTTTTTGTCATGTGGTCGGATATGGAAAACTAAAATTGCTGAAGTTTTGAAAACTTTTTTCAGTGCTGCCAGAAATATTCACACACTGATAGTTGAGACTATAAAATGATCATAGATCACTTGAGAACACAGTTTCTCCATGTCAGAATTCAGGCAAATTCAGTCTACTCCATGGCATGTGTGCCTTAAGTAGCAGAACAAGAATTTACAGTGGCGACAAAGAGGAACAGAGAAAAAAAAATATTAAAGAATAAATTCAATAAAACAAGACTCACATATGCACGCTACACATGAATTTGTTTTGCAAGATCATCACCCAAATCTTCAAATTTCCCAAGCCGATTTGAACAAATTAGCACTCGCTGATGAGCTCCCGTATGGCCCGCATGGTGGCCGGGGAGAAGATGAAGCTGCTTGGGGACAGGAGCGATGATGCAGCACTCGGAGAAGTAGAAGGCCCCGGATGATCATCACCACACGGCGTACGCTGCTGCTGCCCGAGCGCGAGAGCCAAAGCTTCCGCGGCCGCAGACGTTGAGGCCCCATCGTAGTCCCGAGCTCCGGACGCTGCCGTCGATGTCGACGAAAATGACTGCTGCTTACCCGTGAGCCGCTGCACCACAGACATGAACTCGTCCGGCGCAGCATGGATGATCCTCGGCGTGTGCTCATAGATAATCACCGGCCCAGCTGGTCCGCCGTCAGAGCTGCCAGCGACGACGCGGGGTTTCTTGGACGGCCGGGTCGTCAGGCTCAACGGCTGCGGCCTCCGGCCCTGGAGACCAGTTGATCTCTTCGCCTTGGAGTTGGACGAGGACGAGGACGACATGGCGGCGTGTGACTGTCTGATACTGTGATCTATGTGCTTACGCTGTCTTTGCAAGCGGATTCGACTTCCTCCGACGCATGGCGCCATTGAGGCTTATATATAGCGGGGGGCGTCGCCGTGTTAGAACACCATGCATGGCGCAAAAGAAATGGTGAGCCGAACTTGGACTTGTTAATTTCCATATCCGTGCATGGCTGCAATTCTGCGTGCACGCGAAAAGGTCAGAGGCTGGATAAACTAGTGTCGATCCCTCCGTATGGAACAAGTTGGTGGTTGCGTAATGCGTAGTATATCAAAATAACGCTTTAATTTGCTAATTCTTGGTCGACTCCTAGGCTAGCTATATGACTGTTGAGCTATTCGTGCTAGCATAAGTTGCAATATGAATTGTAACTGAGATTTTTTTAGTGTCGGGTTTAGGGTTACAACTGATAAAACGACCGAAATATTTGATTGCTTCGTGATTCGTGTTACTCATAAATTATAATGCTGGTTGCAAATACCCCCGGATCATTGGACTGCTTCGTGATTCATGATAGTCATGCGTTACGTCGTGGGTTGCAACTATGATTTGATGACACCACTGGCAATCAGCATAATTCTGAGTCGACTATGAATTAATCAAATGCTTCAAAATTTGTATGCGATCTCTCGTTAGATAAAAATATCCTTACATGTGTACAGTGCAACATTTGAACGTTACGTTTTGTATGATAATGCATGTAAAGAGTTTAGAATATATTTATGTCACATTTTTTATGGCAAATACACTATGATATTGTTTTCACCAACCCAACCAAAAAAAAGTGATTCACTATTCCCTCGTCATGTAATATAAGATGCTAATAACATCTTATATTGGCTTTAATATCATATACTTCCAACGTTCGGAATATGATTTCGTTGATTTATCTAAATTTGGGTGTATGTGTATATTAAATATTGTTAGGTACATTTAAATTTAGATAAATGGTTGGCATCTTTTTCGACCGGAGAGAGTATTATTGAACGGATAAAGTAGTTTTGAGCCACCACTCTTCTTTTCGGAAGTCCCCTCGAAAGGGAAGTGAGAAAAGAAAAACAGATGTTTGATTAATTAGAGGAATAAGTAAACCAGATAAAATAGCACTAGAGCACCATCGGATGCCGGTCACCACCACACCAACATGCCAAATGCCTCGTCTGCTTTTGGAGCGGAGCTAGTATGATATGCACTTAGCAGCCGGCAGACGTATGCATTACAATCGGTATGAGTAGTTAATTAAGTAATGTAAGGTTAAGATTGCATGACAATAGCTATTGAACACAGATGGAGTTCAATTATAAATAGTACGTATACGAGGTAGTCGGCCGGTTAGTTGACCCTGATGATGCTGCTTCTTCCTGGACGGAGCATGCTGGACGCATAGCTGCATTTAACACGCGAGTTCAATGTTAGAGGCTTAGCTAACCGGTGATTATTATCATACGTACAGGATAATGCATGGAAAGAAGGAACACCAACCAGGAAAATACTTCATTAGTTTAACTAGCTTGCTCCAGGCCAAGTATGTTGCAAGCATGCGTGAGGAGACAAGTATGAGACGCTTCGGTTGTGCAATATAATCTCCTTTTTTTTTTTTTGCGAGAGTGCAATATATATAATCTCCTTGCATGAATGAAGTCTAGTTTGAACCTTTTATGTCCCTATTTTCATTCATCGGACCCGCATATGTTTGAAATATTCACTCGGTTTATCAGAAATAAAACTTTGTCATGTCACCAACTGAAACAAAATAGATGCTCAACTGAAGCAAAAAAAAACTTTATCTTGCGTATGAGACGCTGATTTTATGATACTGTGTACTTCATGTAAAATATTAAATTATTAACTGAGATTTGGTTTCACATCTGTTTGTGACTGAGACCCGTACGTGGTCGTCGACCCCATATATCCAGAGCGTCAAGGGCAAGGTGGTCATGGACGCCTTCCGCTTCGCCGACCCGGCCTCGACGAGTATGCTGGGAGAGCCCAGGCGTGCAGACCACCTCCAACGTCAGCGGCGTGGTGCAGTCGTCGGCCGGGGCGCTCGTGAAGAAGCTCTGGATGCTCTACTACCCGCTCGCCATTGGGCACCGGATAGGCGAGGGAGAGGAGCTCATGCTCGCGCGCCTCAGCCGCAAGCGCTGGCCCAACGGCCTCGTGCTGCCAAGGTTCGATGACGAGAAGGACGCGGCGGTGGTGAGAGCGATGCTGGACCTCGCGGTGGAGTACGACGCGCAGGTCAGGAAGGAAGATGGGACGCCTTCTGAGAGGCTGGCCGTGGTCAGGGCGGGGAGGACGGATGCCAAGAACCAGCTCACGGAGAAAGCACAGGTGGCCATGTCCGCCAACATCGCCCACACGGTCGTGTTCTAGCTAGGTGGTACTTTGCGTGTCTCTTCTATCCAGACGCACTACTGCTGCTGATCGATGTCTTTCGAGTAAATTGAAAATGCCAAGAATACTTTCATGATAGACCTGACATGCATATGTGTTGCGCTTACTCAAGACGGTTTTTGTGAGCTGTTTGTGATAGATAAACTGCACAATCGAATAACTCTAATAGAACTCGGCTCTATTTCAACAAGTTATTTTCCTTGGTCAAATTTTAACAAAGCATTTACTCTCAAATAAGTTGGGTAGCCTAGAGGTGAAACCCATAAGATCTAGTAACCAACTTATAGTTCTGGCACATGGATAGCAAGCTTCTGCGCGGCTCTTTCCATTAATTACTAGTTCTTTGGTGATACTCCAGTCTTTCAGATCTCTCTTTACGGACTCCTCCCATGTTAAGTTTGGTTTACCCCGTCCTCTCTTGACATTATCAGCACGCTTTAGCCGTCCACTATGCACTGGAGCTACTGGAGACCTGCGCTGAATATGCCCAAACTACCTTAGATGATGTTGGACAAGCTTCTCTACAATCGGTGCTACCCCAACTCTATCTCGTATATCATTGTTCTGGACTCGGTCCTTCCTCGTGTGGCCACACATTCATCTCAACATGCGCATCTTCGCCACACCTAACTGTTGAACATGCCGCCTTTTAGTCGGCCAACACTAAGTGTCATACAACATTGCGTGTCGAACCACTGTCCTATAGAACTTGCCTTTTAGCTTTTGTGACACTCTCTTATCATAAAGAATGCCAGAAGCTTGGCGCCACTTCATTCATCCAGCTTTGATCCGGTGGTTCACATCTTCATGAATATTCCCATCCTTGTGCAGGATTGACCCCAAGTATCGAAAGGTGTCCTTCTGAGGCACCACCTGCTCATCTAGGCTAACCTCCTCCTCGTGCCTAGTAGTACTAAAACCGCACATCATGTACTCAGTTTTAGTTCTACTAAGTCTAAAACCTTTCGATTCCAAGGTTTATCTCCATGGTTCTAACTTCCCATTTACCTCCGTTCGACTATCATCGATTAGGACCACATCATCCGCAAAGAGCATACACCATGGGATATCTCCTTGTATATCCCTTGTGACCTCATCTATCACCAAATCAAATAGATAAGGGCTCAAAGCTGACCCATGGTGTAGTCCTATTTAATCGGGAAGTCGTCAGTATCGCTATCTCTTGTTCGAACACTTGTCACAACATTACCATACATGTCCTTAATGAGGGTAATCTACTTTGTTGGGACTTTGTGTTTCTCCACGGCCCACCACATGACCTGTCACGGTATCTTATCGTAGGCCTTCTCCAAGTCAATGAACACCATATGCTGGTCCTTCTTTGCTCCTTGTATCTCTCCATGAGTTGTCGTACCAAGAAGATAGCTTCCATGGTCGACCTCCCAGGCATGAAACAAAACTGATTTTTGGTCACGCTTGTCATTCTGCTTAAACGGTGCTCAATGACTCTCTCCCATAGCTTCATTGTATGGCTCATAAGCTTAATTCCACGGTAGTTAGTACAACTCTAGACATCCCGTTTGTTCTTGAAGATTGGTACTAATATACTGCGTCTCGATTCTTCTGGCATCTTGTTTGCCCGAAAATGGAGTTGAAGATCTTAGTTAGCCATACTATCGCTATGTCTCTGAGGCCTCTCCGCACCTCAATCGGGATACAATCAGGGCCCATTGCATTGCCTCCCTTCTTCCTTCTCAATGCCTCCTTGACCTCAAACTCCTGGATTCGCCGCACAAAATGCCTACTAGTATCATCAAAGGAGTTGTCCAGTTGAATGGTAGAGCTCTCAGTCTCCCCATTGAACAGCCTGTCGAAGTACTCCCACCATCTATTCTTAATCTCCTTGTCCTTCATAAGGAGCTGGTCTGCTCCATCCTTGATGCATTTGACTTGGTCAACATCCCTCGTTTTTATCTCTTGGATCTTGGCCATCCTATAGATGTCCTTTTCGCCTTCCTTCGTGCCTAACCGCTGGTAGAGGTCCTCATACACCTGACCTCTTGCTTCACCCATAGCTCGCTATACAGGTACTTCTCCATGCGGCCTTCTTTGCCATCTTGTACTTCTCCATGTGGTCTGCACTCCTATCTAGGTACAGGCGTCAGAAACAATCTTTATTCTCCTTAATAGCCTTCTAGACATCAATGTTTCACTACTAGGTATCCCTAACTTAACTTCTACTTCCTCTGGACACTCCAAACTCCTCTGAGGCCATCTTACGAATACAGGTCATCATCGTCATCCACATATTTTCTGCATCACCTCCTTCCACCCAAGGGCCCTCTTTAATGACCCTCTCCTTGAACGTCTGAGCTACCTCCCCCTTGAGCTTCCACCACTTAGTTCTAGCGACTTTCGCACGCTTATCCCGCTGGACACGGAGTCGAAAGCGGAAGTCAGCCACCACAAGCTTATGCTGATGGACAACACTCTCTCCAGGTAGCACCTTACAATCTAGGCACACACTCCTGTCTTCTCTCCTTGAGAGGATGAAGTCAATCTGGCTACTGTGGTGGCCACTACTAAAAGTCACTAGGTGTGATTCTCTCTTTTTAAAGAGGGTTTTTGCTACGATCATGTCGTACGCTAAAGCAAAGCTTAGGACATCTTCCCCTTCTTGATTCCTGATGCCATAGTGAAAGCCCCCATGCACCCCTTCAAAACCTATGTTAGATGTACCCACGTGGCCATTAAGATATCCTCCTATGAAGAGCTTTTCGCCACTGGGTACACCCCAAACCAAGTCCTCTAGGCCTCCCCTGAACTTCCTCTTGGTGTTCTTATTGTGGCCTATTTGCGGGGCATAAGCGTTAATAACATTGAGAACAAAGTCTCCAATTACCAGCTTGACCAGGATAATCCGGTCCCCACATCTCTTGACGTCTACCACTGCAAATTTGAGGCTCTTGTTGATCAAGATGCCTACTCCATTTCTGTTTGGAGTCATTCCCGTATACCACAGCTTGAAGCCGGTATCCTCTAATTTCTTCGCCTTCTGTCCCCTCCACTTGGTCTCCTGAACGCAAAAGATATCAACACCTCTCCTCACCGATGTGTCAACTAGCTCCCGAAGCTTACCTGTCATGGACCCTACGTTCCAGTTACCTAAGTGAAACCTTCTAGGCTCGGCTAGCTTACTTACCCTTCGTATTCGTCGAGTCAAATGCGAAGACTCTTGCTCATTTTCCACTACACCTGAGCGCCGATGTAGCGCGCCACTAAGGATGCGACGGCCCGATCCTTGCTCACTTGCCACCGTATCCAGATCAAGAGACGGCGCGCCACCTAAGGGGTGACGACCCGGCCCTTGCCCATTTGACACCACACCCGGGTTCCCGTATGGCGCGTCTCTAAGAGGGTTACGCCCCAATGAAAATATTTTGGGTTTCATCTCTATAAGAGTGGCTGAGTTTTTTACGTTGGCTCACCAAGCCTATCACAACCCTCCTCCTTTACCTGGGCTTGGGACCGGCTATGTTAGGACAACATAGGCGGAGTAAAAAAAAAAACCCGCTGATATATGCAACATCAAATTTATATTAGCATTAAATTTTATTTTACGATGAACGGAATGAAACTAAATTGATTTTTTAGATGTAATTTTTTTATAAACTTGGTAAATCTGAAGTAGGTTGACTTATCACAACCATAGAACTTCAGCTAATTTGGACCAGAGCCAGTATATGTAAAAAAAGAATAGAAGACACTAGTGTTGAAAACGTTCTTTTTTTCAAGGGCACGTATGAATCCTCATGATGTAAGCATTAAGTTTAAATTTAAAAAAGTTGTGGGCTACAAAACAAAGCCAAATATTTGGATCCGTGATGAAAGTGCTATTTACTAGTATTATAGATCCACACATTCGCTGTTTTTTAAACACACGAAGTAGTTGTTTGTTAATGAATTTCTACATCTACAAAGCTTACAAATGTTGCATGTGTGGGGTTTTTTATTTAGGCTATTAGGCTCTGAAGCAACCGACGACCGCAATTGAGTAGCAATTGACAATATTGGGTTGAGTTGGAGACACATTTTCATTCAAAGATCTATATGTTCAACTTTATAGATTTCTCATTGTCGTCGCCTCATAGACTTCGAATATTTTTATAGAGACAACCTGAATCAGCCAACCACCATTTAGATTGTCATTAGATTTTCTTTATTGTGGAAGTGTGTATCAGGATATTCATGGTTGTAAATATTACACATATACACTATAATACATCTAAGCGCCACAAATTTGTGTTGAAGGATTTAATTTTGTATTGTTTTATTTATTTGGTTTATTTTAGACGGAATTAAGTCACTGAAGTATCCGCAACTAAAAACTGGAAAGTGGCAAATTTTCTATATTTTTCATATTTGATGTATGAATTGTCTAATACTTAACATTGTCTTTCACTATAACAAAATAAAGGTATGTGGTTAATGGGGTTCCATAAATATAGTTGAGATAACTTGTTAAGAGTGTATGTTAACATTCTACTAGTGAAAATACTATGGGGGTGCATTGCACCCGAGAGCCAAAAGTCCGCTTCCTAGTTAAGATCTCCTATTAAAACTAGTTGTATGAATGTAAACAAGTTTAGTATAAAGAAACTCGCCATGCGTCGTCTAAGCGGTAGATCCCACATTCCACTATGGATCTTCATCAAAAGTATATTATTTCTGATTTTTGGTGCAACTTTGCGATCAGAAATTGATTTATGGAGGTTGATTTGTATGGCATTGATGGTTCTGTTGTAATGGACGTCAAAGAAAAAAGGCATAAGATTAACACATAATAGAGTGTTGAGTCGGAAATGGAAAACCTAATACAACATATTCAATGTAGTGTGGTGATACTTTATGACATTCAGCAGTGCTTGCAATCGATGAAGTAGTGGCTCAAGGTTGTCAAGGATGACTAGCTCAGAGAAACTAGATGTCAACCTAGAGGGGGTTGCATCACATCGCTTCTATCCTTTTATACGAATTTTTGCTTGTCGGTAACATTGTATGGCTTGCAAAACATAGCAATAACAAATTCTCCCTCTAGCCCCATTTAATTGTCGCAGCTTATACGATGTCCTTGTAATTTTGTTTGTATCGTCCACATCAATTATACGGAGCCATAGAGGGAGTAGCATGTTAACCTGGTAACAACGCACTACTATGGTATTCATTCGCTCTTAACGGCGTAGCCATATTATTAAATGGGCTCTTGTAAGTAGTGGTTATGGGGGGGGGGGGGACATCTAAGAGCATCTCCACCCGTCCCCTCCCCATTCAGCGTCTGGCAGAGCCGTTTTGTCGGCCGTACGGGGATCCATGTGGAATTTTGTATGGGGGGCGGTTTTCCTAGCCATTACCCCCACCCCCCACCCACCCCAAATGGCCTCCCAAATGGCTGGAAATGGCAAAATAAAATTCATAGTTTTACATGTAAAAGTTCAACAAAGCAAGCTCATAAATCGTTTTACAAGTTTCGAAACACATAAAACTAGACCCCTCCTTTTATCATCCACAAATGATCCACCATATCGTCTTACAGTTGGTGATGAGTAGACAAGTCTCGGATTTCCTGACGAATGGCGAGGAAAGCAGGAAATGCATCTGACACATGTTGATCAAATCCACAAAAGGAACCTGTCGGTACCATGGTTCATTGGCATGCAGTGGATGCTCCCACTCTCAATGACCATGTTGTGCATGATCATGCAAACAGTTTTCTCATCCATCAGTAGCACTTTCGACCAGGTAAGAGCGGGGTACCAGACAATAGCAATGGAGCATGGAGCACCAAATGCCTGCTCGACACCCTTCTTGCAAGCCTCCTGGCACTGAGCAAACCAAGCTTTTTTTCCTGGAGTATACATGAGATTGTCTTCACAAATGTTGATCATCTTGGATAGATTCCATCATCTAGGTACTATATCCCTTGGTGTACGCGTGGCCATTGATCATTGATCACATAGTTCACCAGAGGAGAATGGTCTTTAACAAGCTTGGCAAGCACATTGGATCAATGTAGCATGTTGATGTCACTGTGAGATCCATCTATGCCAAAGAAAGCATGCCAAATCCACACATCATGCTCTTCCACTGCCTCAAGTAGCACGCTGCAAGATCCTTTGTACCTTCGTACGTTACTTGCCAAGCAAACAAATAGTTCTTCCATGTGCAATGCATGCAATCGATGCTTCCAATCATCTCAGGAAATCCTCTTATTGCATTATGTGCCATGATTCAGGTAGTCTGCAGAGCAGTGACCATCTCGTCGTCGTCTGAATCCATGCCCATACAAAACGTCGAACACCTCGTGGGTAAGACGGCCGTGAGGGATACCAAGAACTGTTAGCGGATGCCTCAGGACGACGGAACTAGGGCTAGAGGACGAAGAGGTAGGTCAGAGGTGTTTGCTCAACCACCTGGCATTCTCCAACAGTGGGAAATGTCGGATGTGGAGACGGGTGGTGACGGCGTCCATTTGGCGAGGTGGGCGGTGTAACATCCCAAAAATTTCAAAAGAAAGAAAATGAATTTCCATATTTCCAAATTTTGGAACCAACAAAAACTTTTCTTGAATTAAGTTTGATACATAGTGATCTTGCTTAATTATTGTTTTATTGCCATTATTGCTTGTTATTAGTATTTGAAATGATCTTAAACCCTAAACCTCACCCCTCTTTTCACCACCCAAGTTAAAATAAAATAAAAGGAAATTAAATAAGAAAAAGGACATATGTGCCTATGGCTATTTTTGTGAAACTTTACCCTAAGACTTTCTAATTTGTTTAGAGGATTGGAACACCTTCATAAAACTTACCTAGTACTTATCAAACTAAATCCAAGTTGAAACCAAAGAAAATAAAAAGAAACTAAAAGTGCCATAGAGGCATATGAGAGCAAATAGCAATTTTACCCAAACCTTGACCTATGCATTTATACCTTGACCAAATGGTGTGGAACCCTCTCTAAACCTAATCTCACACTAATTTGACCCTAACCCATGCTCAAGTAGAGCAAGGGAAACAAAATAGAAGAATAAGCAAAATTGGAAAATCACCTCTTATGTGTTTATGGCCATTTTGCTATTCTTTGAACTAGACCTTTTGGAATGGTTTCAAGGGTTTTGAAATGTTCCTAAACTAATAAGAATCACTTTGGAGTCAAGAAAAATCAAGTCAAAAAGAGAGAAATCAAATAAGGAGAAAATCTCATTTTCACTCACATACACACTTAGCCAATTTTGCAAATCTTCAATCAAGGCCACTTTGGCTTGTGCCATTGTTTGTAAAACATTTATATATCAATAACACACCCTTTTGAATCAAAGAAACCCAATTCAAATCAAAGATGAATTCAAATGCAACTTACATATGATAATGGTCATATGGCCATTTTATAAAATCTTCACCACCTTACCCCCCTGGTTTGGACTTTTCTTAAAATAAACTTGGTCAACACTTGTCATGTCATCCAAGACCTTGTCAAAGTGAACAACTTTTCTGTTGACCACCAGTGCTGACTTTGACCAGGTTGACCAGAATAGATGAGACAAGTGGAGACATTGAAATAAAGAGAAGATAACCCCCATTTTTGAAATCTCACAAACTTTCACCAAATTGAACACAAACACCACCATTCTGTCTCTTTAATTATATGATTGAGATTCACCAAAAGGATTTCCAAAATTCAACAAAAACCTTCATGCGGCCATTTCATCAAATAATTGGCAGGCAGACTTTGGAATTGGAGATACATCCTTTTAACCTCTGGATTTTTGCCTAAATCCCTTTTGATCTTTGATCATTGTTGTTCCTGTACCTCCTCTGCATCATCCTATGCCCTGCAGCCCTGCTTAAAGTGAAGCCATGATCAAAAACCTCACCATGCCGAGCCCAAAGACATCACCATGCCACCCTACCCCATCACCTCTCTCCTATCCCTCTCACCATGTCAGCAAGCTACCCTGCACTCCCCTAAGCACGCCAGTACCTTTCCTAGCTCGAAGCTCTCACGGCATTGGCCACACGACGCACGCCCAGACACGCCAGAACCATGCCAGGCACGCGGTGAGCGCGCACGGGCACGTCCTGGACGCGCCAGAGCACGCGCGTGTGCCGTCGCTCTCGTCCCACCCCTGCACGCCTACCTCTGCATCAAGCTTGGCCACCATCTCCTCTACCCCGTAGACACGATCGCTAGCTCGCGGAGGACCCGTCGCCGTCGCCATGATCCAACCTCTGCCGCACCCGTACTGCCAGGACGGCAATGATGCCGCACGCCCTCGTTCTCCCCTAGCCGTGCCATCAAGCTCCCTAGCTCTGCCTAGCCATCACCTACCTCGCGCCCCCATCGCCCTGCCCCTTCGCGCCTCAGAACGCCGTCGCCATCGTCGACCTTCCCCGCACCCTCGGCCTCTCCTCGCTGCTATAAAAGGAGCACCCCGCGCCTCCAATCGATCACACCACCCGCTTCCTCTCCTCACACTGACTCGCCTCGACCACCACACCTGCTCGATTAGCCACCGGAGACCGCCAATTGCAAGATCACCGCCGATCTCCGTCGCCGAAGCTCGCCGGAGAAGGAGGCCGCCCCAGGAAACGCCACTGCTACCAGGAGGTTCCTCGTCATCGACAACGTCGCTGCGCACCACTCCGACGACCGCCGGAGCTCCGACGTGCTCTCCGACCCCCTACCGCCGCCGCCAGTGAGTCCCCTTCTCGCCGGAGATGACGACGCTCGTCGTTCGTCCGATCTGCCTCTAATCCAACGGCTCCCCTCTCACGTACCGTTTCGGTGTGTTAAAACACACTGACAGGTGGCCCCCACACTGTCAGCTGGCCTGCTGCGAAGCTGGGCCGGCCCAATCCTTTCTCTCTCTGCACAGCCCATCAGTTCCCGCCAGCCCACGTAATTCAAATTCGAAAATACAGAATAGAGAAAATTTGCAAACTGATGTCAACTTTAAATTTTAATAGGGACAAATCTACTTTGCCAAATTTTACAAATTTTATATATTTGGAAAGCTTAGAATTTTATCTACACAATGCCACTGGTTTGAACCCTAGATCGGTTATAGAATTAAAGTAGAAAAATAAACAAGACAAGGACTTTTCTGACTTAGAATAATTATTAAAAATCAACCAAAAATGCTTTTGAGTTGATTCCAACTCCTATAAATCACATTTCACTTGTACTAATTGTTTCTGCAAAAATATGCCATGCGTACTTTGAATGATCATGGCCTAGTTTAATTAAAGGACTATATGGCTATTTCTTGTCAAAGGTATTGTCCAAAACTATTAAGAAATCCTATGGTAGTTTTTCTCTCATCTAAATCTTGTCACAAACATTTCAAAATGAGGTAGAGACTCTGGTCATTTAGGTCTCATATGAATTGTTTGATGATATTAAATCTCTACCATGTTAGGATTAAATTGTATGAGGTGCTACACCTCATTTAAATCATTTTCTTAAATGATAAGTATGAAGAGGTTGACTTTGGTCAACCTAGGTCATATATTATTCATGAGAGAAATTAAATCTTAATAAAATAATGAGAGGAAATTATTTCTCCTAAACTAAATAGAAACCCTAATCCATATTTCAATGAGAGGAAATTATTTTCCTAATACTAAGTAAGAAACCCTAGCATAATTTGTGAACAAATGTTAAGTAGTGATGCTAGATCATTTGTGTGAGCCATTAAGGCTAATTAAGTTTACTTAAGGGTTGTTTGGTGATTGTATCCTCGTATTCGTTTTTAGACGCTAGTACCGGAGACTATCAAGAGGAGGAGGTATTCTACCAAGAGGAAGGAGAAGAGAACTTTGATCACCTCCCCAATCAAGGCAAGCTATTACCAATGAAAGCTAATAATCTTGAAAAAATGCAAAGCTCTACTAGAGCAAGGCATCCCCATAATTTACTTTATGCTTAATAGTCCTATCCCAAGTTTTTACCTTACAAGCTTTATTAATGTTGATTTATCAAAGTTACTTTTTGATTTATGATTCACTTGGTCTAGAGTAACACAAGAGCATCAAATTTAGCCTAGAGTAATCAAAGCTTGTTAGCACCCCTCATGACTAGTTGCTAGTGCTAAACAACTAAAATTGACTATTCTAGATGGGAACATGTGAAATGAAATGACTTTGAAAACCTTGGAATGATGAGTCATTCTATTGAAAGATTTTGAAGGTGAATATGATCGGTGAATGACTTGGTGAATTTTACAAAAACCGATGGTTGGGTTCGGATGCGATACCATTCCAATTTGAAAGTACCCCCACAATACCCAACATGGGTAAGGGCTTAACTAGAAATTTATGTGCTTTAGTATGGGTTCCCTCTGAACAAGCGTCATCGGGGTTAGGCCGAAAGCTGCCTCTACAACAAAAGAAGTGATGTGATATGACGTGAATGAGGTGAATGTCCGGCCCAAGCCCTGTGCAGTTCCCAGGCTGATAGTCTGTCTTCACTGGGAGGCCAAGCTCATGGGGAGAGGTGCCTATACTAGAGTATGTAAGTGAAAGGTTATGGTTGGTAGTCCGCATACGGAGTATGATAAATCAGGGCCAGTTAACCCTAACGGATTATTGCAAATGTTGTGGCACAAGTGTACGACCTCTGCAGAGTGTAGAACTATTCGAATAGCCGCGTCCACGGTTATGGACGGTTGGAAAGGCCATACTTGTTCCGTCATCAGACCATTTTCAAAAATGTGACATATGACTTGTGACTTGATTTTGAAAGGTGAATGGTGAATTTTGAATTGAATCGCAACAGAGTTGTGGGAATGACATTAAAGTTCCCACTTGAGTTAGTTAGCAAATGAATAGGCTTTTACTAAAGGTTTGTGAACTAAAATTGGCTTTATGGAAATAAACTTAGAGCTTAGTACCCCCTTACTAAAATTGATAAGTACTTACCTTAGTCTTAGTTTGCGAGTACTTTAAAAGTACTCATGGCTTTGTCCCTGGCTATTCAAATGGCCAGACTTTGAAGGTGAACAGCAGTACGAGGAAGATGGACAGCAGGACGTCTACGATAACTAGGACTACTCCTGACGTCAAGCGTTGGCATGTGGATTAGATAGCCACTACTACTTCGCTTCTGCTATTTGTGATGTTCGTTGATCAACAGATCAACTACTATTGTAATATTGGATCACGTGATCTACCTTTGTAAGACGATTATGTGTTGTAATAAATGATGACTCTATGATATTCAACTATTATGTCTCGCAACAACAATATTCCTGGGATTGCGATGTATGGCATAATAGGCATCTGGACTTAAAATCCGGGTGTTGACAAGTTGGTATCAGAGCCATTGTTTGACCTTAGGAGACCCTAGTTAGAATGGACGTCTGAAAAACTTAATTTCAAAAACCAATGAAGTGAATATTTATGAAAAAATTATTCCCACTCTTACCCTTGAGATCTTTTTCAAGCGAGAAATTCATGCTCTACTTTTCCTTGAAATTTCTACATAAAAGTTTGCACACTTGATCACCTCTCTAACTTACTCATCCTCATTGCTCACAGATGGAGTACCAATGGGAGTTCTATCAGCTTGTTCACGGAGGAGCCTGATGTTCGAAAAGGATTTGAAGCAACTAGTGGAATATCTAGGACACCCGTATCCCGAGTTCTTCGGAACACCCCTCAAAAATCCGTCGGGAGGACCACCCCGGTGGGAAGTTTCGGCAGATCTACGAAGAAATCTTGGAGCCCCAATATGGTAAACCATATGGTTTTCTGTAACAGGAAAGACCTGGAAAGAAGGACTAGTCAGAGCTATGCAGGAAGCAATTGCCCGTCTGTGTGGACAAAATGAGAACAAGATCAAGAACACTCGCTTCATCTACTACCCAAGACATGACCCAATGGGAAGACCGATGACCATGCCCCCGCACACGGAGATGAATCACTATGTAGCACACCTCGACTTCATGTTGTACAAAACCCGCAAGGATTTAGACAACGCCCTCGCCTCTCGCCAAGCATATTACCCCTGAAGAAGAAGAAACCACCTTACGAATGAAGAGTAGTATTACTAAGTCACTTGAGTAGGTGTGAGTTTGTATCAGGATCCCCTTGTATCGTAGAGCGATGAATGGTTCTTCAAACCAACGGTGTGTTAGCTTTGTAATATGTGATGCTTGGTATGAATGAAAAAGTGTTGCTGGTTTTTACCCCCTCAACACTACTCAAGTTTTCAAGTTTTGAGCTATTGAACTTTAAAACTCAAACAAAACATAGAAATTTCCCTCTTATCTTATCATCTACCTCAATGTTCAGATGGCCCCACCAACCCGCAGCAACACCCAGGACGCAATGCTGCAGATGCTCCAGATGATGATGGAAGACCGCGAAGCCGAGAGAGCTGAACACCAAGCCAACATAGCTGCGCTGTAGCAGCTAGCTCAGAACAATCAAGGCCATGGAAACCATGATCACCCTGGATCGAAGCTGAAGAACTTTCAGAACACCAACCCTCCAATGTTTAGCAAGACAGAAGAGCCCCTAGATGCTGATGACTGGCTCCAGACAATGGAGAACAACCTAGAAGTTGCGGGAGTTGAAGCCGCAGAGAAAGTACTGTTCGCCACCCACTACCTGTCAGGACCTGCCCGAGCCTGGTGGACAAGTGGCCGCGCAATGAATGCGGGACAGATGATGACCTGGGAAGACTTCAAGCTGAAGTTTAGCAAGTACCATGTGCCCCAAGGACTGATCAAGAAAATGAGAGACGAGTTCCGGGAACTCAAGCAAGGAAGGATGTCTGTGGTGGAATACCGCGACAGGTTTCTTACTCTGTCAAGGTACGCCCCGGATGAGACCGACACCAACGAGAAGAGGAAGGAAAGATTTCTGAACGGACTGCATGAGCTGATACGTCTCCGACGTATCGATAATTTCTTATGTTCTATGCCATATTATTGATGATACCTACATGTTTTATGCACACTTTATGTCATATTCGTGCATTTTCCGGAACTAACCTATTAACAAGATGCCGAAGTGCCGGTTCACGTTTTCTGCTGTTTTTGGTTTCAGAAATCCTAGTAACGAAATATTCTCGGAATTGGACGAAACGAAGACCCGGGGTCCTATTTTTCCACGGAGCTTCCGGAAGACCGAAGAACACACGAAGTGGGGCCACGAGGTGGCCAAACCACGGGGCCGCGCGGCCCGGGTGGGGCCCGCGCCGCCCTATGGTGTGGCCCCCTCGTCCGGCCCCCGACTCCGCCCTTCCGCCTACTTAAAGCCTCCGTCGCGAAACCCCCGAGGCGAAAAACCACGATACGGAAAACCTATGCGAGACGCCGCCGCCGCCGATCCCATCTCGGGGGATTACGGAGATCTCCTCCGGCACCTCGCCGGAGAGGGGATTCATCTCCCGGAGGACTCTACACCGCCATGGTCGCCTCCGGAGTGATGAGTGAGTAGTTCACCCCTGGACTATGGGTCCATAGCGGTAGCTAGATGGTTGTCTTCTCCTCATTGTGCTTCATTGTTGGATCTTGTGAGCTGCCTAACATGATCAAGATCATCTATCCGTAATTCCATATGTTGTGTTTGTCGGGATCCGATGGATAGAGAATACCATGTCATGTTAATTATCAAGTTATTACATATGTGTTGTTTATGATCTTGCATGCTCTCCGTTTCTAGTAGAGGCTCGGCCAAGTTTTTACTTTTAACTCCAAGAGGGAGTACTTATGCTCGATAGTGGGTTCATGCCGCATTGACACACAGGACGAGTGACGTAAAGTTCTAAGGTTGTGTTGTGTTGTTGCCACTAGGGATAAAACATTGGCGCTATGTCCGAGGATGTAGTTGTTGATTACATTACGCACCATACTTAATGCAATTGTCCGTTGTTAGCAACTTAATACTGGAAGGGGTTCGGATGATAACTCTGAAGGTGGACTTTTTAGGCATAGATGCGGTTGGATGGCGGTCTATGTACTTTGTCGTAATGCCCAATTAAATCTCACTATACTTATCATGTCATGTATGTGCATTGTTATGCCCTCTCTATTTGTCAATTGCCCGACTGTAATTTGTTCACCCAACATGCTTTTATCTTATGGGAGAGACACCTCTAGTGAACTGTGGACCCCGGTCCATTCTTTAATACTTGAAATACAAATCTGCTGCAATACTTGTTTTTACTTGTTTTCTCTGCAAACAATCATCTTCCACACAATACGGTTAATCCTTTGTTACAGCAAGCCGGTGAGATTGACAACCTCACTCTGTTTCGTTGGGGCAAAGTACTTTGGTTGTGTTGTGCAGGTTCCACGTTGGCGCCGGAATCTCCGGTGTTGCGCCGCACTACATCCCGCCGCCATCAACCTTCAACGTGCTTCTTGGCTCCTCCTGGTTCGATAAACCTTGGTTTCTTTCCGAGGGAAAACTTGCTGCTTGTGCGCATCATACCTTCCTCTTGGGGTGGCCCAACGAACGTGTGAAATACACGCCATCAAGCATATTTTCACGGCGCCGTTGCTGGGGAGATCAAGACACGCTTGCAAGGGGAGTCTCCACTTCTCAATCTATTTACTTTGTTTTTGTCTTGCTTTATTTTATTTACTACTTTGTTTGCTGCATTATATCAAAACACAAAAAAAAATTAGTTGCTAGCTTTACTTTATTTGCTATCTTGTTTGCTATATCAAAAACACAAAAAAATTAGTTTACTTGCATTTACTTTATCTAGTTTGCTTTATTTACTATTGCTAAAATGGCCAACCACTGAAAATACTAAGTTGTGTGACTTCACTAGCACAAATAATAATGATTTCTTATGCACACCTATTGCTCCACCTGCTACTACAGCAGAATTCTTTGAAATTAAACCTCGCTTTACTAAATCTTGGTATGCGAGAGCAATTTTCCAGTGTTAGTTACGATGATGCCGCTGCCCATCTCAATAATTTTGTTGAACTATGTGAAATGCAAAAATATAAAGATGTAGATGGTGACATTATAAAATTAAAATTGTTCCCTTTCTCATTAAGAGGAAGAGCTAAAGATTGGTTGCTATCTCTGCCTAAGAATAGTATTGATTCCTGGACTAAATGCAAGGATGCTTTTATTGGTAGATATTATCCCCCTGCTAAAATTATATCTTTGAGGAGTAGCATAATGAATTTTAAACAATTGGATAATGAACATGTTGCTCAAGCTTGGGAAAGAATGAAATCTCCGGTTAAAAATTGCCCAACCCATGGACTGACTACTTGGATGATCATCCAAACCTTCTATGCAGGACTAAATTTTTCTTCGCGGAATTTATTGGATTCAGCTGCTGGAGGTACCTTTATGTCCATCACTCTTGGTGAAGCAACAAAGCTCCTTGATAATATGATGGTTAATTACTCTGAATGGCACACGGAAAGAGCTCCACAAGGTAAGAAGGTAAATTCGTTGAAGAATCCTCTTCCTTGAATGATAAGGTTGATGCTATTATGTCTATGCTTGCGAATGATAGGACTAATGTTGATCCTAATAATGTTCCATTAGCTTCATTGGTTGCCCAAGAAGAACATGTTGATGTAAACTTCATTAAAAATAATAATTTCAACAACAATGCTTATCGGAATAATTCTAGTAATAACTATAGGCCATATCCTTATAATAATGGTAACGGTTATGCTAATTCTTATGGGAATTCTTACAACAATAATAGGAATACACCCCCTGGACTTGAAGCCATGCTTAAAGAATTTATTAGTACACAAACTGCCTTTAACAAATCTGTTGAGGAAAAGCTCAATAAAATTGATATTCTTGTTTCTAGAGTTGATAGTCTTGCCTCTCATGTTGATCTTTTGAAATCGAAAGTTATGCCTAATAGGGATATTGAAAATAAAATTGTTACTACAGCAAATGCCATCCAAGTTAGAATTAATGAGAATATAAGATTAATGGCTGAACTGCGTGCTAGGTGGGATAGAGAAGAAAATGAAAAACTAGCTAAAAAAGAAAATGTAGCTAAAGTTTGGACTATTACCACCACTAGCAATGTTAATGATTCATATGTTGCTGCACCTCCTACTATCAATGGTAAAATAATTGGTGTTAGCAATGCTTCTACTCCTAGTGCAAAGCGCGCAAAATTACCTGAAGCTGCTAAAGCTAGCTGAAGCTGCTTGTGATAAAACTGCTGAAATTTTTTCCAACCTTGGGGATGATAATCCCATTGCTTTAGATTGTAATGATTTAGATTTTGATGATTGCCATATCTCTGAAGTTATAAAGTTCTTGCAAAAACTTGCTAAAAGTCCCAATGCTAGTGCTATAAATTTGGCTTTCACAAAACATATTACAAATGCTCTCATAAAAGCTAGAGAAGAGAAACTAAAACTTGAAACTTCTATTCCTAGAAAGCTAGAGGATGGTTGGGAGCCCATCATTAAAATGAGAGTCAAAGATTTTGATTGTAATGCTTTATGTGATCTTGGTGCAAGTATTTCTGTTATGCCTAAAAAAGTCTATGATATGCTTGACTTGCCACCATTGAAAAATTGTTATTTGGATGTTAATCTCGCTGATAATGCTAAAAAGAAACCTTTGGGGAAAGTTGATAATGTTCATATTATGGTTAACAATAACCTTGTCCCCGTTGATTTTGTTGTCTTGGATATTGAATGCAATGCATCTTGCCCCATTATATTGGGAAGACCTTTTCTTCGAACCGTTGGTGCCACTATTGATATGAAGGAAGGTAATATTAAATATCAATTTCCTCTCAAGAAAGGTATGGAACACTTCCCTAGAAAGAGAATGAAGTTACCTTATGATTCTATCATTAGAACAAATTATGATGTTGATGCTTCTTCTCTCGATGTTACTTGAGATACACTTTCTGCGCCTAGCTGAAAGGCGTTAAAGAAAAGCGCTTATGGGAGACAACCCATGTTTTTACTCCAGTATTTTTGTTTTATATTTGTGTCTTGGAAGTTGTTTACTACTGTAGCAACCTCTCCTTATCTTAGTTTTGAGTTTTGTTGTGCCAAGTAAAGTCTTTGATAGAAAAGTAAGTACTAGATTTGGATTACTGCGCAGTTCCAGATTTCTTTGCTTGTCACGAATCTGGGTCTATCTCCCTGTAGGTAGCTCAGAAAATTACGCCAATTTACGAGCATGATCCTCAGATATGTACGCAACTTTCATTCAATTTGAGCATTTTCGTTTGAGCAAGTCTGGTGGCCTAATAAAATCCATCTTTACGGACTGTTCTGTTTTGACAGATTCTGTCTTTTATTTCGCATTGCCTCTTTTGCTATGTTGGATGAATTTCTTTGATCCACTAATGTCCAGTAGCTTTATGCAATGTCCAGAAGTGTTAAGAATGATTGTGTCACCTCTGAACATGTGAATTTTTATTATGCACTAACCCTCTAATGAGTTTTTTCGAGTTTGGTGTGGAGGAAGTTTTCAAGGATCAAGAGAGGAGTATGATGCAATATGATCAAGGAGAGTGAAAGCTCTAAGCTTGGGGATGCCCCGGTGGTTCACCCCTGCATATATTAAGAAGACTCAAGCGTCTAAGCTTGGGGATGCCCAAGGCATCCCCTTCTTCATCGACAACATTATCAGGTTCCTCCCCGAAACTATATTTTTATTCGGCCACATCTTATGTACTTTGCTTGGAGCGTCGGTTTGTTTTTGTTTTTTGTTTTGTTTGAATAAAATGGATCCTAGCATTCACTTTATGGGAGAGAGACACGCTCCGTTGTTGCATATGGACAAATATGTCCTTAGGCTCTACTCATAGTATTCATGGCGAAGTTTCTTCTTCGTTAAATTGTTATATGGTTGGAATTGGAAAATGCTACATGTAGTAACTCTAAAATGTCTTGGATAATTTGATACTTGGCAATTGTTGTGCTCATGTTTAAGCTCTTGCATCATATACTTTGCACCCATTAATGAAGAAATACTTAGAGCTTGCTAATTTGGTTTGCATATTTGGTTTCTCTAGAGTCTAGATAACATCTAGTATTGAGTTTTGAACAACAAGGAAGACGGTATGGAGTCTTATAATGTTTACCATATGTCTTTTATGTGAGTTTTGCTGTACCGTTCATCCTTGTGTTTGTTTCAAATAACCTTGCTAGCCTAAACCTTGTATCGAGAGGGAATACTTCTCATGCATCCAAAATCCTTGAGCCAACCACTATGCCATTTGTGTCCACCATACCTACCTACTACATGGTATTTATCCGCCATTCCAAAGTAAATTGCTTGAGTGCTACCTTTAAAATTCCATCATTCACCTTTGCAATATATAGCTCATGGGACAAATAGCTTAAAAACTATTGTAGTATTGAATATGTACTTATGCACTTTATCTCTTATTAAGTTGCTTGTTGAGCGATAACCATGTTTCAGGGACGCCATCAACTATTCTTTGTTGGATATCATGTGAGTTGCTATGCATGTCCGTCTTGTACGAAGCAAGAGAGATCTACCACCTTCATGGTTGGAGCATGCATATTGTTAGAGAAGAACTTTGGGCCGCTAACTAAAGCCATGATTCATGGTGGAAGTTTCAGTTTGGACACATATCCTCAATCTCATATGAGAATAATAATGGTTGCCACATGCTTATGCATTAAAGAGGAGTCCATTATCTATTGTCCATGTTGTCCCGGTATGGATGTCTAAGTTGAGAATAATCAAAAGCGAGAAATCCAAAATGCGAGCTTTCTCCTTAGACCTTTGTACAGGCGGCATGGAGGTACCCCATTGTGACACTTGGTCAAAACATGTGCATTGCAAAGATCCGGTAGTCCAAGTTAATTAGGACAAGGTGCGGGCACTATTAGTATACTATGCATGAGACTTGCAACTTGTAAGATATAATGTACATAACTCATATGCTTTATTACTACCGTTGACAAAATTGTTTCATGTTTTCAAAATAAAAGCTCTAGCACAAATATAGCAATCGATGCTTTCCTCTTTGAAGGACCATTCTCTTTACTTTTATGTTGAGTCAGTTCACCTATTTCTCTCCACCTCAAGAAGCAAACACTTGTGTGAACTGTGCATTGATTCCTACATACTTGCATATTGTACTTGTTATATTACTCTATGTTGACAATTATCCATGAGATATACATGTTACAAGTTGAAAGCAACCGCTGAAACTTAATCTTCCTTTGTGTTGCTTCAATGCCTTTACTTTGATTTATTGCTTTATGAGTTAACTCTTATGCAAGACTTATTAATACTTGTCTTGAAGTACTATTCATGAAAAGTCTTTGCCATATGATTCACTTGTTTACTCATGTCATCACCATTGTTTTGATCGCTGCATCCACTACATATGTTTACAAATAGTATGATCAAGGTTATGATGGCATATCACTTCAGAAATTATCTTTGTTATCATTTTACCTGCTCGGGACGAGCAGAACTAAGCTTGGGGATGCTTGATACGTCTCCGACGTATCGATAATTTCTTATGTTCTATGCCATATTATTGATGATACCTACATGTTTTATGCACACTTTATGTCATATTCGTGCATTTTCCGGAACTAACCTATTAACAAGATGCCGAAGTGCCGGTTCTGTTTTCTTCGTTTTTGGTTTCGAAATCCTAGTAACGAAATATTCTCGGAATTGGACGAAACGAAGACCCGGGGTCCTATTTTTCCACGGAGCTTCCGGAAGACCGAAGAACACACGAAGTGGGGCCACGAGGTGGCCAAACCACGGGGCCGCGCGGCCCGGGGGGCCCGCGTCGCCCTATGGTGTGGCCCCTCGTCCGGCCCCCGACTCCGCCCTTCCGCCTACTTAAAGCCTCCGTCGCGAAACCCCCGAGGCGAAAAACCACGATACGGAAAACCTTGCTGAGACGCCGCCGCCGCCGATCCCATCTCGGGGGATTCGGAGATCTCCTCCGGCACCCTGCCGGAGAGGGGATTCATCTCCCGGAGGACTCTACACCGCCATGGTCGCCTCCGGAGTGATGAGTGAGTAGTTCACCCCTGGACTATGGGTCCATAGCAGTAGCTAGATGGTTGTCTTCTCCTCATTGTGCTTCATTGTTGGATCTTGTGAGCTGCCTAACATGATCAAGATCATCTATCTGTAATTCCATATGTTGTGTTTGTCGGGATCCGATGGATAGAGAATACCATGTCATGTTAATTATCAAGTTATTACATATGTGTTGTTTATGATCTTGCATGCTCTCCGTTTCTAGTAGAGGCTCTGGCCAAGTTTTTACTTTTAACTCCAAGAGGGAGTACTTATGCTCGATAGTGGGTTCATGCCTGCATTGACACCAGGACGATGACGAAAAGTTCTAAGGTTGTGTTGTGCTTGTTGCCACTAGGGATAAAACATTGGCGCTATGTCCGAGGATGTAGTTGTTGATTACATTACGCACCATACTTAATGCAATTGTCACGTTGTTAGCAACTTAATACTGGAAGGGGTTCGGATGATAACCTCGAAGGTGGACTTTTTAGGCATAGATGCGGTTGGATGGCGGTCTATGTACTTTGTCGTAATGCCCAATTAAATCTCACTATACTTATCATGTCATGTATGTGCATTGTTATGCCCTCTCTATTTGTCAATTGCCCGACTGTAATTTGTTCACCCAACATGCTTTTATCTTATGGGAGAGACACCTCTAGTGAACTGTGGACCCCGGTCCATTCTTTAATACTCGAAATACAAATCTGTCGCAATACTTGTTTTTACTGTTTTCTCTGCAAACAATCATCTTCCACACAATACGGTTAATCCTTTGTTACAGCAAGCCGGTGAGATTGACAACCTCACTCGTTTCGTTGGGGCAAAGTACTTTGGTTGTGTTGTGCAGGTTCCACGTTGGCGCCGGAATCTTCGGTGTTGCGCCGCACTACATCCCGCCGCCATCAACCTTCAACGTGCTTCTTGGCTCCTCCTGGTTCGATAAACCTTGGTTTCTTTCTGAGGGAAAACTTGCTGCTGTGCGCATCATACCTTCCTCTTGGGGTTGCCCAACGAACGTGTGAAATACACGCCATCAATGACGAGATGCAAACTGTGTTAGTGAACATTCCGTTCGCTGACCTCGAAGCCCTGGTGGACTCAGCCATCCAGATGGAAGGAAAGCTGCATCAAGCCAATGAGAACCGCAAGCGCCGGATGATGAATCAGAATGGGCCCAACAACGCCCAGAAGCACCGCAACAACTCCTCTGGAGGATTCACCCCAAGAAACAACAGGCCACCTACTCAGACTTATCGCCCCAACTACGCCAACAACAACGGAGGACCCCCGAAGCCCGGAGGTAACAACAACCACAACCATCACAACAACAACAACCACAAAAGCAACAGCAACAATGGGAACAACAACAATACCAACACTGACCCGAGGACTGGAAGCAACGCCATCCCCGTCACCCCGAAGGACAAGTCCACCATCAACTGCTATGAATGTGGAGTTGTGGGTCACTACTCCAATGAGTGCCCCAAGAAGCTTGCCAAGATCGCCGCCAACACCGCTGCACCTGCCCAGCAACAGCGCCGCTTTGCAGGTAGAAGGAACCAGAACAACAACAACGGCCGTCTCTACCACATGAACGTCACTGAAGCTCAGGAAGCACCACAGACCATGCCAAGTATGTTTTCCTGTTAATCAAAACGCTCAATCTCTCTTAGGAACCTAAATTTTCTTAAAATCTCGGGACGTGATTTGTTTAAGGGGGAAGGGTTTGTAACATCCCAAAAATTTCAAAAGAAAGAAAATGAATTTCCATATTTCCAAATTTTGGAACAAACAAAAAAAATTCTTGAATTAAGTTTGATACATAGTGATCTTGCTTAATTATTGTTTTATTGCCATTATTGCTTGTTATTAGTATTTGAAATGATCTTAAACCCTAAACCTCACCCCTCTTTTCACCACCCAAGTTAAAATAAAATAAAAGGAAATTAAATAAGAAAAAGGGCATATGTGCCTATGGCTATTTTTGTGAAACTTTACCCTAAGCCTTTCTAATTTGTTTAGAGGATTGGAACACCTTCATAAAACTTACCTAGTACTTATCAAACTAAATCCAAGTTGAAACCAAAGAAAATAAAAAGAAACTAAAAGTGCCATAGAGGCATATGAGAGCAAATAGCAATTTTACCCAAACCTTGACCTATGCATTTATACCTTGACCAAATGGTGTGGAACCCTCTCTAAACCTAATCTCACACTAATTTGACCCTAACCCATGCTCAAGTAGAGCAAGGGAAACAAAATAGAAGAATAAGCAAAATTGGAAAATCACCTCTTATGTGTTTATGGCCATTTTTGCTAATCTTTGAACTAGACCTTTTGGAATGGTTTCAAGGGTTTTGAAATGTTCCTAAACTAATAAGAATCACTTTGGAGTCAAGAAAAATCAAGTCAAAAAGAGAGAAATCAAATAAGGAGAAAATCTCATTTTCACTCACATACACACTTAACCAATTTTGCAAATCTTCAATCAAGGCCACTTTGGCGTGTGCCATTGTTTGTAAAACATTTATATATCAATAACACACCCTTTTGAATCAAAGAAACCCAATTCAAATCAAAGATGAATTCAAATGCAACTTACATATGATAATGGTCATATGACCATTTTATAAAATCTTCACCACCTTACCCCCCTGGTTTGGACTTTTCTTAAAATAAACTTGGTCAACACTTGTCATGTCATCCAAGACCTTGTCAAAGTGAACAAATTTTCTGTTGACCACCAGTGCTGACTTTGACCAGGTTGACCAGAATAGATGAGACAAGTGGAGACATTGAAATAAAGAGAAGATAACCCCCATTTTTGAAATCTCACAAACTTTCACCAAATTGAACACAAACACCACCATTCTGTCTCTTTAATTATATGATTGAGATTCACCAAAAGGATTTCCAAAATTCAACAAAAACCTTCATGCGGCCATTTCATCAAACAATTGGCAGGCAGACTTTGGAATTGGAGATACATCCTTTTAACCTCTGGATTTTTGCCTAAATCCCTTTTGATCTTTGATCATTGTTGTTCCCGTACCTCCTCTCGCATCATCCTATGCCCTGCAGCCCTGCTTAAAGTGAAGCCATGATCAAAAACCTCACCATGCCGAGCCCAAAGACATCACCATGCCACCCTACCCCATCACCTCTCTCCTATCCCTCTCACCATGTCAGCAAGCTACCCTGCACTCCCCTAAGCACGCCAGTACCTTTCCTAGCTCGAAGCTCTCACGGCATTGGCCACACGACGCACGCCCAGACACGCCAGAACCATGCCAGGCACGCGGTGAGCGCGCATGGGCACGTCCTGGACGCGCCAGAGCACGCGCGTGTGCCGTCGCTCTCGTCCCACCCCTGCACGCCTACCTCTGCATCAAGCTTGGCCACCATCTCCTCTACGCCGTAGACACGATCGCTAGCTCGCGGAGGACCCGTCGCCGTCGCCATGATCCAACCTCTGCCGCACCCGTACTGCCAGGACGGCAATGATGCCGCACGCCCTCGTTCTCCCCTAGCCGTGCCATCAAGCTCCCTAGCTCCGCCTAGCCGTCGCCTACCTCGCGCCCCCATCGCCCTGCCCCTTCGCGCCTCAGAACGCCGTCGCCATCGTCGACCTTCCCCGCACCCTCGGCCTCTCCTCGCTGCTATAAAAGGAGCACCCCGCGCCTCCAATCGATCACACCACCCGCTTCCTCTCCTCACACTGACTCGCCTCGACCACCACACCTGCTCGATTATCCACCGGAGACCGCCAATTGCAAGATCACCGCCGATCTCCGTCGCCGAAGCTCGCCGGGAGAAGGAGGCCGCCCCAGGAAACGCCACCGCTACCGGGAGGTTCCTCGTCATCGACAACGTCGCTGCGCACCACTCCGACGACCGCCGGAGCTCCGACGTGCTCTCCGACCCCCTACCGCCGCCGCCAGTGAGTCCCCTTCTCGCCGGAGATGACGACGCTCGTCGTTCGTCCGATCTGCCTCTAATTCAATGGCTCCCCTCTCACGTACCGTTTCGGTGTGTTAAAACACACTGATAGGTGGCCCCCACGCTGTCAGCTGGCCTGCTGCGAAGCTGGGCCGGCCCAATCCTTTCTCTCTCTGCACAGCCCATCAGTTCCCGCCAACCCACGTAATTCAAATTCGAAAATACAGAATAGAGAAAATTTGCAAACTGATGTCAACTTTAAATTTTAATAGGGACAAATCTACTTGACCATATTTTACAAATTTTATATATTTGGAAAGCTTAGAATTTTATCTACACAATGCCACTGGTTTGAACCCTAGATCTGTTATAGAATTAAAGTAGAAAAATAAACAAGACAAGGACTTTTCTGACTTAGAATAATTATTAAAAATCAACCAAAAATGCTTTTGAGTTGATTCCAACTCCTATAAATCACATTTCACTTGTACTAATTGTTTCTGCAAAATATGCCATGCTTACTTTGAATGATCATGGCCTAGTTTAATTAAAGGACTATATGGCTATTTCTTGTCAAAGGTATTGTCCAAAACTATTAAGAAAACCTATGGGAGTTTTTCTCTCATCTAAATCTTGTCACAAACATTTCAAAATGAGGTAGAGACTCTGGTCATTTAGGTCTCATATGAATTGTTTGATGATATTAAATCTCTGCCATGTTAGGATTAAATTGTATGAGGTGCTACACCTCATTTAAATCATTTTCTTAAATGATAAGTATGAAGAGGTTGACTTTGGTCAACCTAGGTCATATATTTTTTTTTTTGAACCTTAACCTAGGTCATATATTATTCATGAGAGAAATTAAATCTTAATAAAATAATGAGAGGAAATTATTTCTCCTAAACTAAATAGAAACCCTAATCCATATTTCAATGAGAGGAAATTATTTTCCTAATACTAAGTAAGAAACCCTAGCATAATTTGTGAACAAATGTTAAGTAGTGATGCTAGATCATTTGTGTGAGCCATTAAGGCTAATTAAGTTTACTTAAGGGTTGTTTGGTGATTGTATCCTCGTATTCGTTTTTAGATGCTAGTACCGGAGACTATCAAGAGGAGGAGGTATTCTACCAAGAGGATGGAGAAGAGAACTTTGATCACCTCCCCAATCAAGGCAAGCTATTACCAATGAAAGCTAATAATCTTGAAAAAATGCAAAGCTCTACTAGAGCAAGGCATCCCCATAATTTACTTTATGCTTAATAGTCCTATCCCAAGTTTTTACCTTACAAGCTTTATTACTGTTGATTTATCAAAGTTACTTTTTGATTTATGATTCACTTGGTCTAGAGTAACACAAGAGCATCAAATTTAGCCTAGAGTAATCAAAGCTTGTTAGCACCCCTCATGACTAGTTGCTAGTGCTAAGCAACTAAAATTGACTATTCTAGATGGAAACATGTGAAATGAAATGACATTGAAAACCTTGGAATGATGAGTCATTCTATTGAAGGATTTTGAAGGTGAATATGACTGGTGAATGACTTGGTGAATTTTACAAAAACTGATGGTTGGGTTCGGATGCGATACCATTCCAATTTGAAAGTACCCCCACAATACCCAACATGGGTAAGGGCTTAACTAGAAATTTATGTGCTTTAGTATGGGTTCCCTCTGCAGAGTTAACCCTAACGGATTATTGCAAATATTGTGGCACAAGTGTACGACCTCTGCAGAGTGTAGAACTATTCGAATAGTCGCGTCCACGGTTATGGACGGTTGGAAAGGCCATACTGTTCCGTCATCAGACCATTTTCAAAAATGTGACATATGACTTGTGACTTGATTTTGAAAGGTGAATGGTGAATTTTGAATTGAATCGCAACAGAGTTGTGGGAATGACACTAAAGTTCCCACTTGAGTTAGTTAGCAAATGAAGAGGCTTTTACTAAAGGTTTGTGAACTAAAATTGGCTTTATGCAAATAAACTTAGAGCTTAGTGCCCCCTTACTAAAATTGATAAGTACTTACCTTAGTCTTAGTTTGCGAGTACTTTAAAAGTACTCATGGCTTTGTCCCTGGCTATTCAAATGGCCAGACTTTGAAGGAGAACAGCAGTACGAGGAAGATGGACAGCAGGACGTCTACGACAACTAGGACTACTCCTGACGTCAAGCGTTGGCCTGTGGATTAGATAGCCACTACTACTTCGCTTCTGCTATTTGTGATGTTCGTTGATCAATAGATCAACTACTATTGTAATATTGGATCATGTGATCTAGCTTTGTAAGACGATTATGTGTTGTAATAAATGATGACTCTATGATATTCAACTATTATGTCTCGCAACAACAATATTCCTGGGATTGCGATGTATGGCATAATAGGCATCTGGACTTAAAAATCCGGGTGTTGACAGGCGGGAAGAGGGACAAAATGGATTTTTTATGTACCGTGGCTGACAAGGCTAGCCCACCTACTTTTCAGCTCCATCCGGCGCCCCCGCTCCCCCCCCCCCGTGGGTTGGGTGTGGCCTAGGAGTGTCGGATGGGAAAACGGCATGTGCTTGACGAAAACGGGATTTCGGGCAACTGGGTGAAAATTTTGGTCTGGCACCTCCCAAAAACGTTTGGGGAGCCTTTGGGGGAGTGGAGATGCTCAGTGCAATGAAACGGCGCCACGTGACGTACACTACCGAAAAAGGCACCTTACCCGACAGATATTTCGGATGACACAAGATGTAGTCGCCAGCAAAAATATTTTCGTCGGCGGATGACATTCCTCACGCCCAACAAAACCGGCGCACAGATTTTCGATGTGGTTGATTGTATACCGGCAGATAAATATGCCAGGTTCGGTGGAAGGAAAGCCCGGCACCAAATAATGGCGTGGTTGAACAAGGGAGACACCAAATGAATTAGGTGTTTTTCCTTTTATTTGTAAGTTGTCTTATATTCTTTCAAGAGTTCGTAATAAACATTGTATTTGTCTATCTATTGAATAAAATGACATTTCCTTCTTTATGTCTGTGTTCGTACATTCATTTGAGTTAAATTGAATTCAATTTGAATATAGGATTCAAACTACATTTTGAGTTCAAATATTGCGATTGTGTTTATGTCTTGTCCATATTTTCCCTTTTGTGAAAATATTCACAAAGTACATCTCAAGATTAACACACTCTCCTGATGATTAAATGCGTTAATCATTAAGAGTGAAGTGTGATCTCGATCACTTTGAGGTTTTAAACAAAAAGCCAAATAATTCCCCTCAATTTCAGATGCTTGCAATGAGATTCGTAATTCTAAATCTACCCCTCCGTCCTATAACCCTTGGATGTTACAAAGAAACATCGACTTTCGTCATACAAACAATTTGAAAGTATATTTCTTTATTAAAACAGCATGTACTCTTTGAAACTGAGTGAGAACGCCGGTGATAGAAGTATCTTCTTTGAATGTGACGCGAAGCTGGATTGGATTTTCTGTATCTCCTCTTGATTCGTCTAGCTCCGTCCATCATTATGCTCTCGCGACTCAGGGGCGACGCTGCCCCGTGTCCGACCCAAGGTCCTGTTCATGGCGGGATCTCCTCGATCCGCGTCCATGGCGGGCCAGAGAGGTGGGGCGCGCCTCTACACGCGTCACGCGGGCATCTATCTCGGCCACTTGCCTCCTCCACAACGCCAGTCTCTTCCACTTCGAGCTCACCGCCCATAGCTAGATTCCTTCCCAAATCCAGAGCAAATCGACGACTAACGCTGGCGATCTGCGCGGATGAGGAAGGAGAGGAGGCGGGGGAGCGGCCGTGGTGGTGGGCGTGCGGTGCCGGAGGCGGGGAAGAGGAGATGGGACCTCGTGAAGGTGCTTCGAGTGCGGAAATTGGATCGTCAATGGCGGGGCAGAGGCCGTCGTGCGGGAGGCCAGGTGAGGACGGAGTTCAATCGCCTCGGTGCAGCGGCTTCAGCTTCTGCGTGGGTTCGTTTGGGCCAATCGCCGTTGGTCCCGAGCTCGCCTTCTTCGGGACGGCGGCGGGGTTCGATGCTTCTGACGGCGCCAGCATCAAAAGCCGTCACAGATGTGGTTCTGGCGCTGCAGGCGCCGTTACAGGGGCAGAAGCCTGGTCCGAGGTTAGTGCGGCTGCAGGAAGTGGTGCAGAGAGATCTAGAGCTCCAGGATACGGTGCGCAGATCGCCAGTGACCAAGCGAAGCCCGGTGGAGATGGATGTGTGTCCGACGAGGCAACCGTCCCCATTCGACATAGCAGTTCAGAGAGCTCGGGCGCAGCTTCCTTTGCATTGGAACAAGAGACCTCGGCCGTTGGGACTGGCGGTCTCAGAACTGAAGGCAGCGCTTGCGCTGTTGATTCTCAATCACCATGCGCAGCTGTTGGAGATAACTGCAGAAGAGTGCGAGGAATCCGAAGCTTGATAGGGACTGCTGCTCTGGATTTTGGCGGGAAAAAGGAGAGAGGAGCTGTGGTGGTGGGTTCCAGGTGCTTGTCCATGGCGCAGTGGACCGAGTCAAAAAGCAGGTGCCCTGTACCCGTGGTGGACATGGAGGAGGTGGAGATCGAGCTACTTTTTGAGCAGCTATGGAATATCCCACAGCATCTGGCTAAGCCATCCCAGAGGGGAGCAGCACATATAAAACCCCCTCTCCTCCCTAGGGTTCACAGTCCTCCCTCTCCGCCGCCATTGCCACCAGAAAGACCAGCCCTATGTTACTTGGGGGCTGAAGAGTGCGAGTTTGTAGATCTAGAGGTGGAGGATCTGACCATGGCTGACCGTGGCCGTGGTGGAAGAAACAGGGGAAGAGGATCTGGTGGGGGAAGAGGGGATAACTGGAATCGGCAGCAACATAATAATCAGTTCAACCAGCCCCAGCAGCAACAACAGCAGCCGTTCCAAGACTTCCAGCAGAATCAAGGTAGCTTCCCCTTCCCTCCTCAGCCTTATGGCTTTGTGCCTGGAGGGATGCCTCCTCCTTGGGCCTTCCAGGGAGCATACCCTCAATTCCCTCCTCAGCAGTTTGGATATCCATCCAACCAGTGGATAGCTTCCAATTCTGAAGATTTCTCTCAGAACAGTCAGAATTCAGAGGGTGTGAATGTTGCCAAGGGGAAAAGTGGAGAACACAAACAGATGCAGAAGAAGAAGAGTGGAGGGAATGGGGAATCAGCTCAAGTGATCCCAAACCAGATGTCCTATGTTGATACTATCTGTCTTGGCTGTGGAGAACCTGGGCACTTCAAACAATCTTGTGAGAAGAAAGCTTTCTGTTTCATTTGCAAGGCAACAAATCATGCTGTGGAAGGGTGTCCTGTTATTAAGAGGCCTCCTCAGGTAGCTAAGTATATTGGTAGTGCAGCTAATGGCCTGGGATTCTTCCATATTGAGATCCCTGATGTGGTGGTGAATCCTGTAACTACCACCAAGAATTGTGGTCTGGTGTTGATAGAAGAGGGCAACATAACCAAGGCAGAGCTAGCTAAGGAGTTTGCTGGAATTTACAGAACAAATTGGCCTTGGCAGATTAGAGAACTCACTCAATGGTCTTATCTGGTCAAATTTCCACCACATCTCCCAGTGGACCAGGTGATTGGCTACCCCAGGTTTGGTCTCACAAAACCTGGTGTCTGGGTAAAAGTGGAGGCTTGGGATGATGACCCAGATCCTGTGGCTATCATGCAAGAGACTTGGATGAAAATCCATGGCCTGCAACCTCCATGGTGTGAATGGAACTGTATTGCTCAAGCTGTGTCTGTGTGTGGCATTCTAGAAGAGATAGATTGGATGAGTGTGTTCAAGGATTGTGCTGAGGTGGTTAGGGTCAGGATAAAGTGCAGAGATACCTCTAGAATTCCTGCTGGCAGGTTGTTTCATTTTCAAGGCAAATTTCATCAATTGCTGTTTGAAGCAGAAGGAGAGCCTGCTATGGGGGTAGCTGAGGATCCTCCTCCTCCACCTCCACCTCCTTCAGATGGAAATGATGAACATGGAAATGAAGAGCAAACTGGTGAAAGACAAGATGGTATGGAAACTGACAGAAGTAATGCAGCTGGAGGTGCTAGTGCCAATCCTGCTGTGATGACACCTGATACGTCCAATTTGCATCACTATTTTATATCATAATTTGCTGTTATTCATTGATATATTTCATATTGGGACACAATACTTATGTTATTTCATCTATTTTGCATGTTTCATGATTATTTGGAGATCGAGCACCGGAGCCGGGATTCTCGCTGGAAAAAGCACCGTCAGATGCAATATTTCGGAAGATCAACTCGTGGAAGGAAGTTTTACCAAAAATCCTATTTTTCCGGATGACGAAGGAAGCCGAAGGGGGAGCCAGCTGGACCCAAGGTGGGCCCACACCATAGGGTGGCGCGGCCCATGGCTCCGGCCGCGCCACCATGTGGTGTGGGGCCCCCTCGGCCTCTTTCGCCTCCTTTTCTTCGCGAAACCCTTCGTCCCGAAGACCTAAGCCACAGAGGAATCCTCACGAAGGGTTACAGCCGCCTCTCGCGGGGCGGAGAACACCGAGAGAAAAGAGCTCTCCGGCGGGCAGGAATCCGCCGGGAAATTCCCTCCCGGAGGGGGAAATCGACGCCATCGTCACCGCCATCGAGCTGGACATCATCTCCATCACCATCATCATCATCTCCACCATCATCACCGCCATCTCCACCGCTGGACATCGTCACCGCTGTAGCAATTTGGGTTTGATCTTGATTGTTTGATAGGGGAAACTCTCCCGATATCGATTTCTACTTGTTATTGATGCTATTGAGTGAAACCATTGAACCAAGGTTTATGTTCAGATTGTTATTCATCATCATATCACCTCTGATCATGTTCCATATGATGTCTCGTGAGTAGTTCGTTTAGTTCTTGAGGACATGGGTGAAGTCTAAATGTTAGTAGTGAACTATGGTTGAGTAATATTCAATGTTATGATATTTAAGTTGTGGTGTTATTCTTCTAGTGGTGTCGTGTGAACGTCGACTACACGACACTTCACCATTTATGGGCCTAGGGGAATGCATCTTGTACTCGTTTGCCAATTGCGGGGTTGCCGGAGTGACAGAAACCTAAACCCCCGTTGGTATATCGATGCAGGAGGGATCGCAGGATCTCGCAGTTTAAGGCCGTGGTTAGATTTATCTTAATTACTTTCTTGTAGTTGCGGATGCTTGCAAGGGGTATAATCACAAGTATGTATTAGTCCTAGGAAGGGCGGTACATTAGCATAGGTTCACCCACACAACACTTATCAAAACAATGAAGATTAATCAACCGTATGTAGCGAAAGCACTAGACTAAAATCCCGTGTGTCCTCGAGAACGTTTGGTCATTATAAGTAAACAAACCGGCTTGTCCTTTGTGCTAAAAAGGATTGGGCCACTCGCTGCAATTATTTCTCTCGCATTTTACTTACTCGTACTTTATTCATCCGTTACATCAAAACCCCCGAATACTTGTCTCGTGAGCATTTACAAGTGAATCCTTCATCAAAACCGCTCGTCAACACCTTCTCGCTCCTCGTTGGGATCGACATTCTTACTTATCGAAGATACTACGATACACCCCCTATACTTGTGGGTCATCAAGACTATTTTCTCGGCGCCGTTGCCGGGGAGTGAAGCGCTATTGGTAAGCGGAATTGGTAAGGAAAACCTTTACCGTTTGTGCTGATTTTATTTCTGCTCGTCGCTATAAGTCATTATGGAGAGATCTTCTCTTCAATTTCTATTTGGGAAATCTACTACTACCGCAACGGTAGTGGATGAGGCGCCAGGTGAGGAAGTAATACCATATAAAATACCTACGAAAATTATTGAACATGTTATGGATAACCGCTATGAAGGGGATGGAACCGTCCATCCCGGTGATCATTTACTCGTTTTTGCATGAATTATGCGGGTTATTCAAATGTGCAGGTATTGCTATGAATGAAGTTAGGAAGAAACTATTCTCTATATCGTTGTCCGGTAAAGCGGCGCATTGGTATAAATTGTCGAAGAATGGTGATTCTCTTGATTGGGAGGACATTGTGCCTTTATTTTATTCCAAATTTTATCCTCCAAGTGAAATTCACAAAGATCGGAACCGCATATATAATTTCTGGCCTCATGATGGAGAGAGTATTGCCCAAGCTTGGGGGAGATTGAAGTCTTTAATGCTCAAATGCCCCATTCATGAGCTTCCCGGTAATGTTATTATTGATAATTTCTATGCAAGACTTTCTTTTCAAGACAAGACCTTGCCGGATACTTCTTGTTCTGGATCATTTACACGCAATAAAGAAGAGTTTAAAAGGGACCTTCTTGATCGGATCCAAGAAAATACCGAAGGTTGGGAGAACGACAAAGATAGAGAATCGGTATAATTTATGATTATAAATGCATTGAAGCTTTTATGGATACCGATACATTTCGTAATATGAGTGCTACATATGGTCTTGATTCTCAAGTTGCCGCAAACCTTTATAAAGCTTTTGCCTCTCATTATGAATTGCCTAAGAAGAATTTTGATAAGTATCATGAACCGTATAAAGATAAAATTGATTCATCTATTAATAAGTGTGTTGTAGTTGAAACTCGCTGATCGTGTTATTCCCGAAGCTTATATTGAAAAAACTCCTTTTCCCGCTAAAATGAAAGAGTACTCGTTATAAATAGTGCGGTTCATAAAAGTGAAAAGAAACCTATAGAACCCGAAGAACAAATAAAAGTTGAACTCCGCCGTTGCAATAGTTAAAGATCTTGTGACCGAAAATGTAGAGGATGGTCATATTATTTTCCGTGAAGATGCTTCTAATATTGTTTCACATCCTAATAAACCCAAACAAGCTAGTGTTCCTATGCTATCTCGTTAGAATTGGTGATCATTGCTATTATGGTTTATGTGATATTGGTGCAAGTGTTAGTGCTATACCTTATGAGCTTTACACGGAGATTATGCACGAAATTGATTCTTGTGAACTTGAAGATATTGATGTGGTTATTCAGCTGGCTAATAGAGAAACTATTTCTCCAATTGGTATTGTTCGAGATGTGGAAGTTCTATGTGGTAAGATTAAATATCCCGCCGACTTTTTGGTACTTGGTTCTCGCCGCTAGTGATTATTGTCCTATCATTTTTGGTAGACCTTTTCTAAATACTTGTGGAGCTATTATAGATTGCAAGAAAGAGAAAATTTTGACTAAATTTGCTGGTGAATCTTATGAGTTTAACTTCTCTAAATTTACCAAAACTCCTTATAAAGCTGATTTGCCTAGTAATGATTTTAAAATGGAGCAAGTGTGCATCTATTGTTCTTGTTCCTAATAATCCTTTGCAAGCAACATTTGGAGGATAGCGAGAGTGAAGTTTTTAGGAAAGAAAGAGATGAGCTTGAGGAGATTTTTCTTCGCCAACCTATTCTCAAGCATGATTTACCTAGTGGAAGACTTGGGTACAACACCGCCACCAAAGGAAGATCCCGTTTTTGATTTAAAGCCTTTGCCTCGATAATCTTAAATATGCTCATATTGATGATAAGAAAATATATCCTGTTATTATTAGTTCTAAGCTTACGTAGTTTGAAGAAGAAAGATTATTGCAAATATTGAAGAAACACCGAGGTGCTATTGGCTATACTCTTGATGACTTGAAGGGGATTTCTCCCTCTATTTGCCAACACGCCATTAATATGGAAGATGCTGCGAAGCCCGTTGTTGAACCTCGCCGTCGTCTAATTCCCAAGATGAAGGATGTGGTAAGAAATGAGGTATTACGACTTCTTGAAGCTGGTATTATATATCCTATTGCCGATAGTAGATGGGTTAGTCCCGTGCATTGCGTTCCTAAGAAAGGAGGAATGACCGTTGTGCCTAATGATAATGATGAGCTCATACCTCAAAGAGTAGTTGTAGGGTATAGAATGTGCATTGATTATCGAAAAGTTAATAAAGTTACTAAGAAAGATCATTACCCTTTACCATTTATTGATCAAATGCTAGAAAGGTTATCTAAAAATACTCATTTTTGCTTTCTTGATGGTTATTCCGGGTTTTCACAAATTGCTGTTAAAGCTAAAGATCAAGAGAAAACCACTTTTACTTGTCCCTATGGAACTTATGCTTATAGGCGTATGCCTTTTGGTTTATGTAATGCTCCCGCTACTTTTCAAAGATGCATGTCCGCTATTTTTCATGGCTTTTGTGAGAGTATTGTGGAAGTATTCATGGATGATTTTTCCGTCTATGGGAATTCTTTTGATAGTTGCTTGCGAAACCTTGATAAAGTTTTGCAGAGATGTGAAGAAACTAACCTTGTTCTTAATTGGGAGAAATGCCACTTTATGGTTAATGAAGGAATTGTATTGGGACATAAAATTTCTGAGAGAGGTATTGAAGTTGATAGAGCTAAAGTTGAAGCCATTGAGAAGATGCCCTATCCAAGGGATGTTAAAGGTATTCGTAGTGTTCTTGGTCATGCCGGGTTTTATAGGAGATTTATTAAAGATTTCTCCAAGATTTCAAAGCCTCTTACTAATCTTCTTCAAAAAGATGTACCTTTTGTTTTTGATGATGATTGTAAGGAAGCTTTTGAAACTCTAAAGAAAGCCTTAACAACTCGCTCCTATAGTTGAACCTCCCGATTGGAATTTACCATTTGAAATTATGTGTGATGCTAGTGATTTTGCCGTAGGCGCTGTTCTTGGACAACGAGTAGATAAAAAATTAAATGTTATTCATTATGCTAGTAAAACTCTTGATGCTGCTCAAAGAAATTATGCTACTACCGAAAAAGAATTGTTAGCCGTAGTCTTTGCTTGTGATAAATTTAGATCTTATATTGTTGATTCAAAAGTTACAATTCATACCGATCATGCCGCAATTAGATACCTTATGACAAAGAAAGATGCTAAGCCGAGGCTTATTAGATGGGTACTTCTTTTGCAAGAATTTGATTTACATATTGTAGATAGGAAAGGTGCCGATAATCCCGTTGCCGATAATTTGTCTAGATTGGAAAATATTGCTTATGATCCTGTTCCCGTTAATGATAGTTTTCCAAATGAACAATTGGCTGTAATAAAGGTGAGCTCGCGAGACAGATCCTTGGTATGCCGATTATGCTAACTTTATTGTTTCCAAGTACTTGCCTCCAACCTTTTCAGCTTCAAGCAGAGGAGGAAATTCTTTTATGACTTGAGGCATTATTTCCGGGATGACCCACACTTATATAAAGAAGGAGTGGATGGTATTCTGCGAAGGTGTGTTCCCGAATATGAACAACAAGAGATATTGAGTAAATGTCATGGCAGTGCTTATGGAGGACATCACGCCGGAGATAGAACCGCGCAAAAGGTTCTACAATCAGGTTTTTATTGGCCAACTCTCTTCAAAGATGCAAGGAAGTTTATTTTATCTTGTGATGAATGTCAAAGGGTTGGTAATATCTCCAGTACGCAATGAAATGCCTATGAATTATACTCTTGTTATTGAACCGTTTGATTGTTGGGGATTTGACTTCATGGGACCTTTTCCTCTTCGAAAGGTAACACTCATATACTTGTTGCCGTTGATTATGTTACTAAATGGGTGGAAGCCATACCTACAAAAAGTGCCGATGGTGAGACCTCTTTAAAAATGCTTTTAGATGTTATTTTTCCTAGATTTGGAGTACCTAGATATATTATGACCGATGGAGGTTCTCATTTTATTCATGGAGGTTTTAGAAAAACTCTTGCTAAGTATGGTATTAATCATAGAATTGCTTCCGCTTATCACCCTCAAAGTAGTGGTCAAGTAGAACTATCAAATAGAGAAATTAAATCTATCTTGCAGAAGACCGTTAATAAATCTAGAAAGAATTGGGCTAGTAAATTGAAAGATGCACTATGGGCTTATAGAACTGCTTATAAAAACCCCATGGGAATGTCACCTTATAAAATGGTTTACGGAAAAGCTTGTCATTTACCTTTAGAACTAGAACACAAAGCTTATCGGGTCGTTAGAGAATTAAATAAAGATCCTAAACTTGCCGGTAATAAGAGGTTGCTACAATTAAGTTCTCTAGATGAATGGAGAAGTGAAGCTTATGAAAATGCTAAACTCTTTAAAGAAAAAGTTAAAAAATGGCATGATAGAAGGATCATCAAAAGAGAGTTTAATATTGGGGATAAAGTCCTATTGTATCGGTCTCGTCTCACATTCTTTGCAGGGAAATTACTCTCGAAATGGGAAGGACCATATGTTGTTGAGGAGGTGTATCGTTCAGGAGCAATTAAAATTAGCTCTCTCCAAGGCAATGCTACGCAAGTGGTGAATGGACAAAGACTCAAGCATTATATCTCGGTGATTCTTATAATGTTGATGTTGATATTATTCAAGTGGAAACACCGGAGGCTTTCATCAAAGGACAAATTGACAATCCGCCGTAACTCGACTTTGAATAGGTAACAAGATCGGTAATGAAAAGTTCGCGATTTACTTTCCGAACAATATTTTTGCTGTTTTTGGAAAATATGAAAAATTACGAGATCGAAACGGAGTGGAAAAGACACACGAGGGCGTGACACCACAGGCCGGCGCGGCCCCAGCTCGGCCGCGCCGACCTATGGTGGCACCGCCTCGTCGCCCCTTTCCGACTCTGGTTCGACCTGGTACTTTCCGTTTGTTCTGAAAATTTTTATTATAAAATCCCCCGGACCCCTGGAGGTCCGTATATCGTTTTCTCGACGTGTTTTGTTTCGAGCTGTTTCTGCCAGGATCTGTTTTCAGCTTAGAAGCACCATGGTCTCCAAGAACAAGGGCAAGGAGCTTCCGGATGAAGATAATCAAGATCGTGAGTGGAAAGAAGAGGACAAGAGCGTCAAGGAAGAAGTAAAGGAGGATGAAGAGGAAGTCGAAGAAGTTCCGCAAGAGCACCCACGCACCACCATTGCAAGCATCGGAGTGGTGTCAAACTCGTTCAACGCCAAGAAGAGCGCACGGATTAGGACCGGAGGAGGACTTCCCCGCCATTACCTAGCTCCAAGGACATCTTCTTCAGGCATTCACCATCCTTTCCGCAATCTAATCTACAATAATCAAATTGAAAGGACTCCCAAGGCAGCATTGCCTAGCAATTGGGATATAGATCGTTCTAACAATGCAGAAGGACGAAGCCCGAAGCTGAAGGTTGGGGAAATAACTCCAAGAATTGGGACTCGCCGTCGGACATACTTCTTAATCGCGTCGAGCACAATTCGGAGATGATCCGCAACCTCATGTACAAGATTGACGAGCTTCAGGAGCTTGTGGAGAAGCTTGTGAGGAATTCATCACCACCATCACCAAAGGAGTAATCCATCATCGGTATTGGCATCCCCTTGGTTTGTTCCAAGCTTGGGGGAGTGCCGCGGTATCACATTATCATTACCTTTTACTTTTTACTATCAAGTAGTGTCATATCATGAGTAGGGAAGTTATCGTATGAGATGGGTTGCAGTATGGAAGTATCTCTCCTTTAGTTTGTCTATGTATCCCTTGGTGTGAGTTATCGTTATGGAATATTAATGAGAAGTCTTATCATTTACATATTGCACACCTTATTTTAGTTTGCAATTTCTACTATATGATTGATCTTGATTTTAGTATTGGTACCACTTTGGGAGCATTAAGTAAATCTATTTGGTTTTGGCAAACTTAGCAATGGTCAATAGCAACAACACTTTGAGTTTAAGAAGAATAGAGGAAACAAATGTAGAAGATGTTATTATCTTTCTTATCAGTCCTTAGCTTAGTATTCTAAAGTTAAAACTGTTTGTGCTTACAAGTAAGATGCATGATTGTTTCTATCACATGTATATTTGTTTGTTTCCCTCAACTCCTATGCTTGCTATTTAACCTTGCTAGCCAAAGACCCGTACCGAGAGGGAATACTTCTCGTGCATCCAAACCCGAACCCAAACCTATGCCATTTGTGTCCACCATATCTACCTACCGCATGGTATTTTCTCGCCATTCCAAGTAAATACTTCATGTGCTACCTTTAAACAATTCAAAACTTATTACTTCTTATTTGTGTCAATGTTTTATAGCTCATGAGGAAGTATGTGGTGTTTTATCTTTCAGCCTTGTTAGGCAGCCTCCACTAATGGACTAGTGGCTTCATCCACTTATCCTATAATTTTGCAATAAGAGCCGGCAACGGGGTTCCCAGCCCCAATTAATCAACTTTCATTAATAATTCTCTTCACATGTTTTGCCCCGATTCATCAGTAAGCAACTTAATTTTGCAATAGACACTCCTCCATGGTATGAGATTGTTGGAAGGCACCCGAGGATTCGGTTAGCCATGGCTTGTGTAAGCAAAGGTTGGGGGGAGTGTCATCCTTAAATAAACTAAAGTACATGTGTAAACAAAAGAGAAGAGGGATGATCTACCTTGCCGGTAGAGATAACGTCCTTCATGGGAGCCGCTCTTTGGAGGTCTGTTTGGCAAGGGGGTTAGAGTACCCGCTACCAGTCGTTGACAACAACAAACACCTCTCAAAACTTTACTTTTATTCTCTTTATATGATTTCAAAACTGAAAAGCTCTAGCACATGATTTAATCCCTGCTTCCCTTCGCGAAGGGCCTGTCTTTTACTTTATGTTGAGTCAGTAAACCTATTTCCCTCCATCTCAAGCAAGCATTTGAGTTGTTGTGATCAAACTATTATATTGTGATTTGCTTCATCATGTCTTTACTCTTTCTTGTTTAGTACAAGTTTTACCCGAATGAATATAGCTTTGAAAGTCATCAATGATTAATATGATTGAGTATGCAAGTTTACCATAAGTTTTAATATGAGAGCGCTGCTCAATAGATAAAGTATAATCTGTTAACTGTTCTCTGACCAAGAACAAAGTTTGCCATCACCAATTATGATTTCTTATGCACCTTTATTTGTGATTACCTTATACTTGTTTCAAGTTGAGTTATATGAGGAAGTTGTTTACTATAATGTCTTGTGTGAATGAATATGATGCTTCTTGTCCGTATTTTATTTATCGACTCTTCACTCCATAAACATGTGGTCCCGTTTATCGAGTTCGCTTCGCTTGGGGACAAGCGAAGTCTAAGCTTGGGGGGAGTTGATACGTCCAATTTGCATCACTATTTTATATCATAATTTGTTGTTATTCATTGATATATTTCATATTGGGACACAATACTTATGTTATTTCATCTATTTTGCATGTTTCATGATTATTTGGAGATCGAGCACCGGAGCCAGGATTCTCGCTGGAAAAAGCACCGTCAGATGCAATATTTCGGAAGATCAACCGTGGAAGGAAGTTTTACCAAAAATCCTATTTTTCCGTATGACGAAGGAAGCCGAAGGGGGAGCCAGCTGGACCCAAGGTGGGCCCACACCATAGGGTGGCGCGGCCCATGGCTCCGGCCGCGCCACCATGTGGTGTGGGGCCCCCTCGGCCTCTTTCGCCTCCTTTTCTTCGCGAAACCCTTCGTCCCGAAGACCTAAGCCACAGAGGAATCCTCACGAAGGGTTACAGCCCGCCTCGCGGGGCGGAGAACACCGAGAGAGAAAGAGCTCTCCGGCGGGCAGGAATCCGCCGGGGAAATTCCCTCCCGGAGGGGGAAATCGACGCCATCGTCACCGCCATCGAGCTGGACATCATCTCCATCACCATCATCATCATCTCCACCATCATCACCGCCATCTCCACCGCCGGACATCGTCACCGCTGTAGCAATTTGGGTTTGATCTTGATTGTTTGATAGGGGAAACTCTCCCGTATCGATTTCTACTTGTTATTGATGCTATTGAGTGAAACCATTGAACCAAGGTTTATGTTCAGATTGTTATTCATCATCATATCACCTCTGATCATGTTCCATATGATGTCTCGTGAGTAGTTCGTTTAGTTCTTGAGGACATGGGTGAAGTCTAAATGTTAGTAGTGAACTATGGTTGAGTAATATTCAATGTTATGATATTTAAGTTGTGGTGTTATTCTTCTAGTGGTGTCGTGTGAACGTCGACTACACGACACTTCACCATTTATGGGCCTAGGGGAATGCATCTTGTACTCGTTTGCCAATTGCGGGGTTGCCGGAGTGACAGAAACCTAAACCCCGTTGGTATATCGATGCAGGAGGGATCGCAGGATCTCGCAGTTTAAGGCCGTGGTTAGATTTATCTTAATTACTTTCTTGTAGTTGCGGATGCTTGCAAGGGGTATAATCACAAGTATGTATTAGTCCTAGGAAGGGCGGTACATTAGCATAGGTTCACCCACACAACACTTATCAAAACAATGAAGATTAATCAACCGTATGTAGCGAAAGCACTAGACTAAAATCCCGTGTGTCCTCGAGAACGTTTGGTCATTATAAGTAAACAAACCGGCTTGTCCTTTGTGCTAAAAAGGATTGGGCCACTCGCTGCAATTATTTCTCTCGCATTTTACTTACTCGTACTTTATTCATCTCGTTACATCAAAACCCCCGAATACTTGTCCGTGAGCATTTACGAGTGAATCCTTCATCAAAACCGCCTGTCAACACCTTCTGCTCCTCGTTGGGATCGACATTCTTACTTATCGAAGATACTACGATACACCCCCTATACTTGTGGGTCATCAACACCTGGTGCTTCTGGTTCTGGATCTGTGGTGAGAAGACTTGTGGCTGATGGTGAAGAAGTCAAGGAGTATGTTAGTGGTGCAGAGATATATGACTTGCTGATTAAGAATGGTTGTGTTGGTGATGATGGTAAGTTTATCTGGAAAAGTGGTGGTTGCTCTCAAGATGAAATGGGGGATGAAGTGCAGACTTTCCTCTTGGAGAATCAAGGAGTTCTTGCTGGTCAACAGGTTGGTGATATGGAGACTTTGGAGATGAAGGTGGATGACCTTGAAGCTGCTCTACCAGATGATCTCTTTTCCACTCTGGAGAAATCTGACAAGGAGGTGATTGTAGACAAAGTAGACAAGGACAATGGAAAGAAGAAGAAGGCTTGGGGACCTGTGCAAGCTATCGACAGAGCTCTAGGGTGGATACTTCCATTAATGTCATGAAGAAAGCAATTGAGTACAAGAAAAGGAGCAATCTGGAGGAGCCTAACAAGAAGATGAAAGGTATAATGCAGTCTAATGCTTTTCAGTCTCTTGATGTTGATTATCTTGAATCCTTAGCTAGAAAAGTTGGGGTGGATATTTATGCTATTAGTGAGAATGATAGGGTAGAAAACAAGCATTATAGTTACGGATCACCTAGGGGTGGTTTAGTAGATGATGAGATTCCTAGTGAGAACTTACCTCTTGAATCTCAAAAAATAGCTTTATGTTACGATAGTAATGCTTTAGTTGTTACTCCTGAAAAGTATGATAAGGAAGTTGATGAGAATTATGAGGATGAAGGGGATAGATGGATAGAAGTCATTAGAAAATCTCGGGGCAAGCACCCCAGGAAGAGGTTACAATGTTAGTTTCTTTTTTTAATATTAGAGGGATTACTGCTCCTGGTAGGAAGAAATGCCTGGAGGATACTGTTATCCCTTTGAAAGTTGACTATATTGGTTTTCAAGAGACAAAAAAAGAGAAATTCTCTAAGTCTTTCTTGAAATCTATACTAGGAGATAGGAATTTTGAGTGGAACTATATGCCGGCGGTAGGGACTGCTGGTGGTATTCTAGTTGGTCCGAACAATGATATCTTTGAGGTTATTTCTTGGGAAATTAAGTCCTTTTCTGTTAGTACAACTCGCTAGACTGAAAGTTCAGGTGTAGTGATTAGGTTAACTACAGTATATGGTTCTCCTTATGAGGAGGGTAAGGAGCTGTTTATTTCAGAGTTACATGACTTGTTTCTAAATTGGGATGGTCCTGCCATGATTGGAGGGGACTTTAATTTAGTTAGGTTTAAGAGTGATAAAAGTAATGGTGCTATAGATTTTAAATGGGCTGATAAGTTCAATGCTTGGATTGATATGTGGGCCTTAGTAGAAATAGGTTTGGCGAGGTAGATCTTTTACTTGGAGTAATAACCAAAACAATAGGATTATGAGTAGGATTGATAGAATTTTCTGCAATACTAGTTTTGAGGCTTTATTCCCTCTGGGAAATGCAAGAGCTTTACCTAAACTAGGGAGTGATCATACTCCAATAGTTTGGGATTCTGGGGAGGTAAATGTTCCTAGGAAAAGTAGTTTTAAATTTGAAAAATGGTGGAGTACTAGGGTAGACTTCCTTGATGTGGTAGTTAAAGCCTGGTCTATTCCAGTTCAAAGTAATAATCCTCTAGACATATGGCATGCTAAGGTAAGGAAGTTTAGGAGCTCTGCTAAAGGCTGGAGTGCTAATATAGATGCTGAAATTAGGAAAAAGAAAAAATCCCTTATGGAGGAGTATGATGCTTTAGATGTTAAGGCTGAAACTCATGAGCTATCTGAGGGTGAAGCTGGTAGATTTAATCAAATTCTTACTGAATTGAGCTCCTTTTGGATAATTGAGGAAATTAAAGCAAAACAAAGGTCTAGAGATAGGGATGTATGTGAGGGGGATAGAAATACTGCTTATTTTCATGCTTTAGCCAACCAGAGGAGAAGGAAGAAAATGATTCCTGTGCTGGAAGGACCTGAGGGCCCTCTAACTGAAACCAAAAAGATGCTAGAGATAGCTAAAGCTTTTTATAAGGATTTGTTTGGGGCTGAAGTGAGACCTGAGATTAGGCTGATAGATGACTTTTTCTTACCTGAGGAAAAAGTAACCACAGAAGAAAATGAGATTTTAGAAAAGAAATTTACTTTAGAGGAGATAAAAGATGCTGTGTTTGGGTCATATGCAAATGGAGCACCTGGGCCAGATGGTTTATCTTTTTACTTCTACCAGAAATATTGGGATATTATTGCTTTGGATTTACTACATCTCTTTGATGCTTGGTTTGATGATAAGCTAGATATTTTTAGACTGAATTTTGCTATGATTACTTTGATTCCTAAAGAGAATGATGCTAGGACTATGAAGAAGTTCAGACCTATAAGTCTGCTTAACTGTAGTTTTAAGATCTTCTGCAAAGTGCTGACAAATAGGTTGGCCAGAATTATTGGGAGATTAATTTCTCCAAATCAATCTGCTTTTATTAAAGGCAGATATATTTTGGAGAGTGTTGTTACTGCACATGAAATTGTACATGAGGTACATAGGAGGAAGAAAGAAGGTTTTGTCTTTAAAATTGATTATGAAAAAGCTTATGATAGGGTTAATCTAGATTTTTTGTATGAGGTACTGCATCTTAGAGGTTTTAGTCCCTTCGGATTAGACTTATAAAACAATTGACCACTCGGTGGTTCGAGTAGGTGTGAAGATAAATGAAGTAGAAAGTGATTTTTTATCACTGGCAAGGGTTTAAGACAGGGGGACCCTTTGTCACCTGGTCTGTTTAACTTTGTAGTGGATGTTTTCTCTAAAATGTTGATTAAAGGAGGAAATGTAGGGATGATTAGGGGGCTTTGTCCTGACTTTGTTCCAGGGGGTGTTATCTGTCTTCAGTATGCTGATGACACTTTACTTTTCCTTGAGAAAAGTAATGAGATAGCTACTAATATGAAATGGATCCTAACTTGTTTTGAACAGATATCTGGCATGAGGATTAATTATCATAAGAGTGAGTTAATACCTATCAATGTAGAAATAGGGGAATGTACTACTTTCCTGGAAACTTTTGGTTGTGTACTAGGGTCTTTTCCAATCAAATATCTAGGGATCCCTCTTCATTATGATAAATTGAAGAGAGAAGATCTTCAGCCTTTGATTGACTCCCTTTTAAGTAGGTTAGCTGGATGGAGAGGGAAGCTATTATCTTCTGCAGCTAAGAGGGAATTAGTGAGATCAGTCTTAGCCAGTATCCCAGTTTATTTGCTCTCTTTCTTTAAGTTCCCCAAATGGGCTTTGAAACTTATCAATACACAGCTAGCCAATTGCCTATGGAATGATGAGGAAGGGAACAATAAAATACATTTAGCAAATTGGTCATCTGTATGTATGAGAATAGAGTTTGGTGGCATGGGGGTCCCTAACCCGCAAGATTTAAATCTATGTCTCTTAGGGTCTTGGGTTAAGAGATATATTCAGGGAGAAGGGACCCTGTGGAGGAAAGTCATAGATTGTAAATATAATACTAAGGACCCCAACATTTTGTGTTGCCATGATGCACACCCATCTACCTTTTGGAAAGGAGTGATGGGTGCTGCAGAAGCTGTGAAGTTTGGATACAAATGGAAAATAGGAAATGGCAGAAGTGTTAGATTTTGGGAAGATATTTGGTTTGGTAATTCTAATTTGGCAACACAATTTTGGGACATATATTTTGTTTCTAACCAACAAACTAAAACTGTTAGGGAACTCTGGGATGGCACAAATTTAAGGTGTGATTTTAGGAGAAATTTCACTGATGATATGATGGTGCAATGGCTGGAATTAGTAGCTATTGCTGAAACTATAGTTTTCAATTCTGATGAGGATCAACTCATTTGGGTTTATGAAACAAATGGTGTGTACTCTTCAAAATCAATGTATGCTCTAGTGAATTTTAGAGGAGTAACTCCAATTTATTTACCTGCTGTGTGGGACTTAAAAATTCCACCTAGAATACAAATTTTTCTTTGGCTGCTGTCTCAAAACAAAATTATGACTAGAGACAACTTGAGGAAGAGGGGTATTCCAAAACCTATGGAATGCTCCTTTTGCAGAGAGTTTGAAAGTGTACACCACTTGTTTTTTGACTGTATTGTTGCTAAACAGATGTGGGGGATGGTTACAGATATTTGCAATTTAAAAGTAGAGAAATATATAGATATAGCTGGTAGATGGCTATGTAACAAGAGGTTTTTACAGTTTAATTTCATTTCCTCTGCTGTGTTGTGGGGGATTTGGAATTCTAGAAATAGCTTAGTGTTTAATAGACTTACCTGGTTGAATTTGAAGCAGGTGTGGAGGGTTATCCTTTCCTATCTGAGAAACTGGAAGGTTCCTTTCAAGGAACAGATTTGGGAGGAAGTAGACCTCTTCATGAAGCATCTGTCAAACAAGATCAGAGCACCGCTGGAGCTGGAACCACCTTGAAGTGTTCTTCCTTCGACTGGATCTCTTCCTGGGCGCCTGCGTCTAAAACTTCTCATGGAGGACGAGCGTCGCTGGAGTTTCTGAAAGAACATCCGGAGGAAGACGCTTCGGTGCATGTCGTGCTGTGAGAAAAAGACCAGCTCGAAAAAGTGGTGTGTAATAGCTTTAGTTTTCTCGTTTTGGCTGTGTTGCTATGTCCTGTGACGTGATGGGTTTTAGCTGTTAGACTTTGTTTTGGAACTGTTGGTTTTTGTGTTGCTTTTGGCTGGTGTCTGGGTGGTAGTCTTAGCCCTAGTTTGCAGTTGGACTGATGTTGGAAAAACACTGTGGTTTCATTTTATATGAAATGGAACCGGGAGATGTCTCCCTGTGAATCTAAAAAAAGAAAAAAAATGTGACGCGAAGCGCGTAGATGGCGTAGGCACTTTGCCCCTCCTCCGATGATGCACGGGGAGGATTGCGCGTCATCTCCCGCCATTTTCGTTGGCACGATGATGCCCTGGAGACCAACAGACGTGCGCGTGCGCGTGCGCGGGTCCCAAATTAAGGCAACCCCAATGGACGTACCGCGCTCTCCGACCATTCCTCCCGTCGCCTCTCTCCACATCTGTCCCGGCGCGTGGGCGGGCGGAGGCTGCCATTGGCCTCCGCCGCCACCGCCCGGACCCCTCGCCGGTCGATCACCCAATCAACCAACCTTCACAGTCGACGTACCCCGGTAAACGTGCACGCGGGGTTGTACCATCTCTTCCGAAGATGCATCGCTGGATCATCTCCAGCTGCGGCGACATGCGGCCGGTCCGCCGCCGCGTCCAGGACCAGCAAGGTACGTCGATCGATTGTCCGGATTGCTCTCCGACGTAAACACACCGTGAGCTTTGCCTTCGTTCAGACGAGCCGCGGCCGCGTCCGCGGCGCGCGGCGACGTCGTCCACGCCTCGGCTGCGGAAGACAAGCTCGGAGCCGATGATGCTGCTGGTGCCCAAGGACCTGGCGGAGTTCCGGGCGATGTCGGCGTACGGGCACCTCCGGCTGTTCACGCACGACCAGCTCCGGCAGGCCACGGGCGAGTTCAGCCCGACGCAGATCATCGGGGAGGGCGGCTTCGGGGTGGTCTACAAGGGGATGGTGGGCGGGGCCGAGGTCGCCGTGAAGAAGCTCAACCCGGATGGCATCCAGGGGGACCGGGAGTGGCTGGTCAGTTTCATATATTGGTCATTCCAATCGACCTGTCGACTTCCCCAATTCATCGATTGATGTGTCAAAGTTGTTTCGTGTGCGCGCTGCAGACGGAGGTGAGCTGCCTAGGGCAGTACAGCCACCCGAACCTGGTGGAGCTCATCGGGTGCTGCTGCGATGACGACCACCGGCTGCTGGTGTACGAGTACATGGCCAAGGGCAGCCTCGAGAACCACCTCTTCCGCCGTACGCATCGAGACGAATCAGCTTCATTTTCTTGCCAATTTCTGGTCCCTGACTAGACGAGCATCCCTTGCTGAATCTCTTTTATCAGGGGCGTGCAACCTGTCGTGGACGACCCGGGTGAAGATCGCCCTGGACGTGGCGCGGGGGCTCGCCTTCCTCCACGGCGCCGAGCGGCCCATCATCTACCGCGACTTCAAGACCTCAAACATCCTGCTCGACGCGGTCCGTCCTCCTCCCCCGATCATGCACATCACAGTGCTGGATTTCAAGCTCAATCTGAACCTTGCTGCGTTTCTTGGCTGCAGGATTTCAAGGCAAAGCTGTCGGACTTCGGGCTGGCGAAGGAGGGCCCGGTGGGCGGGAAGACGCACGTGTCCACGCGGGTGATGGGCACCTACGGCTACGCGGCGCCGGAGTACGTGGCGACGGGGCACCTGACGGCGATGAGCGACGTGTACGGGTTCGGGGTGGTGCTGCTGGAGATGCTGGTGGGGCGGCGGGCGCTGGAGCCCAGCAGGGCCGGCCGGGCGGGGAACCTGGTGGACTGGGCGCGCCCGATCCTCATCCGGGGCAAGAAGCTGGAGAAGATCGTGGACGCCAGGATGGAGCGGCTGGGGCCCTACTCGGCCAGGGCGCTCGAGCGGGTGGCGCGGCTGGCCTACGACTGCCTCAGCCAGAACCCCAAGGTGCGGCCGGCCATGGGCAGGGTCGTGCTCGTCCTCGAGGACGCGCTCGCTGCCAGAGTGGAGGACGACGACGTCGTCCGCCGCGACGGCGGTGACAGCGGCGACGCATCTCCGGCGCGGTGATCGATGTGATCGAACGTGATGTGTGTGTATAGATGTTTTTTGGTCGTACGTGCGGTGCGTACGGAGAGCTGTAGTAGGGGTGTGTGATTTAAATGTGGAGATAATCGATTTGATCAATAAAACGCGAAGATGATGACGTGATACAAAAATTGAGCAAAAAGGAAATGTGTGGCTGCTGGGATTCGAGCCCAGGTCTCCACGGCCACAACGTGGAATTCTCACCACTAAACTACAGCCACATTGTTGTACTGATGACACAGGTTCCCTTATTATTTCATAACCGCAAGGTATGGAACACAGAGTTCAGCTAACGCTGTCGAGATCAACTGAAACCGATCCTGTCTCATTTCTTCATGTGCAATCGACACCAATCGACCAGGTACATTGTGATGCACATTTCTTACGAACTGATGTTAAAGATTGCTGAGGCCTGAAAGTCACTTTCAATGTGAACCCGCATCTCACTCCACATGATTTCTGAAAATTTCATAGGACAAAGACTCACTTGCTAGCTGCAGCTATACTGAAAAACTAAACACGCCTGAACCAACAGAACAGGAACAAAGTCTGAACCAAAATTCTCGAGCCAGGATTGATGCCAAAACTAGACCATTGCCACGATATATTTAGCAGCCTTGCTTTATTATTCCCATACATTTATCAATGGCACAAAAGACAACGGCAAGTATCACGGTGTGCCGGATTACAATTCAGGTATTGCTAGTTACAGGTTGGGATGGGTAAGTACATTGTATCAGTGTATCACCAGCTTCCTCGAGGGGCCTGTGGCGTCTGTTGAACAGCAGCTAGCGGGTTCATCTGCACCGAGAAGGCGAGTTGCAGGGCATCGAGGAACGCTCGTCGCAGGGATGAAGCTTGCTGGAATATAGCCCTGTCCAATGTACATTTGTATTAGGAAAAAACATTCGCCAGGGTCACTAAAACGCACAAGAAGCTCTGCATAATCTGAAAGTCTACTGCAAGTAGATGGAACCTGTACCTCTTCAAGCCGGCACCTTTCCTCCGGAGAACATAAAGTGTAGAGAACAGCAGCGAGAACAAAAGCATCAGTTTACCACTTGGCAGAACGATATGTGTTTTGCCAACCTTTACCCGAACTGAATGAAACCACCAAAACACGGGATCAAATTTATTTGTGACATGCTGTAGGGTAGGTTCGATGGACTTTGGTAAGCCATGTGTTTTCCCATTGGGTGCACGTGTGGTGCTTGTTGGAGCATCCTCAGGTGTCGGTGGTGTTTTGTCGTTCACGGTAGCGGAAAGGTTCCTTTCTGCTGACTGTTTTGCCCCTGTAGCAGCTGATGACTTTTTCTTCGCGGCTGCTTGTAATGTATGAAGTTTTTTTAGTAGTTCCTGTAAAGAAGAATCAAGATACAGCTTAATGATATAGGAAATGCAAACATGGTAGGTACTAACTCCTAACTTCGAAATTGGAATGCTGTAGTATCTATCATTAACATACTCCATCATTATAAATACCTGTTGATCTTGTTCACTTAATTCTGCCTTTTCTACCCATGCGATGGCACTTGCAGGCTCATTGGAGGCAATGCCAAGAAACGTAACTGTATACAATTCTGCGACCTCCAAATACTCTTCAGGTGCCATAGTTGATGTAACAATAAGACCATCTGAGGATCTTTCCTGTCCTCCATTCAAAACATAAACCTGATCATCTGTATATCTCCATTGAGCAAGGTACTCCTCAAAAACTGGTCGAAGGTCAGGCCCAGATCCTTCAGCCATTAGCATGGTAGCCCTATAAGAAAGATACTTGTCAATGATACAGAAAGGGGGACACACTGAGCAAAACCAAGAGCCTATGAGAATTCTGTGTAATATTTACCCTGTCAGGAAAACTTTCACTGGTACTGATGCCACTGAACCAAACATAGCTTTAAGCTGAATAAACATCTCAGATGTCCTGGAACAGTATGTGTTAAACATATTAGAATAAGAACCAGATACCAAAAGTTATGCAAATGCTCTGAAATAACGCATAAAGTGTTTGTGAACCTACATATCTACAAAGTTCACTTAAGGACTTCAGTATATAGGATATGACATTTCGCAAGACAATAAAATATAACTGAATCTATCTACAATCTTCATCTGGCCCTTTTTAGGGAAGGTAATAGTTGGGGCAAGAATGCTGGGAGTACATGATACAATTCATTTCAGAAAAGTAGTAAGCACACTAAGTTTAGAGAAGTGCTTCTATGCTTCTCCAAATATCTATTTGCACAAATCTCAAAGTTTTACTAGCGCAAATTGGTCGTGTAACATAGCATTAGGGTCCGCAACCCAAGTCCAAACCCACTAGATCTGGGTTCTTCTTCACCCCATGATCTGTATCCATTGTCGTCCATGGCCTTCCCTCAACCTGACATCGCTGTCACCAGCACTTCCATTACTAATGATGCCTCCAGTTACAACCCAGCATCAACATGGAGCAGATAGCCTACTGTGAAAACGACAGTAACAAGCTAGCTACTATGTCGCCTCGACCTCCACGTCCTGAGCAAGACCCTTGATGGCGGCGGCGCTACCGAGTGTGCTTACTGGTGGGTGAAGGTATCTTAAATAAGGAAGGAGTTTGGCAGATCACAGATGCTTCTCCAATAGTACTTGTCAAAGCACCACCGCCGCAGGTGGACAACCATGATGTGTAGAAGTAGCAGGCTGCAGAACACAAAGGCACGCAGCAGCGGGCAAGCAAAATTACGAGTACAAAGTAGCAGTGCACTACTTCATCTCCCCCCTCTCCATTTTGTTGCTGCCTTGATCATCCATGGCCTTAATTCTTTTTACCCATTGCTCACTTGTCTTCTCCATGTCCGGTATGTAAACATGGCGTCAGCCCACGATTAGGCAGTTGTTGTTCTTAAGAATGTGCATATGGGTTCTCGAACTGGACAGGGGCGAGCGTATAGATTTAGTTGGATATCAATCAAATTTCAACACGAATTTTTTTCCCTTCCTTACAAAAAGCTAGGTGGTTACGCAGTTAATAGTAGCCTCTTTTTTGACTTTAACGTTTATGCAGATTTTTTCCGGAAAGCATATAAGCATTCTTAAGTTAGCCGCTTTTGGTATGTTAGCAGTATTAAAAACTTCTAATCAACATCCTTACCTTATTACAGCACATAGAAAAATACTGAAAATTGATTAGACCACAAGAGGAAGACCCTGGGGCTTACCGGCTAGCACATGTGATGGTGTGCTAGGCAGCCAGAGTTCGAGACTTAACACCGTCTTAATGAAATACAACAGAGGGTTTCTCCCCCAGTTGGTTCGTTTTTCTCTGATAGAACACAAGGGCTTTAGCACGACAAAGGGAGGAAACGCCAATAATTTACCTTCTGAGCTCTTTAAGTGCCTGAACGAGTACCATCCCAGCTAACTCAAGCATTTCCAATAGCTCATCACCGTCATGCACCTCCCGCGCAGCATCCGCTCGAATTTGATCAGAGACGGATAATGCAGACAAAACCGCCTTGTCGAAGGATCCGCTGACCAGATAGCTGGGCCATGAGGATGTAAACAGCAATAAGTGAACAAGTTCCAACATTATTATTTCCCCGTTTGGAGCATTGCATGCTTTACCAGAAGGATAAGCGCAATAATACAACGTGGTCTGCTCCTCCAATCCAAGAGTCATCAGCAATCAGAAGGAAGGAAGTTACAAATTAGTATGGCAAACCTGGCAATTACTATGGCAAGCATGTTTATTGACTAGTCCGAGTAAATCTCATGGCTTGTTAAACTTCCAAACTAAAGGAAATTACATACCATAGGTCGCTAGCTAGCAAGTTGTAGAAGGACAATCATAATTCATCCATTCATTTGCATGGTGATGAGCAAGCAGCATGAACAAGTACCCGAACAACTACGACCACAGACCACTTGGATAGAAAACGAAGTGACAAGACAATCAAGTAGTGAGAAAGCGGGGCAGAAGGAGGAGGAATCTAACCACTCGGCGTCGTCGATTTGCTTCCAGAGATCCGATTCCTGGGCCGCGGAAGTCCCCATGATTCGCGCTCCCCGCCTTCACACCGCGAGTATGTAGCAGGCTATTCCTTTTCGCCCGCCGGAGAGAGCCGTCCTTGGGGGAGACGCGCCACCACTGTTTGCTGCTACGGATAGGGGTAGAGATGGTTGGGAACGGAGTCAAGAGGAACACAGAGCGGGGGCAGATAGAAAAATTGGGTGGGATACGTAGTGGATAGCTGATGCGCAGTTTCGACTGACCGCGAAAAAGATTCCGAGACGCCTCCCAGTCCTTGGCGTCGGCGAGTTCCACCGGCGGTCCGAGCGGGGCGGAGCAGAGCCGCGCGGCCGAAGTCGTCGGCGAGCTCTGACGGGGACGGCGGGCTCCGGTGGAGTTGCGCGCGGGCCGGCCCGGGTAGAGTTAGAGTTGGGGCCAGGCGGCCTAAACGGGCCGACCGTGCAGGGTTATTCTTGAACGAGCCCCGTGCTCCCAGCCCACGTTGTATTGTGTCTTTAATAATTTTAAAAAATGGATGAAAATAATAATTCAAAAAAGAGTCCACCTAAAAAATCAAAAAAGGAAGGGGTAAAGTTGAAAAACCCCAATTTATCGCTTCACTGTGTATCGGTGGGATTTTTTTTGCGAAACACAGTACATACGTAGATGCTCACATATACGCACATACACTCACCCCTATGAACGCACGCACGCACATCCTACCCCTATGAGCACCTTCGAGAGAGTGCGTCCAAGAAACTTCATCCGACAGATCTTCATATTGACGAAGTTACCACATGCGCCTCGCTGTCGACGGGAACGTCGCCTCCCACTAGAGAATATTCCATCTTTAATGAGACATCAAAATGTCAAACCTGAAGTCTGCAAATTGAGACATCTTTTGGTGGCAGGTTTTTCGGCGAATCCTTCCTGATTATGGGACCCTGTCACGGCGGCATATCATGGCTAATAGCACTTGTGAAATCTGCAAAGCAAATTCAGAAACACTTATGCATGTACTTATTGAGTGTAGTCATGCAAATATGTTCTTTGAGGCAGCCAAGACAATCCTTTTGTTGAAACTGCCGGACTACACCCGGATACATGGGCTTCGGATATTGTTGACTGCCAAAACCCACCGGCGGGCAGCGGCCTTGTCAACACCGTAGAGCCGGGAAGAGCCTAGAGCTGCGGCTGGCCGAGACCCCTCCGAGCGACGGCCCGCAATGCTCTTCCGGTCACACGCGGCGATGCGAAGTGCAAGGGCGTGCCACCCGACCTATACCTGGTCGGGAAGGTGATGGGGATGCCTCGCTTAGTTTCCTGCGGGGCATACATGTAAACGTTAAATACGAGCCTCGATCGGCTCTCGAGGTTATCCGTGAATCGGCTCAAAGAGCCGATCCACCCATGATTCGTACGGGGTGCACGAATACTTGGTGGTCCTGCTTGATCAAGATAAAGCTAATTAGATCTACGACGATTTAGGGTTTTCACCGCATAATCGGATCATCCTACTCCAGGTTGGGCCTCGCGGCCACGCACGGTGCTCGTAAGCCGATCCTAAACAAGGCCTAAAAACCAACATGAAGTTGATCCTCGGAACATCCTGTTTAGGACTTGCGAACGCCACCCTACGTGCCTCTGGATCCTCCCCCCCTTTGTAAGGCCTAACTATTGCAGATATTAAACTAATCCTTGTAGAACAAGGAGCAATCGTAACGGATCGGATCTACTAAATAATGATCAAGCGGGGTGCCGCCCCCACACCTGAGATAGGTGTGAGGGCGGCTAGATATGCGAGGGTTGCACTACGTAAGCATGCTTAAACGAAGAACAATGCTAACCCTAACACATCTAATGATAACTACGTTGCTCGCCATCAAAAGCGCTTCAGTACGAGCAACGCGTGAACAACGTGGGGCTTGTGCTGCCTAGATCGCAAGATGCGATCTAGGCAGCATGTCGCTTCCCGATAGAAACCCTCGAGACGAAGGAGTTGGCGATGCGTCGAGATTGGTTTGTTTGGGGTTGAACGTGAGTTGTTGTTTATTCCATAAACCCTAGGTACATATTTATAGTCCAGGGGACTTTCTAATGTGGGCGTGCACCAAACCGTGCACGAGATAAACTCTAACTTTTAATCTAGATATAATCTACCATAATTAAAGATACACGGGCAACTTAGCCCAAATTCTCCGTGCAAGGCCGCTTCATAGATCTTCCACGTGTAATCTTCCAAGCCCGGCCCACCTCTGGATTTGTCCAAAATCTGGTGATAACACATGCCCCCTGGTTTTGGAAATAACATTTCCAAAATCATTATGCTTTCCCTTCGAAGGGTCATGTCGTGGCAGAGCAGGGCCGTTGCGGCATCCGTCATCATTATGCCCGGTCTTCTCGGCTTCTCTCGCAAATTCGATAGCTTTGGCATTGACTCCTTGGAAACCGCAAGGGCATCACACCTTCACCAGATTTCTCATTATTTAACCGTGCCGATCGATTAGCTCTCTTTATCCTCTCGTTACTGTCCCGGCCATCGGCACCAAAAAACCCTCTCCTCCTGTAGCTATGTCTTCCTCTTCCTCCTCCTTCTCAAGCCTCTTCCCCCAATCTTTGCCGAAGAAGAAGAATGAGGACAGCCTTCACCCCGCAGGTGAACCCCCTCTCCTCCGACAAGGAGGAGAAAGAAGGAGAAGCAGCGAAGGCCACGGCCTCCCCCTCCGCCAAGCTCCCGCCGAAGAAGCGCCCCCGCATGTGGGCGGACAACGAGGACGAGGATGATGACGACGAAGAAGAAGAGGAGGAGGATGAATCCTCTTCCTCCATCGGGTATCCGCCGACCAAGCGCTTCCGCTCCTGGGCGGACAGCGAGGATGATGATGATGACGAGGAGGAAGAGGCTCCGGCCAAGGGCTGGGGCAGCAGCCGACGAGGAGCTCCCCGGGAGTAGCGCCGACGACGTCGACGGCGGCGATGACGAGGACAGCGACGACTAGTAGTATAGGACTAGTAGTAGCGGTGCACTAGGCACCGGATCCCTCTTTTGAGAGCCATCGGCTCTTTCTTGTAAAGCCGCTCCTTGGAATTAATGAAATTGTTCTTCCCATTCATCCTTTAATTACTCCAATTTCATTCCTTCCGCTTTGTCATGCTAAGACCGATAGCAACGCCTCGGACCCCTTTTCTTTTGGACGCTGATGAAGCCGGATTCTAACTAGCTCGAAGGTCAAGAACTTCTCCATTTTTAGGCTGCGATTCGATATCTGACTAAAATTCTTCGCAATTCCTCAGCCGACGACAACTCATCGGCTATTTTTGAGAATCCGGTCCCTTTCCTTCTCTTGCAGCACCAGCATGGTCCAAGCCTTGTACCAGACGACGGCTTTTCCTTCCCATTTCCTCCCTAGGACGATCATGATGCAGTCGCGGCCGAGGTAACTCCAATCGGCTCTTAAAAACAGAGTATCCACTAGGCCTGCTGCCCCCGAGCCTTACTCGAGGCGAGAATGTCGAAGAAAATGCACCACGGCTCGATCCTTCTTCTTCTTCGACAGTCCGATAATCTTCCGTTTCAGCTGAACTAGCCCCACAGATTGGAAATCCTGGATTTGGTGGAGGCTTGATAAACATCGCACAACTAGAGTCGATGGCTACGCATCGGCTGTTTCTTGATTCTGAAGTCGATGCCTGCTGCATCGGCTGTGCTCGAAAAATTTTCATATATATTTTTTTTTTACGGCCGACCTGTGCATCGGCCCCCATATTCCAATACCCATCACCAGAAGATGAGATGCTTCCGTTGCATATCCTCGTATTTTATCTACTCAGGTGCCCCCGAGCCGATTCTCGTCAAGAGAATTGATGGTATCGGCTCCGTTGGATAACATGTTGAACCCGAGCGGAATGGTGGGTGAGGATAATTTTGGCCGATTGCTTGGAATCGGCCTCCACATTGTTTGCTCAGCGAAGGTTTTGTGATGTCCCTTCATGAATTTTTTGGGGCCGATCACAAGGATCAGCCTCGCCTGATTTGCTCATCGGTTCGATCTTGCTACTCGGTCGAGCTGGATAACACCAACCCAACCTCCGACTTGATGCGCTTGCCGTCGTCCACCTTGAGCGCACCGTAGAGTCGTGGAGCACTAAGCTCGTCGGCAAGACGAGTACCATATTTGTGCCGGCCGATGTCTCATCATCGGCTTTCCTCTGTTTAGGCGCCACTCCATTTTCCGTGGACGACCCTCTTCATCCAGGGCTCGCTGAACCTTTGCAGCCAGATCAGGCCGTGCCTTTCTTAGCGTATGCAGATATAACCTCTCGGCTTCCTCCAGGCCGCGCAATCGCTGAACCCTGCGCTTTGGGAACGGCTGAGTCCGTCAGGGCACCACCTAGGCCGGTGGTACTGTCTTCTTCTACTTCTCCCTCGTCTTCCGAATCCTCAAGATCTGCCCAACGAGGTGACTCGGCCGCGTTTGCTTTGTGGCGGGAGAGGCCCTAGGCGCTCGAACACGGACACGTTGGCTGCCTCCTTCTTCTTCGTGTTGCATTTCGGGCAATTGCCAATTGTGGGCAATCGGCTCATTCTCGAATCCCAGCGAGTATCCGAAGAAGGGGCGGTCCCGATGTCCGGCGTTGTCATCTTGCTCCCTTGATTTTTCCGTGGCACGGCGCTCGTGCTCCTCCTCATCGTGATCATGCCGACGATGTCTTCTGGCTTCTCTAGCCAGACGATCTCCTTCATCATCATAGTTGGTTCGACGGCGTTGGTCATACTGACTTACATATTTGTTGAGGAGGTGATCAGAGAGGGGTCGCTGATATCGTATATTCTTCACCTCTCCCTCTGTGACGTAGCGCTTGCCATCATGACGGAGCCGATCGCGTGGAGCGGCCTCCTCTATATCTTTGCTATGAGAGCAGCTGCCCTCATCTCCATCTCGCCGCGAGTGGTTCCCGGGTCCTACCACGTTGATGCCGAACGAGGGACCTGGCTGGCAACCCTCGGGGTAGGTGAATTCCACCATGTTAACGGCGGGGAAGGGTTGGGTGTCGACCTTCATGGCGTACTCGGTTGAAAATTAGCCGCCCCTTCTCTATCGCCGCTTGGATGTGCTGACGCCACACCCTGCGGTCGTTGGTGGCATGGGAAAGCGAGTTGTGGAATTTGCGGTACGGCTTTCCGTTTAGCTCTTTCGCCGTGGGGAACTTGAGACCTTCATGAATCGTCAACTCGTTTCTCCTTGAGCAGGAGGTCGAAGATTTGTTCGGTCTTGGTCACGTCAAAATCAAATCCCTCGGGCGGCCCCGGTGGCTTTACCCATTTGCGGGACACGGGGTTCCTCCCCGAGTCCACTCAGCCACTTGCCACTTCTTGGTCTCCGCGGAGCACTTCATCTTCCTCTCGTATCGACCATGACTATCGCACGCTTGAACTTGTCTTGGTACAGGTCCGGATGGCGCTGTTCATATGCTGATAGTTTCTGAACCATGTGCGCTAACGAGGGATAATCTGCTTGGGAGGCCATGTCCTTGAGCTGTGTTGCAAGGCCTGCTACTGCCAACTCGACTGCTTCCTTTTCAGTTATACGAACCGAATAACATCGGTTCCTAAGATTCCTGAAGCGCTGGATGTACTCTGTCACCGTTTCCCCGCGCTTCTGACGTAGTTGTGCTAGATCGGCAATGCTAGACTCGGAAGCTTCGAATGGTATTGCATATGGAACTCGTTCTTCCAATTGCTTCCAAGGCTCGGATGGAGTTTGCTGGCAAAGAGGTGTACCATCCAAAAGCCGATCCCGTGAGGGACTGTGAAAAGAGCCTCACGCGTAGCTGATCCGACACTGAAGCCGGTCCTAGTTGAGCCAAATATCGGCCGATGTGCTCGATGGAGCTGGAGCCATCCGATCCACTGAATTTGGAGAAGTCAGGGAGCCGATATTTAGGTGGCGAGCGGGATCATCTCGTAATCGTCGGGGTACGGCTTGGAATAGCCGATCGCCCTTCTTTTCGGCACCATGCCGAACCGGTCTCTCGGTATGGTACCGATCCGATCCGCCGTGCCTGGCCGTAGGAGTTGCACTCGAAGATTCGCCGGGGTGGCGTACTTAGCCGACCATGTTTGCTTTTCCAGCTCTGAGCCAACTGCAGGAGCTGGGCTCGGGAGTTTCGTCGGTGTGGCGTACTTAGTTAGCCACGTCTGCTTCTCAAGCTCTGTTGCTGACGTTTCTCCCGTCTTCGCCGGAGTCCCCGATGTTGTGGCCTGGTTTGTTAGTGCCCAGTTACCACAATCTGGCACATACGTGCACGCGTATCCTTGAGGGATCTCCTTAGGCGCCTCGATCAAGAACTGGTAGTCACTAGGGTCACCACCAATCTTGTAGACGAGGAATGCCGGTGTAGTCGACACTTCGGCAGGTGCTGCCAACGCATATGGCAGCGGTGGACGGGACTCGGAATGGCAACTCTCCTTGATGAGTCCCGAGAGCTGGTCCCGACGGCGAGTACCGGTGGCTCATGATCTCCTGGATTACGCGCGAGCGACACGCTCCAACACGTTGACCAAGTTTTCGCAGTGGCGATGTAGCGAGTGAGCCACCAAGTAGTTGATCTCCTGCCGCAGGCCCCTGGTGCGTTCCTCCGATGGGGCAGAGAGATCTATCCCATCGAGAGCACCTTGAGGTGAGAATCCCTTCCATCTGATGCCATGGGAACGGGTTCTCTGAAAGGAGCCGATGAGGTCGGCTTCGAGGGTGGCCTTGATCTCGTTGTATTGCTTCTTGAGCTCGTCGAGCAGCTCCTCGTAGGTGACTGGCGTGCCGTCCGCCATCTCAGATGTAGATGGCGATGTGGTTGATGTAGACGATTGTCCCACCGGGCGTGCCAGAATGTGTTGACTGCCAAAACCCACCGTCGGGCAGCGGCCTTGTCAACACCGTAGAGCCGGGAAGAGCCTAGAGCTGCGGCTGGCTGAGACCCCTCCGAGCGACGGCCCGCAATGCTCTTCCGGTCACACGCGGCGATGCGAAGTGCAAGGGCGTGCCACCTGACCTATACCCGGTCGGGAAGGTGATGGGGATGCCTCGCTTAGTTTCTCGCAGGGCATACATGTAAACGTTAAATACGAGCCTCGATCGGCTCTCGGGTTATCCCGTGAATCGGCTCAAAGAGCCGATCCACCCATGATTCGTACGGGGTGCACGAATACTTGGTGGTCCTCGCTTGATCAAGATAAAGCTAATTAGATCTACGACGATTTAGGGTTTTCACCGCATAATCGGATCATCCTACTCCAGGTTGGGCCTCGCGGCCACGCACGGTGCTCGTAAGCCGATCCTAAACAAGGCCTAAAAACCAACATGAAGTTGATCCTCGGAACATCCTGTTTAGGACTTGCGAACGCCACCCTACGTGCCACTGGATCCTCCCCCTTTGTAAGGCCTAACTATTGCAGATATTAAACTAATCCTTGTAGAACAAGGAGCAATCGTAACGGATCAGATCTACTGAATAATGATCAAGCGGGGTGCCGCCCCCACACCCGAGATAGGTGTGAGGGCGGCTAGATATGCAGGGGTTGCACTACGTAAGCATGCTTAAACGAAGAACAATGCTAACCCTAACACATCTAATGATAACTACGTTGCTCGCCATCAAAAGCGCTTCAGTACGAGCAACGCGTGAACAACGTGGAGCTTGTGCTGCCTAGATCGCAAGATGCGATCTAGGCAGCATGTCGCTTACCCGATAGAAACCCTCGAGACGAAGGAGTTGGCGATGCGCCGAGATTGGTTTGTTTTGGGTTGAACGTGAGTTGTTGTTTATTCCATAAACCCTAGGTACATATTTATAGTCCAGGGGACTTTCTAATGTGGGCGTGCACCAAACCGTGCACGAGATAAACTCTAACTTTTAATCTAGATATAATCTACCATAATTAAAGATACACGGGCAACTTAGCCCAAATTCTCCGTGCAAGGCCGCTTCATAGATCTTCCACGTGTAATCTTCCAAGCCCGGTCCACCTCTGGATTTGTCCAAAATCTGGTGATAACAGATATCCTTTGTGAGCAATTTTTCACTGAAAGGGAGAGATCTATGATAATCACTATCATATACCAGAGATGGACATCAAGAAATAATGTGACTCATGGCGAAAATGGTTATGAGCCATTGAAAACCATAGAGATCGTGAGGGAAACTCTTCTGTCCTTGGAAATGCCTCGAGAACAAACTAAACTGAAGGTTCTTAGACCAAATTGCAGATGGCAGGAGGCGCCAAGTGATGTGATAAAAATTAATTCGGATGGTGCAATGCAGCTATCTTTAGGAATGGTTGGGAGTGGAATAGTTGCACGTGCAGGTTTTTTGTTCAGAGGAGCCTTGTGCAAATCATACGAAGGTGTGTTTGATCCTCTAACTATTGAAGCTTTAGCCTTGCGTGATGCCGTCCTGTACGCAGCCTCGAGAGGTTTTGAGAGGGTTCAATTTGAAGTGGATTGTGCAGTGTTGGTCAAACATTGGCAGGACCGAACCAATGACCGATTGGTCCTATCTTGGAGGAGATTAGAGAACATAGTTTTGTTTTCTAGTTTTTTAGTATTTTTCATGTTCGATGTGAGGCGAATAAGACGGCTCACTGTTGTGCAAAGTTTGCGTGTATACAAGTCGAATCTTTGTCTTGGGATGTTGAACCCCTAGATTTCTTAGAGCACAGCCTTATGGCTGATTGTAATTCCGACATGGGTATTTGAATAAAGTATTAGAGCATCTCCAGTCGTGTCCCACAAAGCGTTCCCCAAACCGCGCCGGATTGAGCGTTTGGGGGACGTGTTTTGTTCGTGCCGCGTTTGGGGGACGTCGCTCCCCAGCCGCGTCCCCCAAACGCCTCCCCCAAACATTTAAAATACTTTTTTTTGGCTTTTTTATTTCAATTTCCACAAACTAATACATAATTTGGAACGTGGTTTACACGAAAACACAGTTTGGAACGTGGTTTTCCACAAACTAATACATAGTTTGAACCGTCGTGGACACAAATATAAAATTTTGCAAAGAAACTAAACCTAACTAGGCCGTGCATTGAAGGTTTCCTGTGTTCGCTGCTAAGAAAGAACACTCGAGGGCACACCAGATCACCTAAACTGGAAAATCCAGCGGGAGGATGGTGCCCTTGTTGGTTCTACCGATGAGGCGAACAGGCAGAAACCTCCGTGCACGTGTTCGCTGCGAAGAAAGAACACTCAGTCGTCCTCCTCGTCGGTGATGTCGCCATGGTAGTCCCGGCGGCACCGCGTCTCGTCGAAGACCTTGACGCTCATGTCCCTGTCGCCGAAGTAGGAGAACAGGAGGATGAAGCCGGCTTGGAGGCTGTGGTGCCGCGCGAACTTCTCCCAGCCGATGTTGAGGTACATCTTGCCGCGCGCGTCGTAGATCACGTCGACGATCCACCGGTAGTAGCCGCACGCAGCCTCCCGCAGATGCATCGTGCGCGGGCGATCGTCGCCGGCGACGTAGTCGGCGAAGGAGTCCGGCAGCCTCTGGATGCCGCGCGGGTCGCCCTTGAGGACGAGGACGAACTTGAACCGCACGTCCGGCTCCACGTCCATCTCCGACGATGATGAAGCCGGCGGCGTGGAAGGCGACGGCGAGCGTTCAGCTCTGCCGCGGCCACGACCACGACCACGACCACGGCCGCGAGGTCGGCCTCCGCCTCTACCGGACATAGCGTCGAGTCTTGTTGAGATGGTGGCGGCTAGGGTTTGGGAGAGAGGCGCTAGGGTTTGTGTGTGAGAGGGACGATGAGAGGCGCCCCTTTTATAGGCCGGAGGGAGGCGGAGGAGCGGTGGCGCTCATTAACGCCGGCACGCAGAGCTAGGCGCGACGGGACGCGTCCGCCGCGCCTTCGCGGGAACTGCACCGTCGCTGCGCGCCAATAACTTCCGTCGCGAGGTAGGCGACGGTTAGGTTTAAATTAATTGTGCCGCTGACGGGTCGGCCCCGCCACTCCCCGCCTCGCTTTTCGTTGTGTCCGGCGTCCCCGGTGCGTCCCCTGTGGGACGGGGACGGGCTCGGGGCGCCGGACACCGTATAGGGGCGCGCCGGACAAAAAAGGGCTTTGGGGGACGCGGCTGGAACGCATTTTTGGTCCGGCGCGCCCCAAATCCCTTTGGGGGACGCTTTGGGGGACGCGACTGGAGATGCTCTTACAAATTTCACAAAAAAACCTGGAGTTTGAATACTGGTGGGCTTGGTGTGCCACTGCCCTCCTAATCACCCAACCTTCTGTATATCGGTGGGATTGGAAAACAGCATAATGCACTTTTTTGGCACCACACTACATCTTGCCTAAGATTACTCAAAGATCGTAGAAGCCTCTTGTACCCGAATTTCCAATTCGATACAACTAACACTGGTGGAAAAAGGGCTATTAGTCGCGGTTCGCAACCTCCATTAATACCGGTTACGCAATCGGGATTAAATATGTGGCACTAAAGCCCCCCCCCTCCCCCTGTTTAGTCGCGGTTGCTTACAAACCGCGACTAAAGGCCCGTCCACGTGGGCGCCAGGCGACCGTCGGGGCGGAGGACCTTTAGTCGCGGTTCTTCTGGCCAACCGCGACTAAAGGCCGCCGCAGGTTTAGAGTTTTAGCCCCCCCCCCCCCTAAAACTGGTTTCTTTTTAATTTGTATTGTTTATTTTTTTGTGTTTTATTTTAATTTTGAAGGAGTTTCACATATTCTACGGTACTACATACATGCATATGAATGTACAATTTCAAACAAATTTGAAATTAGAACCAAAGAGAATTCAAGAGGAATATACAATATATATTCAATATCGGATGACCAACATATACAATTTTGAACAAGTTTCCATACATAATTTAGTGCATATGAAGTTCTACGTCCTCTACATAGTGTTCTCCTTTAGGATCGACGACCTCTCTCGCGATCCATCCAGCTAGTTCCTCTTGAAGTGGTCGGAAGCGAGCTTCTGGACTAAGCATCTTCCGGAGGTTATTCCTCTTGATATTGTTCTCACACGGAACCCGCTCAGAGGTGTATCTCCGGATCATCTCACAAACATAGTATCCACATAGATTGGTCCCCGGTGGTTGAATATCCCCAGTCCCACTCACTGACCGCATAAAATGTAGCTCTTTTTTGAACTCACCGACCTTGGCATCTACGAACCGTCTCCAAACCCTACGAGGCAAAGAAAATTAAATGAACAAGAGAGTTATTAGTTACTTGATATTAGGAAATGAATGAAATAGGCCGATCGATATAGAGCGCAAATGAATGAAAATAATTACTTCTGCATCATTTTTCTCATGTCGGCTTTGAATCCATATTCAGAGAGTCGTGGACGAGAACTGTGGAGTCGTGAAATTTAATTACTGGCAGAATCCAGTGGAACCTGCGGACACGATACATGCACAGTCATGCATAACTCATCGATTAGCCACATACCATACATGGAGTAAACAAAAGAGAATGTGCTCAAAACAGAAACACTCACCCAAAATGGTAAGGAAATAGAATATCACTTTTGAGTTCCTGCTTTGAAAGAAACCGCCACAGGTCTTCCTCCACCTCGGCGGGGTGATGTTTTAACACATATCCATTAACGATGTGTGGGTCAATGAACCCAACATCATGGATGTTCCTTACTCCGCATTCCTTAATCTTCATTCTGCATAATAGTGTACAGAACAATATAGTTAGGACATATATATAGTGCAGGCAATGAACGAGATGGGGTAGAAATAAATCACTTATAGAACGTAGCAACTGATGATAGATTTGTCGAGCTCGCGCAGATTGAAAAGCTGGAACAATTCGCTCTGATGAATTGTTACATAGTAATGTTTGAAGTGATGCTCATGTCTAACTTCCGCATAAATATAGTCTTTGCATTTTTATTTTTTATGTAACCCTTGTACCAATTTAGCAGACTTTTCATTTGTTGAGGTAGATCCTTTTCCTGCGCAGGCTCGACGAGGGGCCCATTCCGCACATATGTAATTACTGGTTTACTCATTGGTGCCTCCTCAAGGCCTAACACTGCACGAAGAGTCATACCTAAGTTGGCCGCTTGTTCTCTGGCACTCGTTACAGTCAATCCCTGTGTTGCCGCAGATGCTATGATATCGGGGGCATCCGGACCGGCGGCTTCCACTATGAGTGGGGCAATCGATTGTTTACTTTGTTCCCCGAGCTGGGCAACTCGTTTCCCGCTTTTTTTACTTGCTAATTCTTTCTCGGCCTCCTCCAATGCTTTCTTCTCGTGCTTCTCCGCCCGCTCTTTCTTCTCCTTCAACATGAGTGCCTCGCCTCACGAAGTTCACGTGCATAGTCGTCGAGGCGGATTCTTCGCGGCTTGGGACGGTGTGCTCAAAAATGACTTAGCCCACTTCTTTTGCTCATCGGAAAATACTGGCTTGGGCTCGGGCTCTCTTTTCTTCTTGCGGTCCGCCTTCCATTTCTCATATTCAGCGATCGCGGCCGTGTCGACTTCCTCGGCACTACGTTCCCAAGGCCTTGTGGGGAGAGGCTTCACTGATGGCTCCGGTACCTTTGTGGTCTTAGGTACATAAGGGTCCGGGTTAATAGTCCAGGACTGCTTCTGATTCTTCGCCGGAGGTGGATTGGGGGGCGGCGTGCGCTACCCCCGGGGCGGATCGGGGGCGGCGGCTGCTTACCCGCCGGAGGTGAATTGGGGGGCGGCGTCGGCTCACGTGAAGGAGGTGTAGGTGAAGCACTACCACCACCAGCACCACCACCGCCACCGCCACCACCACCGTTGGGGGGTGGACTTGTTGGCCTTGGCGCCTCGCGTGGAAACTTGATAAACTTCTTTTGCCATAGAATGAACTGGCGCTTGACATCTCCAAGTCTTCTCTCCCCTTCAGGTGTAGCAATGTCAATCTCCAGGTCCTCAAACCCTTGTACTATGTCCTCCACCGTGACACGAGCATAGCCATCTTGAATGGGCTTGTTGTGGTGGAGTGCTCCGAGTTCACATGGTAAAGCACTGCCGATGGCTACCTTCATGGACATGTTCCCCAGTGGATAATACAGATGACATTCTTTCATTTCCTTTACATCGTCCACGGGGTAGCGAGGAGGCTCCGGTGCAGTAATTTTGATCTCCAGAGGCTCCGGTGCAGTAATTTCGATCGTTGGTGCATGTGCACCAGCCGGTGGGGGCTCCGTGGAAGCCACGCTGATTCTCCGCTGCTGGCTTCCGACATCCGGTGGATGATCTTCATGCGTCCGAGCTGCCTCTCTTTCTTGTACTAGACCATCCAGGGTTTTCTTCATCTCATTGAAGTCCGATGCCAACCGCGCCACAACATCTTTTTCCCGATCCGCCTTTCTCTTACGGCTTCTGTAACTGTAGGGGTCATTTTCCTGGGAAAACCCTTCTTCCCACGAAACGCCGGCGCCTTTGCCTCGTACACGTCCTCCGTGTTCAGGATTCCCGAGGGCTTTTGTCAGCTGGTCATTCTCTCTGTTGAACTTGATCTTCCCCTCTTGAGCATCCCTCATTGCGTCAATAAGGGCTTGGGTGGGTTTAAACTTTGTGTCTCGGTGGGTACACTCCCCTGTCACCGGGTCTAGCGTTCCCCCATGCCCGTACCACCAGCTTTTGGCCCTAGGGTCCCATCCCTCGGTACCTAGAGGGATTCCTCGCTCCCTCAGGTCATACTCCATCTTCTGCCACTTAGGCTCCGAAAGGCGGTATCCTCCTGGACCCATAATATGATTGTACTGCTTCTTAGCCGCATTTGCCTTATTTTTATCCGATATGGCCTTGAAATCCTCTGATTTCTTTTGCCTCACAAATTCGGGCCAATCATCTTTCAGCTTCTCATACTGTCCGGTGTCTTCCCCTTCTCGACATATTGAGCCGCTAAATTTTTCTTGTATGTCCGGAATGCTGTGGCAATCTTCTGAAGAGCGAACTCTTTGACCAGCCTCCTCCTCTTACGTCTCCGCAACGACTCATGCCATTCCTGGACGGTGATCGGGACGCTGTCTCTAACAACGACTCCGCACTGGTTGATGAACTTGGTGTACGCCTCTTCGGGCTCCAGCGGCTTGCCTTTTGGACTGATAACATCAATGGTATATATTACTCCTTGTTTCAGCGTCTTGGTTTTGCCACGCTTTGTCTTCACCGATTTTTTTCGACGATCCGCTGAGGCTCAATGTATATAAGAAAGAGAGTCGAGTTAATACACATATTTATTGAAATCGGTAAATTTGTATCACCAGCTGAGGCTCAATGTATATATATACCTCGCCGGAGGTGGTGATTGCTATTTGCTTATCAACATCGCCGGAGGTGTTTGTCGACGGTTGACCTCCATCAACAGTGCCCGTTCCTTCGTCATCACCTCGGCGACGACCTTCATCATCACCGCCAAGGTTCAGATAAGAAGAGATATTGGCCTCTTCTTCATCTTCTTGGGGCGGCGGCACATAAATAATGTCGCCGTTTATGATGCCGAAAAGATGTGCCTCGGCTTCCGGATTATAGTTATCCCTAATCGGGTCGGCTCTATCGTCCGCCATATGTGTCACTCCTGAAAACATGTAGTAAAAACTAATTAATTGTGTATATGCCAGCATTATCACATCTCTTCTACATTAAAGAGAGAGGGCGACGAGGGAGGCGAGAGGGGGGACGCGTATTAGATGTGTATATGCGGACGATCGACCTCGCCTCGCAGTGACCGCGTGACCGAGAGACCGATGGCGGTGGGAAGGGGTGGGAGAGGGTGTCGCGGAAGAGCGCGAGACGGGGCGGCAGACGACGGCGTCACGGAGAGGGAGGCGGAGGAGGACGAGCGCGTTGGCGGCGATTAAAGGTTTTTTTAACTAATTAAAATTGTAGCTAATAATACCAGCGACGACCGGAGGACCTCGCCGCCAACGGGGATGACGCGGCTGGCCGCGGCGTCTCCGGCTATGGACACCTCACCACGGCTAGTCGCGGCGTCGCCGACTGAGGTGAGGAAGAAAAGCTTAGGGTTTAGGGTGGGGGTGAGGTGGCTGACTGAGGTGAGGAAGAAAAGCTTACGTCGTCTGGTCGCGTGGACGTATGCCGAGCAAGGCCCCACGTGTAAGCGAGCGTGGGGAGGTGCGGGGTGGGTGCATGGGATGTTTACTGCCGCTGGGCAACGGCCGTGACAGGGAGGTTGTCATTCTTGTCATGGGCCCGTACGCGATGATGGATGGGGATGGGTGGAGATCGCGAGCTTGGCCAGCCGTCGCCGTGCCGACGCGTGGCGGGGCCCTGGCATCCGTCGGTCCAGGACGGGGTCGGAAGTTTCTGGAAGGAGTCGGCTCGGACCCAAGATGGCCTTGAGCAAGTTTTGAATAATCCTTGGGAGGTTTTCCTTTTTTTTTGAAACTTGTGAGGTTTTTCAACTTTATCAACATTTAGATGTATCTAGATAATACCTAGTGGTAGATTCGTCTAATTTTTTTTAAAAAAGAGACACTTTTGCCTTAGGGTTTTTTGTGTTTATATTCAAAAGTTTTTTCAAATTTGAAACTTAATTTTACAAATTAAAAAACAAAAAAAATGGGCCAGGCGCCCCTGGCCCTTCTCCTCCTCTTCGTTTGATCGTCTCTCTGTGGCGCCGAGCGCGCAGGGCGCACCGTACGCGCGCGGCGAGAGCGCCGGCGGCAAGCCTGGGCGCCGGCGGCGACGTTCGGGATCGGGACGACGAGCGGCGCGGTGCGTGTGGCGGCGGTGGCGGCTGTCGGGGCGCCGGCATATGCACGGCGCGCGCGCGCGGCGGCGATCGAGACGAGAGGGCGCGCGACGACGGCGAGCAGAGAAGGGAGAACGGCGACGGCGGTTGTGACGTACACGGCGGCGGCTATTGACGATAGCGTCAGACGACGACGGACGGCGGCGCAACGGCGTCGTTGGCGAGGAGCTCCGGGGCGGCGGCGGCGTATGTGTTCGCGCGAGATTGGGAAGAATGGTGGGCGCGGAACGGCCGCGCGATTTTATAGGGGCGACCTTTAGTCACGGTTGGGGTCACCAACCGCGACTACCGCGACTAAAGGGGAACCTTTAGTCGCGGTTGGTAACCCCAACCGTGACTAAAGGTGTTTTTCAGGGGAAATTTTGTTCCCGCGCCGAAGGACCCTTTAGTCGCGGTTGGCGAGGCCAACCGCGACTAAAGGTGATTTTCGAAATACTTTCATTTTCTAAATGTGAAAAATAAAACTAATTCATTTCTAAATGTGAAAAATACAAATAATATATCAAAAAATTCAGAAAAATAAAACTAATTCAATTCAAAATCTTAATAATACAAATTATATATGAAAAAATCAGAAAAATAAAACTAATTCATTTCTAAATATGAAAAATACAAATAATATATCAAAAAATTAAGAAAAATAAAACTAATTCAATTCAAAATGTTAAAAATACAAATAATATATCAAAAAATTAAGAAAAATAAAACTAATTCAATTCAAAATGTTAAAATTACAAATAATATATCAAAACATTCAGAAAAATAGAATTCATTCATTTCAAAATCTTAAAAATACAAATAATATATCAAAAAATTCAGAGAAATAAAACTAATTAAATTCAAAATGTTAAAAATACAAATAATATATCAAAAAATTCAGAAAAATAGAACTAATTCATTTCAAAATCTTAAAAATACAAATAATATATCAAAAAATTCAGAGAAGTTCTTAACGGCCGCCTCTGTCTTCCCACAAGTTCTTCCCGGCCCGTCTTCCCGCCAGTTATTTCCCGCCTATGTCTTCCCGCCATTTCTTCACGCCTCTATCTTGCCGCATATCGATGCTCCTTTTATAGGCACGGCGCCGCTTCTGCTTTGTCTTGTTCCTCCGACAGGGCGTCGTGCGCTACCCACGCGTCCTTATCCTGTCGACAGCTTTAGTCACGGTTGCACCCTCCAGCTGGGACTAAAGCTTACCCAAATGTCCATATCCCACCGACAGTTTTGTTAGATGACACAAAAACCACATTTAGTCCCGGTTGCACCCACCAGCTGGGACTAAAGGTTAGATGACCAGCTCTGGATTCCTCCTCTTCTTCCCGCCATTTCTTCCCTGTCTTCCCGCCACTTTCTTCCCGCCTCCTGTCTTCCCGCTCCCATTTTCCCGCCATTTCTCACTACATATATGTAGCCCGGCTTAGCCGGCATTATCACATCTCTACAATCTCTCATCACTCTCTCATGGCTTCCACCGCACCCACTCTAACCTACCAGCGGGTGGAGGAGCTTTGCGCCTCGAACTACCCTTGCCCACCGGGCTACCGCGTCCCCGCCGGCCTGGAGCCTAAGCGCCGGAGGCGTGCCGGTCCCTCCCGTCCCTCGAGTGCTCGCGCGCCGGGCGGCCATCACGAACCACTACTACCTCGATCTCACGCCGGAGCAGCGGATGAATCCCCGGCGGCATCCCGATAACCAGCATACTTGGGATGCCTTCTTCATCAATCGGCGTGACGGGGCGCTCGCCGAGTATGAGGAGGAGCTGTCCGCCTCCCGGGAACTTCCACGAGGCCGGCCGTCGGCTATGGTGGTACGGCCGGACTCTACGGAGCGTCATGGACTACATCACGGCCGGCGATATCCCCCGCCTGCGCTACCCTCGGTTTGAGCCACGAGCGCCGCCCGACGAGCGGCGACGACGGCGGCAACGACGACAACGGCGGCAACTTAGAAGGCGACGACTACCGGTACAACGGCGGCGACTATGAAGACTACGAGTATGCATATTATACGCCTAGGCAGGAGTATGACTAAGTCACTCCAAATTTCATGTATCATCAGTGGTATTTATGGCATGGCCAATCAATTTGGGCAATGCTAGATCCACCAAATCCCATGCAATTACGGCTCCTCTAGTCCTTTTCCCATTATACGCCTAGGCAGGAGTATGACTTAGTCACTCCAAATTTCATGTATCATCAGTGGTATCTCGAATCAATCGAATCATTCGAAAATGGACACCAAAGACATCACAGATAATATAATTCACATGATCCATTCAACAAAGTTTGGTACGATAAATTATTACACATCATTTCTTCCCTTGTGTCCCTGCTTGCTTACGATTGAGCCGTATCCATGGAGCATCCTCATCATTTAACTTAATGCTTGGGTCGGTGTTCACTTTGAAGGGCGGAATTTCACCAAACATATTATAATCTTCGACATGTCTGTCTTGCCCTCCACTCCCACGATGTTTCTTTTCCCCGAAAGAATAATGTGGCGCTTTGGATCATCGCATGATGTATCGATCGTTTTCTTATCTTTCCGTTTCCTCGGTTTGCTACTCATGTCCTTCACATAGAAAACCCGAGCGACATCTTTCGCTAGGACGAATGGTTCGTCAAGGTAACCAAGATTGTTGAAATTCACCATTGTCATTCCGTATTCGCTGGTCCACCTTTACCCCACCTCCTGTTAGCTTGAACCATTTGCAGCGGAACAAAGGGACCTTAAAGGAGGGTCCATAGTCAAGTTCCCATATCTCCTCTATGTAACCATAATATGTGACCTTTTGCCCATTCTCGGTTGCTGCATCAAAGCGGACACCACTGTTTTGGTTGGTGCTCTTTTTATCTTGGGCGATCGTGTAAAATGTATTCCCATTTACCTCGTACCCTTGGAAAGTCGTTATAGTCGAAGATGGTGTCTTGGCCAACATGTACAGCTGATCTACAACATCATCGTCATTCATTAAATGTTTTCTCAACCAACTGCCGAAAGTCTCCATGTGGGCCTTCGTAATCCAGGATTCAGGCTTCCCCGAGTTGTCCTCGCGTAAAATATTCTTGTGTTTCTCAAAGTACGGAGCCACCAAGCTGGAATTGGTCGAAGCGTGTGGTGTGCTTCGAGTCATAGAATGGTCGTCCATACATATCGTTGATTTCCTGCCGATCGTGCCTTTTCCACTTAGTCTCCCCTCGTGCCGCGATCGAGGAAGACCAATCGGCTTAAGGTCAGGAACAAAGTCAACACAGAACTCAATTACCTCCTCATTTCCATAGCCCTTGGCAATGCTTCCTTCTGGCCTAGCACGGTTGCGAACATATTTCTTTAATACTCCCATGAACCTCTCAAAGGGGAACATATTGTGTAGAAATACCGGACCGAGGATGGAAATCTCTTCGACTAGGTGAACCAGGAGGTGCGTCATAATATTGAAGAAGGATGGCGGGAACACCAACTCGAAACTGACAAGACATTGGACCACATCGTTACGTAGCCGTGGTAGATCTTCCGGATTGATTACCTTCCGAGAGATTGCATTGAGGAATGCACATAGCTTCACAATGGCTACTCGAACATTTTTCGGTAGGAGCCCCCTCAAAGCAATCGGAAGCAATTGCGTCATAATCACGTGGCGGTCGTGAGACTTCAGGTTTTGGAACTTTTTGTCCGCCATGTTTATTATTCCCTTTATATTCGACGAGAATCCAGACGGGACCTTCGTACTGCTCAGGCATTCAAAAAAGATGACCTTCTCTTCTTTGGTCAGAGCGTAGCTGGCATGACCTTGAAACCATTCCGGATGCCGGTCATTAGGGTCTTTCAAACGTTGCTGGTCCTGCCGTGCTTCCTTTGTATCATTTGTCTTCCCATACATGCCAAAGAAGCTTAGGAGGTTCATGCAAATATTCTTCGTAACATGCATCACGTCGATTGCAGAGCGGACATCTAGGACTTTCCAATATTCTAGCTCCCAGAATATAGATTTCTTCTTCCACATGGGTGCGCGCCCGTCAGCTCCCTGCGGAACTGGTTGTCCGCCGGGACCCTTTCCAAAGATGACTTTCAAATCCTTGACCATATCAAATACCTCAGCACCGATACGTTCCACGGGCTTCGGCCGGTGATCTGCCTTGCCGTTGTAATGCTTGCCTTTCTTTCTTCTTGGATGAATTTTCGGAAGAAATCGACGATGCCCAAGGTACACGTTCTTCTTACAATTACCCAAATATTCACTTTCGAGTCTCATGTAAGCGGTGCGTGCATGCATTGTATCCCTTATTTGACAGTCCGGAAAGGTTACTAAGAGCGAGGCCAATCGTTGATGGTTACGAAAAGCAACGCTCGTAGGTCAAATTCCTCTTCTTTGTGCTCATCCCACACACGTACACCAGGTCTGCCCCACAACCGTAAAAGTTCATCAACTAATGGCCTTAGGTACACATCGATGTCGTTGCCGGGTTGCTTCGGACCTTGGATGAGCACTCGGCATCATAATGAACTTCCGCTTCATGCACAACCAAGGAGGAAGGTTGTAGATGCATAGAGTCACGGGCCGAGTGCTATGGCTGGAGCTCGCTCGCCAAAAGGATTCATGCCATCCGTACTTAGACCAAATCTTATGTTCTTTGCGTCGGCTGCAAAATCTTTGAACTCTCTGTCGATCTTTCTCCATTGCGTTCCATCCGCGGGGTGTCTCAACTGCCCGTCCGACTTACGGTCCTCTTTGTGCCATCGCAACAACTTGGCATGCTCTTTGTTCTCCGAACGGACGTTTCAAACCGTGTTATTATAGGAGCATACCACATCACCTTGGCGGGAACCCTCTTCCGGGTTTCTGTCCCTCAACATCGTCACCGGGGTCATCGCCTCGATCTTATAACGCAATGCGATGGATACCGGACATTCATTCAAATTCTCATATTCACCGCGGTAGAGGATGCGGTCGTTGATGCATGCATGTATCTTGAGAACCTCTAAACCTAGAGGGCGAGACAACCTTCTTTGCTTCGTACGTACTGGCGGGCAACTCGTTATTCTTTGGAAACATATTCTTCAACATTTTCAGCAAGTTTTCAAATCCCGAGTCAGATAGACCTTCCTGTGCCTTCCATTTCAGCAAATCCAGTGTGCAGCCCAGCTTTTTCAGACCATTATCGCATCCGGGGTACAGCGACTTTTTGTGATCCTCTAACATGCGGTCCAAATTCTCCCTCTCCTTTTCAGTTTCGCAGCTTCTCCGTGCATCAGCAATGGTCCGACCAAGATCATCAATGGGCTCATCACGTGCCTCTTCTTCACCTTCCCCTTCACCTTCCCCACCTTCGGCATCCTCCATGAAAGTATCACCAAAATGATCAAGATAGTTGTCATCGATGAAATCATCCCCTTCTTCATCTTCTTCCATTATAACCCCTCTTTCTCCATGCTTGGTCCAACAATTATAGCTTGGCATGAAACCCTGCCGGAGCAGGTGCATGTGAACATCTCTTGATTAAGAGTAACCCTTCTGATTCTTACAGGCAACACATGGACAGATAACAAAACCCCCCTGCTTGTTCGCATTAGCCACTACGAGGAAATCTTTCAAACCCGTAGTGAACTCGCCAGAGAGTCGGTTACCGTACATCCATTGCCGATTCATCTGCATTATTATAATATAAAATATATAATTAATCATCATGCATTTGTTAAACTAATTAACTAACTACAAACAATAGAAATCAAACAATGAACTACACACATATGCATATTTTATCAATGACACATGAAAGGTTCAAGTTGCTAACCGCGATCGAGGAGGAAAAAATAAATGAGGAAGCTCAAGTGTGGCTCCTGGGGCATTTCATCAAACACCTTGTGTGCATAAGATGAACCAAAAGCAAACCTAACACCCACTTGTGAAGTTTGTGAAGAGAATGGCTCCAAATGGCTAAGTGCTGGCTGCTGGATGGGTATATATAGGGGAGGGGCTTTAGTCGCGGTTGGCCTGGCAAACCGCGACTAAAGGTGCCCGAAGGCCTTTAGTCGCGGTTGGCCCCTCACCTGCACCAGCTGGCCAGCGAGCGCCCTGGGCCCAGGCCTTTGGTCGCGGTTCGCCTCCCGAACCGCGACTAAAGGTCTCATTAGTCACGGTTCCAAATATTTGGGGATTAATGGGGCTGGATGGAAGGTCCTTTTTCCACCAGTGTAAGCTGGACTCTTATTCAGCCGACCCCTATTTTGATATTGTTAGACTCGTTTGTTGTAGAATCATGTATCAAGATATACTTAGAGTAATAAATTTGACAGGAAACAGAAGCACACTATAATACATCTAAGTGCCACAAATATTAAGTAGATGGATGCAATTTAGTGTTATTTTGGTGCTTTGGTTCGGTTAAGATAAATTAATTCAAGTGAAATGAATGTAGCTGTAATTTTGAAAAGTAACATAAATCTACTTTGCAATATTAGAACTATGAACGGTCTAATATTCAACATTGAGTTTCAAAATAACCAACAAAATTATACTGTCAACGATGTTACATACAATAGAGACAACTTGTTACGAATGTATGTTATAGGTCCTACCAATGTAAATATTTGTCAAGATTTCGTAACAAAACTATCAATATGGACGTAAAAAGGTTCAGTATAAAGATTTGACTATGTTTTTTCCTAACTTACATATACCCACTAAATTTTACGATCCGGCCTTCACCATGAAATTAATTGTGTGGTTACAATGTTTCAAAAAAAATTGTGTGCTTGCAACCTAATGTGTTACAACTTCAACACTATCACTTACTAATACAATCATACCCCGCCATCAATAATATCTTGTGGCACCGGTGTTTAGCTCGTGCTCCACTACAACTTTGGTGATGTCGTCTATGGCTTGACTGCAATGCGGTCATCCAACACTAGCCACGAGCCAATTAGATTGAGCCATACCCCACCGAAGCGGTCTCTATCAGAGCACCCAGGGTCAGGTTGTTATCAACTAATCTATGTGTTTTTGCCTTATAAACTAGTATGATAATTATCTTTATGAATAGTACATTTTTTATATTTTTTGCCAAAAGGACTACCAATCTATTAATCATCATCAGTAGTACTACAAAGAACACCAATGGTAACAAAAATTACAGATAGATCTTTGGACAAACTAGCGAAGATTACGATTTACAAGCAATGGAGCGAGCCGAAGGTGCGCCGTCGTCATCCCTCCTCCATTACTGGAGTCGAGTAAATATTGTCAAAGTAGAACTTATTATAGTAGACGAACGGGAAGTCGTCGTGGTAATGCCTCAAGGACCAATGCATCAGAATAGCAAACATCGTCAAAGATGAGAATCGTAGATCGAAAGAGCCAAACCTATAACCACACTGAAACATGGAAGATGGAACGGATACCAAGAGACCCACTAGACACAAAACTTCACACGCTCTCCATCGACGCTAGGCACACCACCAGAACGAAGATATGACGGGACCTTATTTTGTCATTAGGATGTAGTCGTCATCTCACAATTTTAAAGAAGACAGTGAAAAACATAAAACTAAAAACAAGAACCCTCCCATTGGCGAGAGACTAAAGCATCTCCAGTCGCGTCCCCCAAAACGATTTGGGCCGCGCCGGACAAAAAAACGTTCCCAGCTGCGTCCCCCAAAGCCGTTTTTTGTCCGGCGCGCCCCGATACGGTGTCTGGCGCCCCGAGCCGGTCCCCGCCCCACAGGGGACGCACTGGGGACGCCGGACGCACCGAAAAGCGAGGCGGGGAGTGGTGGGGCCGACCCATCAGCGGCACATTGAATTTTAACCTAACCGTCGCCTACCTCGTGACGGAAGTTATTGGCGCGCATCGACGGTGAAGTTCCCGCAGAGGCGCAGCGAAGCGTCTCGTCGCGCCTAGCTCTGCGTGCTGGCATTAATGAGCGCCACCGCTCCCCCGCCTCCCTCCGGCCTATAAAAAAGGGCCGCCTCTCATCGTCCCTCTCACACACAAACCCTAGCGCCTCTCTCCCCAACCCTAGCCGCCACCATCTCAAGAGTCGACGTCATGGCTGGTAGAGGCGGAGGCCGAGCTCGCGGCCGTGGTCGTGGTCGTGGCCGCGGCTGCGACAGAGTTGCACGCTCGCCGTCGCCTGCGACGCTGTCGTCGTCCTCATCGTCGGACAGGCAGGACGAGGAGGGGCATGTGCTGTTCGAGTTCATCGTCGTCCTCAAGGGCGACCCACACGGCATCCAGAGGCTGTCGGACACCTTCGCCGACTTCGTCACCAACGACGAGCGCCCGTGCTCGCTGCATGTGCGGGAGGATGGCTGCCGCTGCTTCCGGTGGATCACCGGCGTGATCTACGACGCGCGCGGCAAGATGTACCTCCACATTGGCTGGGAGAAGTTCGCGCACTACCACCGCCTCGAAGCTGGCTTCGTGGTCTTGTTCTCCTACTTTGGCGACAGGGACATGAGCGTCAAGGTGTTCGATGAGACGCGTTGCCGCCGGAACTACCACGGCGACAACGTCGAGGAGGACGACGATTGAAGAGTGTTGTTTTTTCGCAGCGAAAAAATGCACGAAGGTTTCTGGATGTTCTTCCTCGGAAGAACCAACAAGGGCACCCTCACCAGCTGGATTTTCCAGTTTGGGTGACTGGGTGTGCCCTCGAGTGCTCTTTCTTAGCAACGAACACAGGAAACCTTCGATGCCCGGCCTAGTTAGATTTATTTTTTTGCAATGCTTTATTTGTGTCAACCATGGTTCAAACTATCTATTAGTTTGTGGAAAACCATGTTCCAAACTATATCTTCATATAAACCACGTTCCAAATTATGTATTAGTTTGTGGAATATTTCTTCTTTTTATTGAAATAAAAATGCAAAAAAACAAAAAAATAAAAGTATTTTAATGTTTGGGGGCGGCGTTTGGAGAACGCGACTGGGGAGCGACGTCCCCCAAATATGGTACGAACGAAACACGTCCCCCAAACGCTCAATCGAACACCGTTTGGGGGGCGATTTGGGGGATGCGAGTGCTAAAATCCTTTAGAGCATCTCCAGTCGCGTCCCCCAAACCGTCTCCCAAAGCGATTTGGGGCGCGCCGGACAAAAAAAGCGTTCCAGCCGCGTCCCCCAAAGCCCTTTTTCGTCCGGCGCGCCCCCATTCGGTGTCCGGCGCCCCGAGCCCGTCCCCGTCCCACAGGGGACGCACCGGGGACGCCGGACACAGCAAGCGAGGCGGGGAGTGGCGGGGCCGACCCGTCAGCGGCACAATTAATTTAAACCTAACCGTCGCCTACCTCGCGACGGAAGTTATTGGCGCGCAGCGACGGTGCAGTTCCCGCAGAGGGTTCAAACTATGTATTAGTTTGTGGAAAACCATGTTCCAAATTGTGTTTTCGTGTAAACCACGTTCCAAATTATGTATTAGTTTGTGGAAATTGAAATAAAAATGCTAGAAAAATTATTTTAAATGTTTGGGGGCGGCGTTTGGGGGACGCGGGCCGGGAGCGACGTCCCCCAAACGCGGCACGAACGAAACACGTCCCCCAAACGCTCGATCCAGCGCGGTTTGGGGGACGGTTTGGGGGACGCGACTGGAGATGCTCTTAGGGCATCTCCAACCGGGCGCCCAAACGGACGCGCTGGGCCGTCCGTTTTGGGCCGTTTGGGTCGCCGCCCGGACACGCGGACAGCGGCCCGCGTCCGCGTGTCCGTTTGGGTCGCGCGCTGCGCCCAACGCGCGGACGCATCGCAAATTGGAGAAACTAGAAAACAAAATGAAAATGGCAAATTTAAACGATATTTGATTAAACATATGCCCTATTTTGGGCAAATTTAGTACATAGCCCTATTTTGGGCAAATAAAACTAACAAAAGAAGCCCCTATATGGGCTTTTAAATTTAAACTAAAATATAAACAGAAAATAAAAAACCCTCTAGGGTTTGGTCGGCGGCGCGGTGGCCGCCGGTGCGCCGCCTAGCCCACGTGGGCGTCGTCGGCGACGTCGTCGAGGTCCCGGGCGGCGAGGCACTGTCGTGGCTCGGCCGCGCCGGGGACTCCGGCCGAGGAGACCACGGGGCCTCCTCCCACGGCGAGTGGGGGTCCGGAGCCACCCGCGCCGCTCGGAGGCGCTGCTGCCTCTCCTGCCGGCGGCGCCGCCCGGCCTCTCGGCGCCGACTCCTCCGGCGGCGGCACCTCTCCTCCTGGCGGCGCCATCGCTCGGCGGCGCGGCGCCCGGCCTCCTCCCGCCGCGTCGTCTCCTCCTCCTCCTCCCGTCGCGCTCGGAGGGCACAGGCGTAGAGCTCCCGGCCCTCCGCGTCCTCCACCTCCCGCCGCGCCGCCTCCTCCATTTCGGAGGTGCGAATGGCCGCATGGAGTTGCGGCCATTTCGCCTCCTCCTCCGCCGCCGAGACGATGAGGGCGGCGCGGAGGTCCGGGTCCTCCTCCGAGGACTCGGGCTTGGGCTCGAGCGGCGGCGGCGGCGGTTGCGGCAATGCCGCGCCGCGGCGGGCGGCCTCTCCGATGTGGAGGCCGCCTCGGTTTCCGCACGATGGTCGCGGCGCCGGCGGCCGACGCCGGGCTGCTGGCGGCCTCGTCGTCGTTCGCTCCGGGAGCGAACCGTCGCTTCGGGGCCATGGCGGCGGTTTTGCTCGGGGAGTGGAGTGGGGACCGGAGTGGAGGGCCGGATCCCCTCCGGTCCCCATTTAATAGACTCCCCGGTCACCGAGCGGGTGGGCCCAAGGGAGACGAGGCGACCGAGCACGCGGACGCGAGCGGACGGCGCGTGCCATCCGCGGCCACGCAAACCTAGCCCAGATTTGGGCCGGGTTTGCGTCGTTCCGGACGCCGCGGCCGTCCGCTTTTGCGGTGCGTCCCCGCGTTGGGCCGGGTTTTTGTCCGGCTGGACCCATCCGGACGCGCGGGCGCGGGATGGGTCGCCCCGTTGGAGATGCCCTTACACCTTCAAGACCTAAACGGTCCCGAGAAGCGCCACAACTGTTTGCTGCTAGCCTACTACCGATAGAGGCGGGGATGGTTGGGAAGGAACGAAAGAGGAACAAAAGAGGAGAGAGAGAGAAAGAGAATTGGGGTGGGATACAGAGCGGATAGCTGATGCGCAGTTTCAACTGACTGCAAAATGATTCCGAGACGCCTCTCAATCCTTGACGTGGACGAGCTCCAGCGGCGGTCGGCTAAAGTCGTCGGCAAGCTCTGACGGGGACAGCGGGCTCTCCGGTGGAGTTGTGCGCAGGCGGCCTAAACGGGCCGACCGTGGACGGTCTTGAACCACCCCCGTGCTCCCAGCCCACGTTGGTATTGTGTCCTTAATAATTTAAAAAAAAAATCGGATAAAGTTGGAAAACCCTATTTATCCCTTCCGTTGTGTATCGGCGGGATAGGAAAACGGCATAATGCATTGCCTAGGATTACTCAAGGGTCGTAGAAGCCTCATGAGGGCACGAATTTCCTATTCCATATAACTAAGCTCGATAATCTTATTCAGCCGACCCCTATTTTGATATTTGTTAGACTCGTTTGTTGTAGTAGAATCATGTACCAAGATATACTTAGAGTTCATAAATTTAACAGAGGAAACATAAACGCGCTATAATACATCTAAGTGCCACAAATATTTAGTAGATGGATGCAATTTCGTGTTATTTTGGTGTTTCGGTTTGGTTAAGATGAAATTAAGTCAAGTGAAACGTTTGTAACTAATTTTTTAAAAGTAACATAACTCTATTTTGCAATATTTAATAAAAAATTATTCGGTCAATGGTTTTACATATAATAGAGGCAGCTTGTTATGACTCTATGTTATAAGTCCTACCAATGTAAATATTTGTGAAGACTTCGTAACAAAACTAGCAATATAGACGTAAAAAGGTTTAGTATAAAGATTTGACGATGTTTTTCCCTTACTCACCATATGTCAACTAAAATATAAGATCCATCGTTCACCATGAAATTAATTACATGTTTGCAATTCGAGCAGTATCACTTGGTAATGCATTCCACACCATGTCGCCGATAACATCTTGAGGCTCTAGTGTTTGTATCATACTCCTCTACTAATCTAGCAAATGACATGACTGCAATGCACCCATTAGATTTCCGGCAATTAACTGCTCCCGCCGAGCCACTAGACAAACTAATGGAGGCATACCTCGCTTGCTGAAGATGGGGTATGTAAGATCGTGTTAGTATTGACTAATCTATGGGGTATGTTGTGTTATAGCCTAGTATGATAATTCTCTTTATGAATAGTATTAGGTGTGCTTTTTTCCTTTGTTATCATGTATGAGGTTGAACAACCCCAACTGAATACCAAGGTTGAGAGTTGAGATGTGTACTATCATTCTTTCATGAAGAACTGATTCGTCCGTGTGAAGTACCCTACATATAGTAGCGTTCGTAAATAGCTCATCTCCTTGATTTTTGAATAAGATCTTTCTTTGATCGCCAATTAGTAAAACAAAATAGATTTTTTGTTGTTGTGAAAACCCTGATGATCTAGTAATGCATATCGGAATTAAATCTGCTATGTGAGACTTGTGATGAAATATGTGTTGTTAATGCATAAAAATCAAGCACGATTTCAGAACTGAAACGAACCATATTTGTGGTACTGGTTGCGTGCTTTTCCTTACGTTCTCTTCATGTTGAGAGATGTTAAGAGTCCAACGTATCGCTTTTTCCGGTCAAAGCATGACAATGTCCTATGCATGGAAGAGAAAAGTCAAAGTGACCAGCTATATTGAAAAAGAAAGTGCCGGCATTTATAAACCCTAAACCCCGATCCCAAATCAATCGTTGTGCCAGTATTCAAGTAGAGTCTGGATGTATTGGCTTTTGCCTGGTTCTTTTCAAACTAAATGGGCAACAGTTCTAATCAACCAAATGGGACATGCATGGTTTTTGTGTAGGGCTTTGTATTTGTCACCGAGTGTTATTAGAAACTCGAAGAATTGTATTTGGGCCTCTTCCCAGCCTTGGGCCATCAGTGTTCCTACCTGGCCCACAGCTGATCTTCTTACCTACGCCCGGGCCTCTCACAGCACGCCGCCAGGCCAAGTGTCAGTGACTGGCACCGGCACGAAACCCCGTCCTGCTCCCCACGATCCTCTCCTGCTCCCGACGCCATGGCGGCGACGACGACTCCTGCCACCGCCGCCGGCGGGGCGCACAGCGTGTTCGTGTACGGGAGCCTGATGGCGGACGAGGTGGTCAGCGCCATCCTCCACCGCGTCCCGGCCTCCTCCCCGGCGCTCCTCAACGACTAGTACGCACGCGCGCCCCTTCCCCCTTCGCCCCTCCCGTCCTCTCTTGGTTCCCGATCCCAGCAGATTATTCCCCTCTAGCCGCCGCTTTCGTTCCCCTTCATGTATCTGATTGCAGAACTGCTGTGCTCATAGGCGAGCAATATGTTTCTGCTTAGCTGCAGGCTGCAGCTACCGGCCACTTGCTGCAGAGATTGATCGTGGGCCGCGATCCGTTGGATAACAGTATGCTGCAATGAGCCAGCGAATCTTAAGCCCCGCGCTGATGATTTATTCTTCTTGCATGAGAGTGGAGTATATGTAGGTGGGAGCTTTAGGATGAAAATGAACAGTGTACAAATTAGAATTCACAGCGACTGATGCTCCTGTAGCCATATGCGCGAAGGAATTATTTGTGAAAACGCACAAGAAACAGCGGGTACTGATAAATAGACCCCTCTAGCTTTAGGATGAAACTGATTAATGAACTGTCAAATATTGTTCCCCGCTGGAGGACATGTAGGTAGGAGGAGCTTTAGGATGAAAATGAACACTGCAGAAGTTAGAAATTCAGAGCAACTGAGGCTCATCTGGCCTATATGCGTAAAGCAATATGTGTGAAAAATGAACCTCTTCAACATGGGAAACTGAACTTGTATGACAAATTAATGGGGATCCAACGCCTACTTGGATGTATCCTTTGCAAAATCTCCACACCATCTCCTAAGGGCATCTCCAACGGGCGACGCATTTTCGGACGCCCAAAAGTGGTCGTGAGCCGCGCATCCGTTTGCGTCTGGGTGTGCTCCCACCGGGGCGACCCATTTTTAGATTTGCAACGCATTTAAAAATATAAAAAGTAGTACATTTAAATGCATAAAACTATACAATGTAGATCCAGAAGCCTAGACTACTTGCTTCCGGACGGGCCGGTCCCGTTGTTGCGTCGCTCCATCGCCTGCTTCTCCGCCGCCTCCCGTGCGGCTGCTATGGCTCGGTGCGCCGCCGCGTCCTCTTGCAAGCACTGCTGCAGCCTCGCGTTGGCGGCGTCGTCCTTGAGCGTCTCGAAGGACTCGACTATAGCTCTCTGCTCTGCCGCCCTCTCCTCCGGGGTAGGCGCATCAGGGTCATCGGAAGACCACGATATGTCGGAGTTGGACTCCTCTGCGGCTGCGGCGGCCGCCAGCCCCGCCAGCCTGCGCTGTTCCATCTCGGCGTCCAACGCCGCGTGGCCCGCCCGCTCCTCCTCTGCTTCCTTCTCCGCGTCAGCCAGGTACTTCGCGTCCCTGACCGGGTCGAGGAGGTCGCCCGTGCTGTCGTCGGAGTCGAACTCCTTGTCGGAGCTCGAGGCCGGGGGAGGTGGAGTGGGAGGTGTAGGTGGAGGCGCGGCGGTAGTATTGGCGGAGAAGACGCATCGACACTGGGTCACGCGAGGCATCGCCATTTACTTCGTGCGTCCATTACTTCGTGCGCAGAGGTAGGCGACGGCCGCGCGCCACGCGAGGCATCGCCATTTACGCGGCCGCAGACTGCCGAAGCGACGCCTCAGCGCCAGTATTGGCGGAGAAGACGCATCGACACTGGGTCACTGCCAGGCGGGCCAGACAAAACGTCCGCCAGATGCGAGCGGACACTTTCCGCGTCCGCGCAGCATCCGCAGAGACGCATCGCAGGCGCATATTTGGGCCAGGTTTGCGTCTCCGCGGACGGCCCGGTCACTTTGCGTCACCCCGCTGGAGGTGGTGCCAGACGCATTTCCGGTCACGGCGGACAAAAACGGTCGCTCAGCGTCCGTTTGCATCGCGCCGCTGGAGATACCCTAAGTGAATGTTGTTTGTGCTGCTGTGAGCGGTGTCTTCAGGGTTTTAGCGTAAGCCTAACTGGTCGATGTTACTGCGGTGGTATCATGTTCCGTTCTATATTCTGAAACTGATAGGATCTCGTGTACTCACACAGGTCACATGCTGCCTTAAAATTAATACATGAACAGATGATGTGTTTTTTTCTTGTCGCAATGTTTCCCTATGAATTACATTTCATTTCTTCTGCTACCTGTGTTTTCCATTCACATTAATTTACTTGTAAGTTCTAAGTTGCAAGTTAAGTTTTAACATCAGGTGTCATTCTCTGCAGCCACCGGTTTAGCGTCAAGGATCGTATTTATCCAGCAATCCTACCTGTTGAAAGCAAGAAAGTTGCTGGAAGGGTTTGTTTACTGCTCTACAAGACTCACCTGCTGATCCTTCCTGTCATTCTTTCTGTATTCGGAGATTTGTTAATACATTTATAGTTTTCTCAGTTGGCTATGTTCTAGTTCCACCTATGTCGTAAGACCATAGTTTCTATATGCTTGTACCCCAGAATATGGAGTTTTAGTTACCTCTTAATTAAGTCAATAAGTTTTCCGGAGTTTAGATGCAGAACTGGCTTCACATTCCTAAAAGTTGCTTTGGTCAAACGGATTGTCAGGTCTAATTTTTGTGTGATCAAATGTTTACTCTTGTTACTAACTTTAGAAAACTAACACTACTCTAAACCATGTAACTGTAGAAGTTCTTCAATGTTTTTTTGTTGGAGTCACTTTCTCACTTGCCTTGGGATGATGTGTGCAATTGTTTATTCCCTTTTTGCATTGAATCCAATCATTTAGACCCTTTCTTTATATGATTACTGCTCTGCAGGTTATTACAGGTATTTCTGATGCAGAACTCATTGTCCTAGATGCATTTGAAGATTATGAGTATGTAAGGAGAACAGTTCAGATATCACTAACTGTAAGTTTTTTTTCAGCTGTACTGACCCATTGCTCATTGTCTTGCTTTTATTACAAACTCTTTGAAGCTGGTAACTTGTTTGGACGGTTTTGCTGAAAGGAAGTTTGACCTTCCAGGATACTTCAGAGACAATGCTTGCTGACACTTATGTATGGAGTGATGCAAAGGATCCAGACCTTTATGGTCAATGGGATTTTGAGGTGAGGATGTTTTACTTCATGTTCATCTATCAGGGCCCTGTTTACAACAACCACACGATCTCAAATCCATTTTATTCCAGTTCTTTCCGTCCCACTTGTTTCCTGGAATGAATATATTTAACGTGTTCCCAACTCCCAAGTGACACTGCAAATGAACAATTTCTGATCAATACTCCCGCCATCCAAAATATGTTGCATATAATATCTGGTCAAAGTCAAACTTTGTAAAGTTTGACCATTTATATAACAAAATATATCCAGTTTTATAATATGAAATCAATGTTATTAGAATCATGGTGAAATATATTTTCGTATTGTACACATTTCATATTATAGATATTGACATACAGTAGGTCTTTATAAAGTTTGACTTTGACTAAGATTATAAACAACATATTTTGGGACGGAGGGAGTATGAATGTCAATAGATTTCACTTAGATTACAAGTTCTGACAAAAGAACTGCAGGGAACATAAAATTTTCCTTATGACTGCTAGGTGAGTATATTAATGCGAAAGACTGTCACATTAAACCACACTCTTTAATATGATCTCATGTAGGTAATTTTGCTGCTGAAAGTAAAATCGACGTTCCTTCTGGTATTTGACAGAGGCCTAACCTCCCATCACAACCTTTTCCCTCTGCCCATTTGATTAAAAAAAAAACTTTTGTCATTGTAGTCTATTGATGCATTTGATCTGTGGTAATTTTCAATCTGCTCAATTTCCGTCATTTTCATTTTGACTTTTCCTACTATTTATATTCGTCACATGTTCTCTGTAGGAGTGGAAGAAGCTTCACATCAAGGATTTCCTCACAATGACACTTGGATTTGTGCAAGAACTCGAACAGCCTGAACCGAAGACCCGGGTTGAGACCTACCAGTCATTCATGCATGAGCTGGAACAACCTGAATCGAGTACCAAGGTTGAGAGTTGAGATCTACGATCATTCTTTATGAAGAACTGATTTGCCGTCGTGTTGTATTATATGTTCTCGGAAACAACTCATCTCCTTGATTTGTGAATAAGATCTTTATAGGTCACCCATCAGTAAAACAAATTAGAAAATATGTCCTGTCAAACCACTCATTATCAAGTAGTAATGCATAATTATGTAAAATATTTTATTAGAGTCTTGTGATGAAATATATGCTGTCAGCACATCAAGTTTTAGCCTAATCTTGCAATCGAAAACCCATCTTCAGTTCCACAGTTGGTTGGTACTGGCTGGGTGTTTTTAACTCTGTTCTCCATGCGGGGACCTGTGATCACAAGGCCTCTGCTGACTGGTGACATTCTACAGGTAACAGTCCAAAATCCCTAGCATTATTGGATCAAAGCCTGGGGCTACCCTATAGATGCCAGAGAAAAGAATCTGTAGTTTTCTAGCATTGCAATTAGCCAAAAAGTGCTCTCAGTTTTTTTTTTACGAGTTATTTATGGAAATGCCAACCAAAAAATCTTCTCATACGGAGTATTATGTCAACTTGAAAGTTCTTTATTTTGCACATACTGTTTTTCCCCATTCGGTCCTCTTCATGCTGAGAGCTGTGATCATGAGTCAGCTAACAGTCCAACATCCCTAGCATCATTCGATCAAAGCCGGAGACTAACGTACAGATGCCAGGGAAAAGAACACTAGTTTTCTGACACTGCAATTGGCCAAAATATGCACACATTTTCAGAGAAGTTCCTGACCTGAGATTGTTAGCAAAACATCAATCATTGAAATCCTGAAGTATCGCTAATCACTGATTTGAGCAATCACTCCTCAGAGTATTATGTCAACATTAAAGTTCTAAATTTTGCACACTGTTCTCTGAGGTTGGTTTTTGTGCATGGTGTCTGGATACTATCAGACAATAACTGAATCACAAGATAGAAAAAAATATTGCTTTTGCAGCAACCAACTTGGGATTCATGGAGATCTTAAGAATGGCCCCAGAAGAGACAAAGTATCAGGTTACTACAGACTTGCCTTTCCAATAAGACATCTTTCACCTAACCCTCTCGAACTCTAGGTAATCTCCCTTTACCAGCCTACTACTTCCTTTCTTGTAAGAACTACACATATAAACAGAACACTACTAATCCAATGAGCCGCTTGCGCTCCCGGATGTAAGCTGACGCATCTACAACATCCTAGCGCCTCAGAGCTGTCGCTGGTCACCTCCAGTGACGGTGTGGTGTGTCAAGACCGGTAAATTAGGTCACTCGAATTGGTCATATGAGCCAGTGGAAGGGTTGCCAGAGTTCTGATCACAACGAGCCCTCCAAGCACTGCCCCCACCATCTGAGCTGCTGCAGGCCTGGTTGGGGAGAACGCTAGCGCCCAGATCACCATCCAAGCTCATCTGTTGCACTTCTTGAGGCGAAAGGATCCTAATGCACTTGACACAGTTGACAAACTCCCTGTACAACCAAAATTAAACATGTACAATTAGCCAAAATATGTGCAAGCAACAATCCACATTAGCATCCACAATTAACACAAGCTAAGTTTTGTTTATGCATTTTCATTTATTTGTCATTCTAGACGGCAATATTTCATCTTTCTTTATTAGGGGAGCTTTATTGATCATGGTATACAAACTTAAGTCATGTTTATGCATTTTCATTCATTCATCGTTCTAGACGGCCATATTTCACATTATCACTACAACTTACATATCTAGTAGGAGTATTTTACAACATGGACAGGTAAATAATTTTCAACATATATGACATTCTGAATATAAAAAACATGGAGGCATAAATGGAAAGATGGATGAACTTACTCCCAAGGATCATCGCCAAGAAGTAGGATATCATCCTCATGATCTCTATAGACGAGCTTCCAGCCAATCCTCTGTCTTTCCTCGAGCTGCCCCTCTATGCTAAACATTCGAGCCAGAGCATGCTTCAATTCATCATATCCAGCATACTGGCTAATGTCAATAGATCGGCCCACAGCTCCCCGTTTATACACCTACAGACACCGGTAGGTTAGGCAAAGATGCAACGGAAAATACACTTGTGAATATTTGAAAGAAACAAATGTTCAAATGTAGAATTGCACTAGCCTGATGAAGGCAGAGCAACAGATACTGCTATTTAGAGAAAAAAGTGTACTAGTGCCCACCGATTTTTTTTTTTTTTTTTTTTGCTTATGATAGAATCTCAACCAAAGTTTCAGACCTACATGAGCACAATAGCCAGATTTTACAGTGACTGTACCTTGTTTAAGCGAACCAAAATTTCTAGTCTTCTGATCTTCATCGTACCGAGAACAGATTTTACATAAGAATAGGACAAGTTATGCAACTCAAGCTCCTCACGTGTATTTAACTCATTTTAGACTTGGTCAAGGAGTATTGATCTTTTCGTTTATAGTTCAGTGTTTCATCTCCCAACTATAATGAAAATAGGCTTCCTTTTACTTTACAGGAAAACCATACTGAATCTTAATAGATAATACACTAAAAGTAGCATCCAAGCCTCAAGTAAAAGAAAAGAGAAAGTGCTCACCTTCGTGAACGTCCTCATCCTCTTTAGTGGAGCAGCAGGAGGCCAAGAAGTTCTGTTCAAGAAGGCACCATCGTTGATTCCAGAGTCAATTGAATTAAATGCCATGTCTGATGCACCAAATGACTGTGAAACCATGGAGGATGATATCTCTTGCTGGGTGTCTTTTGGTATTCCGTAGTTGTTATCAATGTCTGTAGAGATATGATTTTGATACTTGACAGCATCAATTCCATTCGTCAGGAAGTCATCAGTTCCCAAAGGGAAGCCCACATGACCATCATTCCCAATTCCAAACAATGCATTATTAGTTGGAACTTCAGCATGAATTTCTGTATCAGGAGGAGCATCTTTGAATAGCTGCTGCGGACTAAAGTTAGACATGGGGAAATTTTGCTGTAGAAGCCCATCAGTTTGGGAAAGCCACACTGAAGTTGCTGACGAAGCTGTTTCTAGATAGTCTGTAGGGGGTGCGTTGTTCACAAAATTTTGGGGACTAGCTTCTGCATTCGGTAATTTTGAAGCCATTATACTTTGCTTTACATTGGAATTCAATTTTGGAAACTCCTTTGTCATCCTGGGAGTTCTTGTGGCAACATCAAGAGAGCTTGGAACTGACATAGGGGCAGTTGACTGAGGTGCCTTCTCGGTGTTGATCATGCTGCAATATTGGTCCCTTCCAGGGACTGGTTGTAGAAGATGATTACCATTTGCAGTGGAAGGGGATGTTGAGCAAGAAGGGATTTCTTCGGTAACTACAGAATGTGTAGCACCGGGCATCCTCAAAGGACTTCCATTTGCTGAACTGAATTTCAGTGACGTGGTTGGAGGAACGGTAGCTTCTAAGGCATCTGCGGACAGAGCTTGCTTCTGTGGAAGCTTCTGTTGTGTATCTGCCTGCACAGGTGCTGGCAGTGGTGCTGCCTGTGATGGAATTCTTGTGCTTTGTTGAGGCATCATCTGTTGCTGGGGAAGCGAATGAGAGTTTGACAGCTGTTGCTGTATATCCATAATTAACTTTTGCTGTTCTTGGATCAGAGGTAATTGTGCAAGGGTAACTCCAGGTTGGGACAGGAATGACTGCTGCTGTTGTTGTAGTTTTTGCAGGAGTTGCAACTGAAGCTGCTGATCTGATAATTGCAGCTGTTGATTTGGCAGATTTGGTAGCTGTGCAGGCATCTTATTGAATTGCTGTTGTTGTTGTTGCTGTTGCTGTTGCTGTTGCTGTTGTTGTAACTGCTGCTGCTGAAGTAAAAGCTGTTGCTGCTGGTGTAGAAATTTTTGCTGCTGCTGCTGCTGTTGTTGATGGTGTTGTTCTTGTTGTTGTTGCTGCTGCTGATGGGACATGAGCGGCTGGCTGACGGCTGGCAACTGATTTTGAGATATATGTGGCTGCTGCTGCATCTGATTCTGTACAAGGACCTGAGCTTGAGCTAGACTGGTTTGAGCTTGGCTCAAAGGAAGTGCAAAGTTCATGGACTGTTGTTGCCTCTGAAGGTTGCTACCTTCTTGAGTTTGTTCTTGTGATTTGGTGCTGCCGCCGGGCTGATTCAATGGAAGGGTTGCTTTGGAAAAATCATTGTTCGGCTGCATTTGCTGAGGCAGTCTGGGAGTATTAAATTGAATGTTATTCTGTTGCAGAAACTGGTTCTGCAGGCACAACTGCCTCGAGAGATCAGCAGAACCAATATTTTGCATGCTGGGGTTAGTTATTGAACGCAGGTACTCAGACTGCATGGCTGTATTTGTGAATGATGAACTCTGCTGCATATTCATGTTCATCCACTGAACCAAGCTCAGACCAGGCATTACGGTATTCTGCGTCTGAGGGTCCTTTATGCATATCTCCTCACTCAGCCAAGGCATAGCCCTCTTTAAGAGATTCTCCATTTCCGAGGACTCATCATCTGCAAGTACATAACTAGGATCAATTTATAGGCATGCATAAAACCAGTGTAATGAACACTTCAGAAATCAGAATTCACAAACTTCCGTTGCATCTAAGTTCAGGTAAGTCCATAATTAGCTAAGCTATTAGTTGGAGAAGATTATCCACAAACATTTCCAGCTCCGATATAGTTGATTAGTTATGATTTGTTTAGTCTATATTGCACCTCATAAATATGTTTCATCATATGAATGCCTGATATATGAAAGTATGGTAGTTTGATAGATTCTCCAAAGCCCAAACATTATTTGTTATGAGGATCACGAAACCCTGGGCTACTCATCTCTCTATCAATTGAAGAAACAGAGAACTGGTATTCTTTGAAAAAAAATGCATAAATAAGTACTATCTTCAGATTAGGCATCTACGTGAACATTTCAGAGACATACATGTATATACTACATAACAGACATGATATACAACCACCCTTAGTGCAAGCCTGCTTCCCCAATGGTATAGTTACATTGTAATATTGTTTAAGGATTGACATCCTGGATCAATTGTATTAAAGGCCAATTTAGAAGATACAATACAATATAAGTGGTGTTCAAGTAGTCCTACCTAACTGTCTGGGACGTTTTGCACCAAAAAATGGAGGAGGGGGGCATATGAAAAATGGAGCAGCGACCGGTTCAATCTCCCAGATCGAAACCCTGTTACGCCTTTCACCTGCTGCAGACTCATCCCAGCCAACCTATTGACCAATAAGAAGACTTTGTATCAGCAGCAGAAAGGGGTAAATAACGCTAACGCCAATCGAACTAGGAAATCAAACCTGTAAGTTGCGCCACTGAGAGTTTTTCCATCTTACAGGGTCTAAATCATTTATGCCGGTTATTGTGCCCATGTACCTGCAAAGCATGCTAACATACGTCAGGTGCAGAAGATCGAAAACTAGAGGAAACTTATAATCTTGTCATTCCGTAGAAGTATTAACAAACCACTAAGCTAGTGAAATAATATATGGCAAGATCTATACGAATCATTTAAAAGAAAGAAAAATAGAAAAAAAATATGAAGAGCCAGTAACTCACAATAGAACATTAAAATGAGCGATAATACCTTCTTGTTCCTAATTCCTCAGTTTCAAACATCATGCGGAAACGCATTCCTAGAGATAATTGATTGCTATAGACAGCCTTCTGATACTTAGCGAATGGGATAACAAATTCAGTAGGGCTGGCCCTGAAAATACAAAGATTGGATGTCATGGTTTGATATGAAACAGACATCATGATTCGCCAAAATTGACCTAACCAATAGTTAATATTGCATATTAAGTCGAAGAACTGACCTGGGGTTATAAAATATGGTAAATGGGCTATTGTTGGCAGCAGCATGGGCTGCTGCAGCAAGAATCCCTATATGCATACTGTCACTTGAAAGGACAGATGATGATATGTTAGTCGGTTGTCGGTTAGCACGCCTGATTCCTAGTAGAAGTTGCTGCCTTTCGTCTCTACAAAATATATTAAAAAACGAACAAGGAACAATCACTGTTAATTTACCATCAGTGATAAGCAGGTAAAATTTTCCAAGTGTAAATAAAAAAAAAATAGTTCAAACTTAAAAGATAGTGGAAGATGTGCTCTACCTAACGAAAATGACAGAATCTCCAGCAAATAACCTCTTGCCACTCACAAAGAGACTCCAGCCAGTTGTAAGCAGATGTCGTTTTGGCTGACCTGTTTCATAACAAACCACAACAATGGCTCAATATCTTTGTGGACAGAATCACATCAAACCATACTTTGACGTCCACACATGGACTACCATGTGCAAAATATTACTATCCTTATGACAACCATGTGCAACACTGAGTCGCAACAACAATAAATTAAATGTTCAAATATAAACAATCCATTTACAGAAGGAAAGGTTTCCAGAATGCTGAAATTTCTTACCCCTATATATGTGACGAAATGTCCACACATTATCATGCAAATCCCTAGCTTGTATCTCCTGAGCAGGTGGCTGCATTGAGAAGTCCTAGAATACGAAGCAACAACAATTTAGTTAGGACAGAGGACACAGAAAATAAACTAAATCAGTATGGACTCAAAAATCTTTACATACAAGAGGTGGGAATATCTTCTCTGCGGATCGGCGGGGCACAGAGAAGCCTCCATGCGTACTTGTATCACTTGCAGTCAGTGTCTTGCAGAAGAACTCATTCTGTGGCCTTGCTTGTTTGAGTGCTAGCTCTGATAGCTGTAGTGCCTCCTTTCCATACTGATCATAATTACCAACCAATCAAAATACAAATAACTATGTTAGCATACCTGAACAGAAGGGGTGTCAATATAAGTTTTGAGAAGAAACAACAAACATAATACGCTTACTGAAGTAACTGGCTGAAGAGTCATCTGTGCATAAACTTCATCCGTTTCTAGGTCAGCCTGAGAACGAATAAATCCTTTTAGTATATATATGATAACAAGCAGAAAGACAATAAATAGGCATGTGGCTGTAGATTACATGTAAAGTGATATTGTGCAGTAGGCAGATCAACTTGGATGGAAGATTTGGGTAGTTTGGAACATGGGCATCAACATCCTTCTGCATAGAAGCTGCAACCTGCCAAATGAAACATGCTTAAATACCAGATCCAAGCAACTTAAACATAATCCTGAAGTTCAATGGACACACTGGCATCACTAGGACACTAGCAATGACAGAGACATCTAGTAGAAACCAGAAAATGCAATCAACAACAAACCACTGGAACAAAAAATAGTTTGTTATGCTGAAAGATTCAAATTCTGGATGAAATGAAATGAGACGCAGGTTAGTTGAAGTTCTGTCAACCCATGCATCAGTTCTGAATCTAAAATATACCACCTAATTATACTTTTTCTTTATACAGCCTCAATAATATAATGTGACGGAAAGTAGTCCCGGACTATAAAAATCGTAAAGCAGAAGTTAGGATTCTAATTAAATGATACACCAATAAATTAGCAAGTGAAGCCATGTGCCATGAACCCATTTCCAATCATGCAGAGAACCACTCCCTTCTCCCCTGGTCGAGCGGAAAGGGGAGGCAGTAGCCAATACAGAATTAGGCACCTCCCTGCACTAGCTTCCGGACGAGAGAATCTTTTCCAAATCCAAGCATTTCATCACCCCCATCCTCCAAACTTGCTCAAAACGAGCTTATTCCCATGCCAAACGCACGAAAGACGCAGCAGAAGATACTAAATGCCCCACCAATGAATGCAAAAATCCGAAGGTACTCGGTTGCTTCATCCACCAGACAAAGAGAGCAAGAGAATGGTGCAACACACCAGAAACCCCTTAAAAGAGGGGGGCCAGTAGGCCCAATGCCCCCAACTACTTCGCCCATAAGCTTAAAATCAGTAACAAACAAAGCAAACTATAGTAGCAACCAACCAACTGGCTAAGTAAACCCGAGGAAAATCCAAATATGTGTAGATGGCAGTAGTGATATCACGGAATTAACCAAAAAAATCGTCAATCAGGAATCAAGGAACGGAATATCAGCGCTTTCAGAAAGTCATCAAAGAACCATTCCCGGAAATAGTTGCATGATGGAAGCGCAAATAGTAACTTCCAGCACTCAAACAGCAAGACATCACATCAAAGAAAAGATAAATGTGACTCCATCACCACTCGACGAAAATGGGGCACATCAAATCGCATCGCTGCGTTGATATCTCTCGGCAACAAAGTTCAGGGTGACAGGAACCAACCTTGGTCACATACGTTGTCTCAAGGCGCCGAAAAAGACTTGCAACAAAAAACGGAACTTTTTCCATGGAGAAAAATGAATTCTTCTACGTAGCAATACAAAAAAGATAATCGAAGGAGAGGATACATCCAGAGGGGTACTAGTAGTAACAAACATCGCTAAACAGGAATAATCTCAGGGAGCACTGGAAGGAGGGGGGAAAGGGGGGTCTATTCACCTGCTCACTGTGGCCTTGTGGGAAGTAGACGACGAGGCTCCCTGCCGGCGGAAGCGACACGAGAGGGCCGGCACATGCGTGCCACAGCTCCGAGTTGATCGCCGGCGGCTTCTTCTCCCCTGCAGACCAAGACCAACCACCACCGAATCAGTAACAGAAGAAAGACCGGGCCTTTTCCGACCAGTTTATCGTAAACGGGAGGGCTCAGATGCATTGGGCTCCGTCGCCTCGCCACACGCCGCCGGCGACGGCCGTGACGGCGGCTTTTCTTACTGTAGCATTTTCGGTTGTTTATGACGGAAACGGCGCTGCACATGGCTCGAATCATGCAACACGAGGGGCCGCCCTGTACTTGTCCAATCACCGAGAAGCCCAAATGCAGCACGGCGTTTCGCCACATTCGTGTCCGTCGCCGGCGGCCAGGCGCCGGCCGCGACGGGCCGTCAAGCCACCTCTTTTTCCGCAATAAACCCCACAAAAATGGAAAACACCCAGGCTCCGAAATGCATAGGCAAAAATCACGCCGCCTGCGGAAGAGCCGAGAAAGGGGAGGCCTTTCGACCCACCCGGCGCAATAACGCGACGGGGGACTAGACAGGGAAAACACGGCAACGCCCGCCGAACCAACCGCCATTGGAAGGGGCCAGAGGAGGAGGCATCGAAGGAGGAGGCAAGGAGACAAGTAGTACCTTCGCACCCAGGCGCCGCCACGGCCACGGTGACCGCGGACCCGGCGGCGGAGGTCGTCGCCGGCGGATGCTGCTGCTGCTTCATCATCTCCGCTGCCGCACGCCAACCGAACGAACCTGCCGGATCACCGTTCTCCGGCGAGCGAGCGCTGCTAGCTGGGCGTCAGCGGGCCGCACGCATGGCCGCGCGGCGAGGCTGTCGGTCGGTCGCCGCCGGAAAAGGCGGGCAGGCAGACAAGCCGGCCGTGTCCCCTCCGACAGGGGCGAGACAAGGGGGCAGGCGAGGCCGGGGAGGAGAGGGACGGCGGGAGAGCACGCGGCGCCGAGACCGAAGACTTGTCCGGCAGACAGAGGAGGGCCGCGCGCGTAGGGGCGCGTGATGTCTGCTGCCCTCGGCTTGCTCTGCGATCTCTGTAGGGGCAGAGGCACGCAGGAGGCTAGTCTAGTGTTCTGCGTCTGGGTTTGTGCTTGCTTGCTTGCGAGTTGCGAGTAGCTCTGCCTCGGCTGCTGCTGCCTCGGGAGAATAAAAGTTTTTCTTATTGTCCGTGTCGTCGTCTCTCGAGTCTCGATGGGATGAGAGAGAGATAGAGAGAGGAGTACGGCGGTCAGCTCCCTGCTGTCCTGTCCTTCTCTCTCTCCTCCACCAGCCCACTCGTCTGGTTTTCACTGTCTTCCCGTTTTGTTCTTGCTCTCTCTCCCTCCCTCCGTGTGGGCCCGCAAGAATTTCTTTTCATGGTTTTTGGCACAGAGCGGTACACCCGGACCCGGAGAAGGTGATTAATTTTGCGCTTCAGCTCAGCACAGGCCTCTTTGGTCCAATGATTTCGAGATAGTGTTGAATGGACCATTGCATAATATTGCTGAAACAGACTCTCCCAAACAGGAACATAACAATGGTAATTTTATTTTGTTGGTGATGATACTTATATAAATAAAAGAACACATGTATCATCTCAAATCAAAGCTTCATATTACACGAAAATGTTGCGAAATACATTGGAGCATTGCATCATATTGCAAAAAAAAAAAAAAAATAGATTCCCCGCGTACCATCTCAAACCAAGCTTCATATTACATGAAAACGCTGCGAAATACATTGGACCATTGCATCATATTGAAAAAATAGATTCTCCCAACCAGGAGCAGCATGTTCATTCTGTTTTTTCTTACGATCAGCTTATATCTGCGAGAACGGCTTTGTAGTATCCTTGGTTGGGGGTGAAGGTCCGTGCCCGCTCCCCTTGTCGGCGAAGAACCATTCATGGCCACTCACGCCGACACCAGAGCCCGTGCCGCCGCCCATGCAATTCCCGTGGCCTCTAGCGCCACCATCGACGCCATTTGAGCTGCTTCCGAATGAGAGGCCTCCATCGCTGGAGATGCGAAAGCCGACGTAGTTGGACTGTGTGATGTTGTTGTTGCTGCCACTCCCGCTCCTATCAGCCAAGCTAGTCCAGTTGGATGGACCGACCACGTATGTATGAGGACGGCGAGCACACATACTATCTGTCAAATCATTGGCATAAATCTCAGTGAAATATATCCTAAGCCTTATACATGTAAACAATTAAAATTAAAACCCCAACTGAAATATAGCATAAATCCTGAGAACATGTAGACATTGAAGCCAACACTTAAAATATTCAAATCAAAAAGCTAATTGACATATAGCCTAAACCTAAAGGTGTTCTTATGTGTGGATATGGCTTACTGATATTGTTGCCCAGGTGTGAAGATCCATGCCCATGCCCATCATCAACAACGAAGCCACCGCTGCCGTCAATGTCGCTCGAGCTTCCTCCGAACGAGAGGCTTCCGTCGCTGGAGATGCGAAAGCCAACATAGTTGGATTGTGTGTTCCCATTGTTACCACTCTCGCTCCCGTGGGCCAAGCTAAGCCAGTTGGATGGACCGCCCATATATGAAGTAGGAAGGTGGGCACATATACTATCTGTCAAATCATTGTCATAAATCTTATTAAAATATATCCTGAACGTTATATGTGTAAACAATTCAAATAAAAACATGTGAAATGTAGCATAAACCATATATATATATATATGTGTGAACATATCGAATTAAAAAACGCGCTAATGTATATCATAAACCATGAACAAATCAACATTCAAGCCAACACTAAGCACCAATTGAGTAAATCAAATTTAAAAAGCTAATTTACATATAGCCTAAACCTAAAGATATTCTTATGTATGAAGATGACTTACTGATGTTGTTGGCTAGGTGTGGAGATCCAAGCCCGCTTCCATTATCAACAAATAAGCCACCGCTGCCTCCATGGCCACTCCCGCTAGCACCGTCGCTGATGTTGATACCCATGCCATTCATGGTGCCGATAACGCCGCCATCAACGCCGTTTGAGCTGCCCCCTAAAAAAATGTGGCCAACGCTACTTAAGTTGCCCAAGATGATGCTGCTCCAGTTGCCTCTGCCGCTTAAGATGCGAAAGCCAACACAGTTGGATTGTGTGTTGCCGCTATTGCCACTCCCCCTCCCGTGGACTAAGCTATTCCAGTTGGATGAACCTACCATATATGAAGGAGAAGGGAGAGCACACATACTATCTGTCAAATCATCGTCATAAATCTAATTGAAATATATCGTAAAAATTATACGTGTAATCAATTCAAATTAGAAACCTGACTAAAATATATCATAAACCATATACATATGTAGACATTTCAAATTAAAAACCGCAGTAAAATATCACATAAACCATTGACACAAAAACATTAAATCAAACATTAGGAATCAATTGAATAATACAAACTAGAAAATATAGTTGAAATATAGCCTAAACATAGAAATGGTCTTATGTGTGAAGATGGCTTACTCATATCGGTCGGGCATGCAGATCTATGCCCGTTTCCATCTTCAAGGAAGAAGCCACCGCTCCTTCCATGGCCACTCCCGCCAACACCGTAGCCAAAAGTGCTGCCGAACGAGATGTCACGGTCGCTGAACATGGAAAAGCCAGCAAAATTGGATTGTGTGCTCTTTCCAACCGAGCTAGCCCAGTTTGATGCACCAGGTACAGATGGAGGCGGGCAAACATGGCGCATGAGGTCGACGTGACCAATGTTCACCGTAGGTTGCCCCGCTGGCTCGATGGTCGCTTTGTCAATGAGGAAGGACTGGCGTGCTTGACGGCCAGCAATTCCAACGATAGGCAGACATGTCGTAGATCTAGCTTTCCCATCTTGTTTGGGAACAAATCCGGCCCTCGAAAGACCAACCAAACCGATAGGCGGCTGTTGGGGACCTTCGTCATTGGACTTGCTGGGAGCCATGGGTTTGAGGTGGAGAAGAGACGAGAAGAAGAAGGAGTAGATCTGTCCATCGCATGGCCAAGGCGTTGTGGTTATAAAGAGAACGATGCACCTATTGTTGGAAGGCATTTTAGATTTTGGAAAGAAACTTGACGGGTAAGATTTTTGGAAAGACGTGTTCACGATTTTGGAAGGAAACACAATGGGGATAGGATTTATAAAAGTTTTTTTTTTAATGGGAGGAGTTCGGCGGGAGAGAATTCCGCATGTCAATTTAGCGTTATTTCACATATATGGGAGGAGGAAAAAAACTAATTCGACGATTTTTTTTACCTAGGCATGCATTTTATCCTCAGTGTTTACTGGAAAATCCTGTTAAGTGGAGGGGTACATGAAAAACAATCAGGACCGATGGCATGTGGGTAAAAGTGCATGGATCCCCTGATACGTCCAAAACGTATCTACTTTTCCGAACACTTTTGCTATTGTTTTGCCTCTAATTTGTGTATTTTGGATACAACTAACACGGACTAACGCTGTTTTCAGCAGAATTGCCCCGGTGTCTTATTTCTGTGCAGAAAATCAACTTTCAGGAAAATCCCCGGAAATAATTGCAATGGGCCTATTTTTACAAAAGACCCACGGAGCCAGAAGACGAGACGGAGGGGGCCACGAGGCGCGCACACCACGTGGCGGCGCGGTGGGCCCATGGCCGCGCCGCCACATGGGGACTCCGCCTCGGCCAGCCCCCGGCGCTCCCTTCTGGACTACTTAAAGCCCTTGACCTAAAAACACACGGGGGTGATGACCCACAAGTATAGGGGGTGTATCGTAGTATCTTCGATAAGTAAGAATGTCGATCCCAACGAGAAGCAGAAGGTGTTGACAAGCAGTTTCGATGAAGGATTCACTGTAAATGCTCACAGACAAGTATTCAAGGGGTTTTGATGTAACAGATTAATAAAGTACGAGTAAGTAAAGTGCGAGAGTAATAATTGCAGCGAGCGGCCCAATCCTTTTTAGCGCAAAGGACAAGCCGGTTTGTTTACTTATAATAACCAAACGTTCTCGAGGACACACGGGATTTTAGTCTAGTGCTTTCGCTACATATGGCTAATTAGTCTTCATTGTTTTGATAAGTGTTGTGTGGGTGAACCTATGCTAATGTACCGCCCTTCCTAGGACTAATACATACTTGTGATTATACCCCTTGCAAGCATCCGCAACTACAAGAAAGTAATTAAGATAAATCTAACCACGAGCCTTAAACTGCGAGATCCTGCTATCCCTCCTGCATCGATATACCAACGGTGGCTCGAGTTTCGTCACTCCGGCAACCCCGCAATTGGCAAACGAGTACAAGATGCATTCCCCTAGGCCCATAAAGGTGAAGTGTCGTGTAGTCGACGTTCACACGACACCACTAGAAGAATAACACCACAACTTAAATATCATAACATTGAATATTACTCAACCATACTTCACTACTAACATTTAGACTTCACCCATGTCCTCAAGAACTAAACGAACTACTCACGAGCCATAATATGGAACATGATCAGAGGTGATATGATGATGAATAACAATCTGAACATAAACCTTGGTTCAACGGTTTCACTCAATAGCATCAATAAGAAGTAGAAATCAACACCGGGAGAGTTTCCCCTATCAAACAATCAAGATCAAACCCAAATTGTTACAGCGGTGATGGCGTGCAGCGGTGGAGACGGCGGTGATGATGATGAAGATGATGATGATGGTGATGGAGATGATGTCCAGCTCGATGACGGTGACGATGGCGTCGATTTCCCCCTCCGGGAGGTAATTTCCCCGGCGGATCTCAACCTGCCGGAGAGCTCTTTTCTCTCTGGTGTTCTCCGCCCCGCGAGGCGGGCCGTGGCTCGTCACGATGTACCCCCGGAGCTTAGGTTTTCGGGACGAAGGCGTACGCGAAGAAAAGGAGGCGAGAGGGGGCTGTGGGCCCCTCCTCACGAGGCGGCGCGGCCGGGCCTTGGGCCGCGCCGGCCTATGGGGTGGGCCCACCTCGGGTCCCCTCGGCTCCCCCTTACGGCTCCCTTTGTCTTCCGGAAAAATAGGATTTTTGATATAATTTCCGTCAACTGTTGATCTTCCGAAATATTGCATTCGACGGCGCTTTTTCCAGGAGAATCCTGACTCCGGTGCGCAATCCTCCAATAATCATGAAACATGCAAAATAGATGAAATAACATAAGTATTATCTCCAAATATGAAATATATCAATGAATAACAGCAAATTATGATATAAAATAGTGATGCAAATTGGACGTATCAACTCCCCCCAAGCTTAGACTTCGCTTGTCCCCAAGCGAAACTGAACTCGGTAAACAAGACCACATGTTTATGGAGTGAAGAGTCGATAAATCAAATATAGACAAGAAGCATCATATTCATTCACACAAGACATTCTAGTGAACAACTTCCTCATACAACTCAACTTGAAACAAGTATAAGGTAATCACAAATAAAGGTGCATAAGAAATCATAGTTGGTGATGGCAAACTTCGTTCTTGGTCAGAGAACAATTAACAGGTTATTCTTAACTATCAAGCAGCGCTCTCATGTTAAAGTTTATATGGCTCATCTTGCATACTCAATCATAATGATCATTGATAACTTTCAAAGCTATATTCATTCAGATAAAACTTGTACTAAACAAGGAAGAGTAAAAGACACGATGAAGCAAATCACAATATAATGGTTTGATCACAACAACTCAAATGCTTGCTTGAGATGGAGGGAAATAGGTTTACTGACTCAACATAAAGTAAAAGACAGGCCCTTCGCAGAGGAAGCGAGGGATTAAATCATGTGCTAGAGCTTTTTCAGTTTTGAAATCATATAAAGAGAATAAAAGTAATATTTTGAGAGGTGTTTGTTGTTGTCAACGACTGGTAGCGGGTACTCTAACCCCCTTGCCAAACAGACCTCCAAAGAGCGGCTCCCATGAAGGACGTTATCTCTACCAGCAAGGTAGATCATCCCTCTTCTCTTTTGTTTACACATGTACTTTAGTTTATTTAAGGATGACACTCCCCCAACCTTTGCTTACACAAGCCATGGCTAACCGAATTCTCGGGTGCCTTCCAACAATCTCATACCATGGAGGAGTGTCTATTGCAAAATTAAGTTGCTTACTGATGAATCGGGGCAAAACATGTGAAGAGAATTATTAGTGAAAGTTGATTAATTGGGGTTGGGAACCCCGTTGCCAACTCTTTTTGCAAAATTATAGGATAAGTGGATGAAGCCACTAGTCCATTAGTGGAAGCTGCCTAACAAGACTGAAAGATAAAACACCACATACTTCCTCATGAGCTATAAAACATTGACACAAATAAGAAGTAATAAATTTTGAATTGTTTAAAGGTAGCACATGAAGTATTTACTTGGAATGGCAGGGAAATACCATGTAGTAGGTAGATATGGTGGACACAAATGGCATAGGTTTGGGTTGAGGTTTGGATGCACGAGAAGCATTCCCTCTCAGTACAGGTCTTTGGCTAGCAAGGTTAATTAGCAAGCACAAAAGTTGAGGGAAACAAACGAATATACATGTGATAGAAACAATCATGCATCTTTCTTGTAAGCACAAACAATTTTAACTTCAGAATAATAAGCTATGAGCTAACAAGAAAGGAAGACAATGAAACAACTATATATATTTCTCTTTTCTACTTAAACCTCAAGGTGTTGTTGCTATTGACCAATGCTAAGTTTGCCAAAACCAAATAGATTTACTCAATGCTCCCAAAGTGGTACCAATACTAAAATCAAGATCAATCATATAATAGAGATTGCAAACTAAAATAAGGTGTGTAATATGTAAATGATAAGACTTCTCATTAATATTTCATAACGATAACTCACACCAAGGGATACATAGACAACCAACTAAAGGAGAGATACTTCCACACTGCAACCCATCTTATATGATAACTTCCTTACTCATGATATGACACTACTTGATAGTAAAAAGTAAAAAGGTAGTGATGTTGTGATACCGCGGCACTCCCCCAAGCTTGGAACAAACCAAGGGGATGCCAATACCTATGATGAATTACTCCTTTGGTGATGGTGGTGATGAGCTCCTCCCGCGCTTCTTACAGATCTCCTTCAGCTTCAGTTTCTCAGCTTGGCAATTCTGCACTAAGACTCGAAGAGATTCATTGTTATCCGAAGTTGGCGGTGGCGACCTTGTGATGGGTATCGAGTAATATTCCAGCATTCTACGGAGTCGGTAATTCTCCTCCTGGAGTATCTCCACTTCTCTTCTTAGAGCCCGGTATTGACCACAAAACTCATCGGTAGTCCGTAGAGCTTCTTCCGAGCACAGGGAAAGAGTCGAGGCCAAGAGCAGGTGGTAAGGGTCCCTGCAAGTTATGAGAGAAAGAACGTCGAGTGTCAACAGATCCCACCAAGATTTGCTTACTCCCAACAGCTTGTTGCTCTTGTTTTGACGACACCCTTTTCACTTCTTCCTTCGAAAGCCCTTTGCCCTTGTTGTTGGAGGCCATGGTGCTCCTAGATTGAAAATAGATCCTGGCAGAAACAGCTCGAAACAAAACACGTCGACAAAACGATATACGGACCTCCAGGGGTCCGGGGGATTATATAGCAGGAATTTTTATGTCATAAGGAAAGTACCAGGTCGAACCGGAGTAGGAAAGGGGCGACGAGGCGGCCAGCTCATAGGGCGGCGCGGGCCAAGGCCTGGCCGCGCCGGCCTATGGGGGCACGCCCTCGTGCGTCTCCTCCACTCCATTTCGATCTCGTAATTTTTCATATTTTTCATAAACAGCAAAAACATTGTTCAGAAAGTAAATCGCGAACTTTTATTACCTGTATTGTTACCTATTCAAAGTCGAGTTCTGGCGGACTGTCGATTTGACCTTTGATGAAAGCCTCCGGTGTTTCCACTCGAATAACATCAACATCTACATTATAAGAATCACCTGAGATATAATGCTTGAGTCTTTGTCCATTCACCACTTGCGTGGCATTGCCTTGGAGAGAACTAATTTTAATTGCTCCTGAACGATACACCTCCTCAACAACATATGGTCCTTCCCATTTCGAGAGTAATTTCCCGCAAAGAATGCGAGACGAGACCGATACAATAGGACTTTATCCCCAATATTAAACTCTCTTTTGATAATCCTTCTATCATGCCATTTCTTAACTTTATCTTTAAAGAGTTTAGCATTTTCATAAGCTTCACTTCTCCATTCATCTAGAGAACTTAATTGCAGCAACCTCTTATTACCGGCTAGTTTAGGATCTTTATTTAGTTCTCTAACAGCCCAATAAGCTTTGTGCTCTAGTTCTAAAGGTAAATGACAAGCTTTTCCATAAACCATTTTATAAGGTGACATTCCCATGGGATTTTTATAAGCAGTTCTATAAGCCCATAGTGCTTCCTTCAATTTACTACCCCAATTCTTTCTAGTTTTATTAACAGTCTTTTGCAAGATAGATTTAATCTCTCTATTTGATAGTTCTACTTGCCCACTAGTTTGAGGATGATAAGCGGAAGCAATTCTATGATTAATACCATATTTAGCAAGAGTTTTTCTAAAACCACCATGAATAAAATGAGAACCTCCATCTGTCATAATATATCTAGGAACTCCAAATCTAGGAAAAATAATGTCTAAAAGCATTCTTAAAGAGGTCTCACCATCATCACTTTTTGTAGGTATGGATTCCACCCATTTAGTAACATGATCAACAGCAACAAGTATATGAGTGTTACCTTCTGAAGAGGGAAAAGGTCCCATGAAGTCAAATCCCCAACAATCAAACGGTTCAATAACAAGAGTATAATTCATAGGCATTTCATTGCGTCTGCAGATATTGCCAACCCTTTGACATTCATCACAAGATAAAATAAACTTCCTTGCATCTTTGAAGAGAGTTGGCCAATAAAAAGCTGATTGTAGAACCTTTTGCGCGGTTCTATCTCCGGCGTGATGTCCTCCATAAGCACTACCATGAAATTTACTCAATATCTCTTGTTGCTCATATTCGGGAACACATCTTCGCAGAATACCATCCACTCCTTCTTTATATAAGTGTGGGTCATCCCAAAAATAATGCCTCAAGTCATAAAAGAATTTCCTCCTTTGCTGAGCTGAAAAGGTTGGAGGCAAGTACTTGAAAACAATAAAGTTAGCATAATCAGCATACCAAGGACTGTCTCGTGAGCTCACCTTAATTACAGCCAATTGTTCATTTGGAAAACTATCATTAACAGGAACAGGATCATAAGCAATATTTTCCAATCTAGACAAATTATCAGCAACAGGATTATCAAGCACCTTTCCTATCTACAATATGTAAATCAAATTCTTGCAACGAAGTACCCATCTAATAAGCCTTGGCTTAGCATCTTTCTTTTGCATAAGGTATCCGATTGCAGCATGATCAGTATGAATAGTAACTTTTGAATCAACGATATAAGATCTAAACTTATCACAAGCAAAGACTACAACTAACAATTCTTTTTCAGTAGTAGCATAATTTCTTTGAGCAGCATCAAGAGTTTTACTAGCATAATGAATAACATTTAGTTTTTTATCTACTCGCTGTCCAAGAACAACGCCTACAGCAAAATCACTAGCATCACACATAATTTCAAATGGTAAGTTCCAATCAGGAGGTTCAACTATAGGGGCAGTTGTTAAGGCTTTCTTTAGAGTTTCAAAAGCTTCCTTACAATCATCATCTAAAACAAAAGGTACATCTTTTTGAAGAAGATTAGTAAGAGGCTTTGAAATCTTGGAGAAGTCTTTAATAAACCTCCTATAAAACCCAAGCATGACCAAGAACACTACGAATACCTTTAACATCCCTAGGATAGGGCATCTTCTCAATGGCTTCAACTTTAGCTCTATCAACTTCAATACCTCTCTCGGAAATTTTATGTCCCAATACAATTCCTTCATTAACCATAAAGTGGCATTTCTCCCAATTAAGAACAAGGTTAGTTTCTTCACATCTCTGCAAAACTTTATCAAGGTTCCACAAGCAACTATCAAAAGAATTTCCATAGACGGAAAAATCGTCCATGAATACCTCTACAATACTCTCACAAAAGCCATGAAAAATAGCGGACATGCATCTTTGAAAAGTAGCAGGAGCATTACATAAACCAAAAGGCATACGCCTATAAGCATAAGTTCCATAGGGACAAGTGAAAGTGGTTTTCTCTTGATCTTTAGTTTTAACAGACAATTTGTGAAAACCCGTAATAACCATCAAGAAAGCAAAAATGAGTATTTTTAGATAACATTTCTAACATTTGATCAATAAAAGGCAAAGGGTAATGATCTTTCTTAGTAACCTTATTAACTTTTCGATAATCAATGCACATTCTATACCCTACAACTACTCTTTGAGGTATGAGCTCGTCATTATCATTAGGCACAACAATCATTCCTCCTTTCTTAGGAACACAATGCACAGGACTAACCCATCTACTATCAGCAATAGGATATATAATACCAGCTTCAAGGAGTCTTAATACCTCATTTCTTAACACATCCTTCATCTTAGGAATTAGACGACGCTGAGGTTCAACAACGAGCTTCGCATCATCTTCCATATTAATGGCGTGTTGGCAAATAGAGGGAGAAATCCCCTTCAAGTCATCAAGAGTGTAGCCAATAGCACCTCGGTGTTTCTTCAGTATTTCCAATAACCTTTCTTCTTCAAACTCTGGAAGCTTAGAACTAATAATAACAGGATATATTTTCTTATCATCAATATGAGAATATTTAAGATTATCAGGCAATGGTTTAAATCAAAGACAGGATCTTCCTTTGGTGGTGGTGTTGTACCCAGATCTTCCACCGGTAAATCATGCTTAAGAATAGGTTGACGAAGAAAAATTTCATCAAGCTCATCTATTTCTTCTCTAAAAACTTCACTCTCACTATTCTCCAAATGTTGCTACAAAGGATTACTAGGAGCAAGAGCAATAGATGCACACTGTTCAACTTTAAAATCACTATTAGGCGAATCAATTTTATAAGGAGTTTTGGTAAATTTAGAGAAGTTAAACTCATAAGATTCACCAACAAATTTAGTCAAAATTTTCTCTTTCTTGCAATCTATAATAGCTCCACAAGTATTTAGAAAAGGTCTACCAAAAATGATAGGACAATATTTACTAGCAGCAGAACCAAGTACCAAAAAGTCAGCAGGATATTAAATCTTACCACATAGAACTTCCACATCTCGAACAATACCAATTGGAGAGATAGTTTCTCTATTAGCCAGCCGAATAACCACATCAATATCTTCAAGTTCACAAGAACCAATTTCGTGCATAATCTCCGTGTAAAGCTCATAAGGAATAGCACTAATACTTGCACCAATATCACATAAACCATAATAACAATGATCACCAATTCTAACGGATAGCATAGGAACACTAGCTTGCTTGGACTTATTAGGATGTGAAACAATATTAGAGGCATCTTCACGGAAAATAATATGACCATCCTCCACATTTTCAGTCACAAGATCTTTAACAATTGCAACAGCGAGGTTCAACTTTTATTTGTTCTTCGAGGTTCTATAGGTTTCTTTTCACTTTTATGAACCGCACTATTTATAACGAGTACTCCTTCATTTTAGCAGGGAAAGGAGTTTTTTCAATATAAGCTTCGGGAATAACATGATCAACAGTTTCAACTACAACACATTTATTTATAGATGAATCAATTTTATCTTTATACGGTTCATGATACTTATCAAAGTTCTTCTTAGGCAATTCATAATGAGAAGCAAAATCTTTATAAAGATTTGCAGCAACTTGAGAATCAAGACCATAAGTAGCACTCATATTACGAAATTTATCAGTATCCATAAAAGCTTCAATGCATTTATAATCATAATTTATACCTGATTCTCTATCCTTGTCGTTCTCCCATCCTTCGGTATTTTCTTGGATCCGATTAAGAAGGTCCCTTTTAAACTCTTCCTTGTTGCGTGTAAATGATCCAGAACAAGAAGTATCCAGCAAGGTCTTGTCTTGAAAAGAAAGTCTTGCATAGAAATTATCAATAATAATATTACCAGGAAGCTCATGAATGGGGCATTTGAGCATTAAAGACTTCAATCTCCCCCACGCTTGGGCAATACTCTCTCCTTCATGAGGCCAAAAATTATATATGCGATTCCGATCTTTGTGAATCTCACTTGGAGGATAGAACTTAGAATAAAACCGGGGCACAATATCATTCCACTCAAGAGAATCCCCATTATCCAGTAATTTATACCAATGCGCCGCTTTACCAGACATCGATATAGAGAATAGTTTCTTCCTCACTTCATCCATAGCAATACCTGCACACTTGAATAAACCGCATAATTCATGTAAGAACGAGTAAATGATCTCCGGGGTGGACGGTTCCATCCCCCGTATAACGGTTATCCACTACACGTTCAATAATTTTCATAGGTATTTTGTATGGTATTTCTTCCTTACCTGGCGCCTCATCCACTACCTTTGCAGTAGTAGTAGATTTCCCAAATAAACACTCAAGAGAAGATCTCTCCATAATGAATTATAGCAACAGGCAGAAATAAAATCAGCACAAACAGTAGAAATTTGCCTTACCAATTCCACTTACCAATAGCGCTTCACTCCCCGGCAACGGCGCCAGAAAATAGTCTTGATGACCCACAAGTATAGGGGGTGTATCGTAGTATCTTCGATAAGTAAGAATGTCGATCCCAACAAGGAGCAGAAGGTGTTGACAAGCAGTTTCGATGAAGGATTCACTGTAAATGCTCACAGACAAGTATTCAGGGGGTTTTGATGTAACAGATCAATAAAGTACGAGTAAGTAAAGTGCGAGAGTAATAATTGCAGCGAGCGGCCCAATCCTTTTTAGCGCAAAGGACAAGCCGGTTTGTTTACTTATAATAACCAAACGTTCTCGAGGACACACGGGATTTTAGTCTAGTGCTTTCGCTACATACGGCTAATTAATCTTCATTGTTTTGATAAGTGTTGTGTGGGTGAACCTATGCTAATGTACCGCCCTTCCTAGGACTAATACATACTTGTGATTATACCCCTTGCAAGCATCCGCAACTACAAGAAAGTAATTAAGATAAATCTAACCACAGCCTTAAACTCCGAGATCCTCGCTATCCCTCATGCATCGATATACCAACGGGGGCTCGGGTTTCGTCACTCCGGCAACCCCGCAATTGGCAAACGAGTACAAGATGCATTCCCCTAGGCCCATAAAGGTGAAGTGTCGTGTAGTAGACGTTCACACGACACCACTAGAAGAATAACACCACAACTTAAATATCATAACATTGAATATTACTCAACCATACTTCACTACTAACATTTAGACTTCACCCATGTCCTCAAGAACTAAACGAACTACTCACGAGACATCATATGGAACATGATCAGAGGTGATATGATGATGAATAACAATCTGAACATAAACCTTGGTTCAACGGTTTCACTCAATAGCATCAATAAGAAGTAGAAATCAACACCGGGAGAGTTTCCCCTATCAAACAATCAAGATCAAACCAAATTGTTACAGCGGTGACGGCGTGCAGCGGTGGAGACGGCGGTGATGATGATGAAGATGATGATGATGGTGATGGAGATGATGTCCAGCTCGATGATGGTGACGATGGCGTCGATTTCCCCTCCGGGAGGGAATTTCCCCGGCGGATCTCAGCCTGCCGGAGAGCTCTTTTCTCTCTGGTGTTCTCCGCCCCGCAGAGGCGGCTGTGGCTCGTCACGATGTACCCCTGGAGCTTAGGTTTTCGGGACGAAGGCGTACGCGAAGAAAAGGAGGCGAGAGGGGGCTGTGGGCCCCCTCCTCACAGGGCGGCGCGGCCAGGCCTTGGGCCGCGCCGGCCTATGGGGTGGGCCCACCTCGGGTCCCCTCGGCTCCCCCTTCTGGATCCCTTCGTCTTCTGGAAAAATAGAATTTTTGATATAATTTCCGTCAACTGTTGATCTTCCGAAATATTGCATTCTGACGGCGCTTTTTCCAGCAGAATCCTGACTCCGGTGCGCAATCCTCCAATAATCATGAAATATGCAAAATAGATGAAATAACATAAGTATTATCTCCAAATATGAAATATATCAATGAATGACAACAAATTATGATATAAAATAGTGATGCAAATTGGACGTATCAGGGGGGTTCGACCAATTTTCCAGAAGACATCCAGAACTCCGCCGCCATCGAAAACCCTATTTCGGGATCAGAAACTCCGTTCTGGCACCCTGCCGGGACGGGGAATTGGAGGAGATCATCGCCATCATCGCCACCGACGCCTCTCCATCAACCATCCATGTTTCCCCCATCTATGTGTGAGTAAATCCCCGCTGTAGGCTGAAGGGGATGGTAGGGATTGCATGAGATTGTTCATGTAATAGCCATAAGATTGTTAGGGCATGGTGCCTAGTATCCGTTGTTGGTACTTTTATGATATTGTTGCAACTTGTTATGCTTAATGCTTGTCACTTAGGGCCCGAGTGCCATGATTTCAGATCTGAACATGTTATTGATTCATGATGATATTCATTGTTTTATGATCTTACCTGCAAGTTGTATACACATATTGCTTGTCCGGAACCCGAGGCCCCAAAGTGACAGAAATTGGGACAACCGGAGGGGAAGGCTGTGATATGAGGATCACATGTGTTCACGGAGTGTTAATGATTTGCTCCGGTACTCTATTAAAAGGAGTACCTTAATTACCAGTAGTTTCCCTAGAGGCCCGGCTGCCACCGGCTGGTAGGACAAAAGATGTTGTGCAAGTTTCTCATTGTGAGCATGTACGACTATATACGGAACACATGCCTATGGTTATTTAGTACTTGGATACTGTTTTATTATTATTATCTACAAATGCCTTGTCTTGATTATGACATGAGTTATCTTATCCATGCAGCGCCCGTTCATCCATCCCTATGCCTACAGTATTTTAATCCTGCTGTTTACTATAATCACTACTGCTGTCTTTATTACACTGCTGCTTATATTTCACTACTGCTACTGCTATAAAACTGTTGCTACTGATAAACTATTGTGAGCAAGTCTGTTTCCAGGTGCAGCTGAATTGACAACTCCACTGTTAAGGCTTACAAATATTCTTTGGCTCCCCTTGTGTCGAATCAATAAATTGGGTTTTACTTCCCTCGAAGATTGTTGCGATCCCCTATACTTGTGGGTCATCAAGACTATTTTCTGGCGCCGTTGCCGGGGAGCATAGCTTTATTTGCAAGTTCACCTGAATTGATATTGTTCGCCGCAAATCCTCCATCATGGGTAAACCTCGCGATGCTAAAGTCGCCATATTACCATCCACTACAAGAAAAGGTACAACTCTGAGTACCTCTGCTGCTGTTGATTCACCATCTGTGATAAGTCAACTTGTTTCACCACCACAAGCTTCAAGTGTTGGTACTTCTGCTGAATCTGAAAATTGCTTTGATAATTTTGATGATGCTTCTACTGTGCTTGATGATAATGGTTCATTAGGTCCGTTTCTAGATGCTACAATTGCTAGGTCTAGACAAATTGAAAATACTGAAATTCCTAATGAAAATACTGTTACACCTGTTAATTCACCTGAGTCTGTTGAACACTCTAGTGATGATCCTGATAAAGATTATGTGGAACTTGATGATGATTTTATTGATAAATGTAATGCTACTACTGGTGCAAGTAACATTAAAAAACTTCTTGCACAACATGCTATTAGATATAAACTGTCTCCTGATCCTAAATTTGCCACATCTCCTATAAAATTTAAGGATAAGGATTATGATTTTTCTCTTGATTTATCTCATATATCTATTGTTGAGAAAACACTTTTTTGTGGTACTGAAAAAGAATGTGTTGTAGAGCACATGAATGAGCTTTCTACTTTGAGTAGCTTGTTTTCTGATGATATCAAGAAGCGTACTTATTTTGTTGCTAAACTTTTTCCTTTCTCATTAAAGGATGATGCTAAAACTTGGTATAATAGTTTGCCTCTTGATTCTATTGATAGTCCAAGTGGTTTGCTTGATGTTTTCTTTCGAAAATATTTTCCTGCTAGTGCTCAACATATTGCTTTGCAGAAAATTTATAGTTTTAACCAGGAAGATGGAGAGAAATTGCCTGAAGCTTGGGCAAGGTTTTGCTCTCTTCTTAGAGCTCGGCCTGGACATGATTTGGAAAAGCATGACTTACTTGATATATTTTATAGTGGACTAACCATTGAGTCTAGGGCATACCTGGATAGTTGTGCTGGTTGTGTTTTCAGAAAAGAACTCCAGACGAAGCTGAAGAATTAATGGCTAGAATAAGCCAAAATCATGATGATTGGACTACACATGAACCAACTCCAACACCAATATTGAAGAAGAGGGGTATGATTGAATTAAATGATGAAGATATGAGGGAAGCCAAGAAATCTCTTAAAGAGAAAGGTATTAAATATGAAGATGTGAAGAATTTACCTCCCATAGAAGATTTATGTAAGATAACTCCCCCTTCATCCACAATTGAGGTGCATTCTCTTTAACTCTTTGATAAAGGAGACATTCCTTACTCAAAACCTCCTAATCAATGTTTAGATGAATTTGATAATTATGTTGTTAAGCAAGATAACTTTAATATGAGAGTAGAGAATCATTTAATGGAAAATTCTCAAGCTATTAGTAAATTGCATGATATTGTGGAGAGAACCTCCAATGATGTTAAGATGCTTGTTAAACATTTTCATATGGTTCAAACTCAAATTGATCAACTCACTAAAGTGCAAAATGACTTGTTAAAAAATACTTCTAAAGAAAAACATGCTTATGAAGTAACAACTAGAGGTGGTGTTTCTACTCAGGATCCTCTATATCCCGAGGGGCATCCCAAAAGAGTTGAACAAGATTCTCAACGAACTAAAGAAACTAGTGCTCCTTCTAAGAAAAAGAAGAAGAAACATAAAACTGTTGTAGAATCTTCTGAACCTGTTAATGATCCTAATAGTATTTCTATTTATGATGCCGAAACTGAAAGTGGTAATGAACATGATAAAGATAATGATAAGAATGATGTTTCTGATAAAGAAGAGGTTGAAGATGAACCTGAAAAGCATGCTAAAAATAAAAAGTACACTAAAGAAGATTTCATTGCTAAGAAACATGGTAATGAAAGAGAACCTTGGGTTCAAAAGCAAATGCCTTTTCCTGTTAAGAAACTAAAATCAAAGGAGAAAGAACACTATAATAAATTTTTTGATTGGATGAAACCTTTGTTCTTGCAAATCCCTTTGACTGATGCTATTAAATTGCCTCCTTATTCAAAGTATATGAAAGATATTGTCTCTAACAAAAGGAAAATTCCTAATGAGGAGATTTCCACTATGCTTGCTAATTACTCTTTCAATGGCAAGGTTCCAAAGAAGCTGGGAGACCTAGGTATACCAACTATCCCTTGTTCCATCAAGAATAATTATGTTAGAACTGCTCTATGTGATTTGGGAGCACGAGTTAGTGTTATGCCTTTTTCTCTTTACAAGAGACTTTATTTAGATAAGTTGATACCAACTGATATATCTTTGCAAATGGCCGATAAATCTACTGTTGTTCATGTTGGTATATGTGAGGATGTTCCTGTTCAAGTTGCTAATAATTGCTTAATATTAGCTGATTTTGTTGTGTTGGAAATGCCTGAAGATGATAATATGTCTATTATTCTTGGAAGACCTTTTCTTAGCACTGCAGGGGCTGTTATTGATTGCAATAAAGGAAAAGTTACTTTCAATGTTGATGACAAGGAGCATACTGTTTATTTTCCCAAGAAGATTGATAAAGTATATGGAGTTAATACAATTTCTAATTTGAGAACTATCAAAGTGGGAGTTATTGATTATCCTATATATGAGCCTAAAGAAGGATATCAAAATATTATGATTGGGTCCATATCAATACAATATAAGGTAACATGATTGATTTGAGGTTTATTTCTTCTTATGTCATGTAAAATTTATTTGGTGGCAAGACTTGATCAACCTTGTTAACAAGTACATTTTAAATGCATGGAAGAGCTAAACAACATTTCTTTCTTTCTCCACACTTGTTTTACTTTCAGTAGTACTACTTGTTTTGCAAGATGCTTTAGTTGTTTAAAATTTTGAAAATCTTTTTCTGCCCTGAAACAGTTATTTTAACACCCATAAATGTGCATTTTTCGAAGTTTTCAAAAATTTACAAAAATTATACCACTGGTCCTATTATTTAAATTGCAACTCTGGGAGTGCTCGGGGCTGACCGGTGGGGCACCCCAGGGCTGCACCCCATGTGCTGGCGCGGCAGCATGGGGGGCGCGCCGCCTTGTGGTGTGGGCCCCACCTGGCCCTCCACTCACTCATCCACCTACCACTCCACTCTCTTCCACGGGAAAACACACCACCATTGTTCAAACCCGAGTTTCTTGCTGTTCTTGCTCGAGATTTTCGATCTCCTTGCTCAGCCCATCTTTGCTGCTGAGATTTGGGGCATTTGTTCTCCGGTATGTGACTCCTCCGATTATCCAAATAGAATTTTGTTTAGTTGAGTATATCTTGAGTATTTTGCTGTTGTAGGTGACATGTTAAGTGAGTTTGCATGTTTGTTCTAAGTTGTAGAAATTAGTTTTGATGCGTGTTTAGTACTCTATCAAGTTCCTATAGTAGTCTCCCTCATTTATATGTCTCAAAATCAACTTTTATAATGATTGTTGAAAAATTTCAGAAAATGGAGTGGAATAGACACCAACTCAACCAACATGAATTGGAGGTGCATGAAGTTATGAGAGTCCACCGTGAAGAGGGGGTATTCCCCTCCTACTACCCATGCACCGATTTCATGAAGAGTGCGGGAATTTTTCAGGATGTTCAAAATCTAATTCTAATGCAGGGTTAGAAAATTTTGTTGTTGGTGAACCTTACCAATATGCAAAACTAACCATGTCAGTGGTGCAGGATTTTGAATTCCATTGGTCCCAACCTAACCCCATGGTTCAATATAAAATCTACAATAAAACTATCAACTTGCCCTTTGATGATTTTTGTGCAGCTATTAAAGTGCCACAGTGGGGATCACGTGAGAAGATTAGGGGGCTGCCACCGCAACTCTTGAATCTATACGAGATGATCTGTCAATGGAGAAGCTTCTCGGATGAGAGTGGTAAAATTCGTAGTATTCAACTCCCATCTATTCGCTATTTTGCTTACTTTATCACCAAGTGCGTTCTTGCTAGAAAGAATGCAAATAAGTTATCCATCCATGACTTGGTTTTCTTAGCTGCTGCATTGCAACGTGATAGAAATTATAATTTGGGTGCTTTGATAGCTTTTAGGCTTGCTACTAACCGTGATAAAGGAGGAATTTGTGGAGGTCTCATTGCCTCTCGTTTGCTAGCTATGCATGGTGTAAAACCTCACTCTCTTGATGTTCAGCTCTCTATAGAGAAACTTGATATTGTTTCCATGACTTTGTTTGTAATTGGTCTAATTTGAATAACCTGTCCTATGAGATAACCTTTTTTAAGAAAAAGTGAAGAGTAATTAAATCTGAAAGGCTAGTTGGATTGCATGCACATGCTTTGTTTAACCTTGATTCCAGGAAAAGTTGGTCGGTCACAGAAGATGAACTTGATGCATACATAGAGAGGTGCGGCCATCACGCAGGGGACGGCATGGAGGAGGCCGAGGAACCCCTCGACTTGTCATCCGACGCAGCAAGTTCTTCACATCAGCATTTTGGGCATGTGGAGCCTTCATCCTCTTCTTCTGCACAGGGATCTTATTACGACCACGCCATGTATGATCCACCGGCGTGGAACCCTGACCCTCGCTGGGGTTGATCTCCACTTAGGCCAAAAGCCTAAGCTTGGGGGGAGGTACACCTACATCCCACTCATCTACATATCATATCTTGTCGGTACTTTGTATATCTATGTTTCGATTTTCTTTCTTTCTTTTTGTTGCTTGTTGTTTATTTCTGTTTTCCAAAACACGAAAAAACCAAAAATATGTATGTTGTTTCTCTCTATTTATTTATTTAGTATTTAGTAGTAGTTTGCTTAGTTTTTAATTCGGGTTGCTATTCAAATATCCAAAAAGATTTTTTGCTTTGTTTGCCTGTTTTCTTTTGTTCTTGTTTCCAATTCGAAAACACCAAAAATATTTGTTGTTCTTCTTCGGTTTTGTAAAGTTTATTATGGAGTTCAGCGGTCTCCGGTGGTTGGAGCTTGGTTTTCATTTCATATTATTCAAGCCACACAAGTGAAAGGCAATAATGACGATCTACAACAACTCGACTGTGGTGAGAGGCTGGTATGAACTCTATTTGTTTTCATTTTTGTACATATACTCATCCATGTGAGCATGCTTAGTTGGTTCATGTGAATGGACCATTGCATAATACTACTACTATTGCTAAAATAGATTCTCCTAACCAGGAGCATAATAGTGGTAATTTTATTTTGTTGGTGATTTACTTATATCAATACAATAAAATAACACATGTATCGTCTCAAATCAAAGCTTCATATTACACGAAAATGTTGCGAAATACATTGGAGCATTGCATCATATTGCAAAAAAATAGATTCCCCGCATACCTTCTCAAATCTAGCCTCATATTACATGAAAATGTTGCGAAATACGTTGGACCATTGCATCATATTGCAAAAATAGATTCTCCCAACCAGGTGCATCATGTTCATTCTGTTTTTCCTTATGATCAACTTATATCTGCGAGAATGGCTATGTACTATCCTTGGTTGGGGGTGAAGATCCGTGCCCGCTCCCCTTGTCGGCGAAGAACCATTCATGGCCACTCACGCCGACGCCAGAGCCCATGCCACCGCCCATGCAATTCCCGTGGCCTCTAGCGCCACCATCGACGCCATTTGAGCTGCTTCCAAATGAGAGGCCCCCATCGCTGGAGATGCGAAAGCCGACATAGTCGGATTGTGCGTTGTTGTTGTTGCCACTTCCGCTCCCATCAGCCAAGCTAGTCCAGTTGGATGGACCCACCACGTATGTATGAGGAAGGCGAGCACACATACTATCTGTCAAATCATTCATAAATCTCAGTGAAATATATCCTAAGCCTTATACATGTAAAGAATTCAAATTAAAACCCCGACTGAAATATAGCATAAATCCTGAGAACATGTAAACATTCAAGCCAACACTTAAAATATTCAAATCAAAAAGCTAATTGACATATAGCCTAAACCTAAATATGTTCTTATGTGTGGATATGACTTACTGGTTTTGTTGGCGAGGTGTGAAGATCCATGCCCACGCCCATCATCAACAACGAAGCCACCGCTGCCGTCAATGTCGCTCGAGCTTCCTCCGAACGAGAGGCCTCCGTCGCTAGAGATGCGCAAGCCAACATAGTTGGATTGTGTGTTCCCATTGTTGCCACTCTCGCTTCCGTGGGCCAAGCTAAGCCAGTTGGATGGACCGACCATATATGAAGTAGGAAGGCGGGCACATATACTATCTGTCAAATCATTGTCATAAATCTTATTGAAATATATCCTAAACGTTATGTGTGTAAACAATTCAAATAAAAACATGTGAAATGTAGCATAAACCATATATATGTGAACATATCGAATTAAAAATGCGCTAATGTATATCATAAACCATGAACAAATCAGCATCCAAGCCAACACTAAGCACCAATTGAGTAAATCAAAATTAAAAAGCTAATTTACATATAGCCTAAACCTAAAGATGTTCTTATGTATGAAGATGACTTACTGATATTGTTGGCTAGGTGTGAAGATCCAAGCCCGCTTCCATTATCAACAAAGAAGTCACCGCTCCCTCCATGGCCACTCCCGCTAGCACCGTCGCTGATGTTGATACCCATGCCATTCATGATGCCGATAACGCCGCCATCAACGCCGTTTGAGCTGCCCCCTAAAAATATGTGGCCAACGCTACTTGAGTTTCCCAAGATGATGTTGCTCGAGTTGCCTCCGAATGAGATGCCTCCGCCGCTAAACATGCGAAAGCCAACACGGTTGGATTGTGTGTTGCCGCTATTGCCACTCCGCCTCCCGTGGACTAAGCTAATCCAGTTGGATGAACCTGCCATATATGAAGGAGAAGGGAGAGCACACATACTATCTGTCAAATCATCATCATAAATCTAGTTGAAATATATCGTAAAAATTATACGTGTAATCAATTCAAATTAGAAACCTGACTAAAATATATCATAAACCATATACATATGTAGACATTTCAAATAAAAAACCGCAGTAAAGTATCACATAAACCATTGACACAAAAACATTAAATCAAACATTAGGAATCAATTGATAATACAAACTATAAAATATAATTGAAATATAGCCTAAACATAGGAATGGTCTTATGTGTGAAGATGGCTTACTCATATCGGTCGGGCATGCAGATCTATGCCCGTTTCCATCTTCAAGGAAGAAGCCACCGCTCCTTCCATCGCCACTCCCGCCAACACCGTAGCCAAAAGTGCTGCCAAACGAGATGTCGCCGCCGCTGAACATAGAAAAGCCAACAAAATTGGACTGTGTGCTCTTTCCAACCGAGCTAGCCCAATTTGATGCACCAGGTACAGATGGAGGCGGGCAAACATGGCGCATGAGGTCGACGTGACCAATGTTCACCGTAGGTTGCCCCACTGGCTCGATGGTCGCTTTGTCAACGAGGAAGGACTGGCGTGCTTGACGGCTAGCAATTCCAACGATAGGCAGGCCTGCGGTAGATCTAGCTTTCCCATCTCGTTTGGGAACAAAGCCGGCCCTCGAAAGACCAACCAAACCGATAGGCGGCTGTCGGGGACCTTCGTCATTGGACTTGCTAGGAGCCATGGGTTTGAGGTGGAGAAGAGACGAGAAGAAGAAGGAGTAGATCTGTCCATCGCATGGCCAAGGCGTTGTGGTTATAAAGAGAACGAGGCACCTATTGTTGGAAGGCATTTTAGATTTTGGAAAGAAACTTGACGGGTTAGATTTTTGGAAAGACGTGTTCACGATTTTGGAAGGAAACACAAGGGGGATAGCATTTATAAAAGTTTTTTTTTTGAATGGGAGGAGTTCGGCGGGAGAGAATTCCGCATGTCAATTTAGCGTTATTTCACATATATGGGAGGAGGAAAAAAAACTAATTCGACGATTTTTTTTACCTAGGCATGCATTTTATCCTCAGTGTTTACTGGAAAATCCTGTTAAGTGGAGGGGTACATGAAAAACAATCAGGACCGATGGCATGTGGGTAAAAGTGCACGGATCCCCCATGTCCGGTCTTGGTAATTAGTGACAATCCATATGGAGTAACGTTTTACATCTAGTTATGTTTGTAGTATTTGTCTATAGACAATGTTTGAATCATATGTTGTCGTCAAGGTTAGAAGTAATAAGAAATGAAGTGGAAGTTCAAGTTCAAGATGAGTAAAAGGACACATATGCCACCTAGAGGGGGGTGAATAGACAGTTTAAAACTTTTTACAATTATGGGTTAACAAATACGGAATAAAACTAGCGTTTAATTTGCTAAGCACAAACCCTATATAACTAGGGTTCATCTATGTGCACCAACAATTTAAGCTAAGCAATACAAGAAACTATGTGATAGCAAGATATATAACTTCAAGCACGAAGGCTATCACAAAGTAAAGTGCATAAGTAAATAGCTCGGGTATAGGAATAACCGATGTGATAAGAAAACGGCGATGTATCCAGAAGTTCACACCTGTTAGTGTTACTCACCATTGGACCGGTGTGGAGGACAAAGCAGTCCAAACACCACAAAGGCCTCACCGTATTCTCCTCAAGCCTTCCACCAAAAGGGAAGCCCTTGATCCACTATGGACCTTAAGGGTGGTCACCAAACCCGCACAAAGCTTGGGGCTATCTCCACAACTTAATTGGAGGCTCAATATATGCCTTGCACTTGAGTAATCTCCACAACCTAATTGGAGTCTCCCAAGAACAACACAAAGAACACAAAGCCATCTAGGATCCAAAGACTCAAGAGGAACAAGCCCCGGGAACAACCTCCCGAAGTGAGTATCTCACAAACTTTCACCTCCATGTATCACCGTGGAGAAATCAAACCAATGCACCAAATGCCATGGCAAGAACACCACAAAGATGCTCAAATCCTTATCTCTCAAATTTCAACAAAGCTACAAAATCTATTTTGGAAATAAGAGAGGAAGAACAAATAAGAAGAGGAACACCAAATTTCTCTTCCAAGATCTATGTCTAGGGATTCCCTCACAAAGAGGGGATTTGATTGGTGAAAATATAGATCTAGATATCCTCTCTCTTTTCCTCAAATATGAGCAAGAATCATGGAGGGATTTGAGGGAGAGGAAGCTCTCAAGTTTGCAACAATGGAGGAGAGCAAAGTGGGGAAGAAGAAGCAACCGGATTTTGGGGAAGAAGACTCCCTTTTATACCCCTTTCCCAAATGTTACCATTGCTTGCGCGACACGGAGGTAGTACCTCTCCTAAGAGCAGTACTACCTCTCAGACTGTCGAAAATGAACCCAAAACAACAAGAAACATAGAGGTGCCATACTACCGGCCCCGCGAGCGGTAGTACCGGCCATTGCAAGTAAATTTGCAATAGGCGATACTACTGTGTCACTACCAGCCTAGTACCAATCAGAATACAGAGCCCAGAAGGTGCTAGCATGTTACTGTAGCGGTAGTGCGAGCGGTAGTACCATACGAGTGGAACTACATCTGCAAAGGGCGGTACTACCACCCAGCTTGAAAGCTGCAGAAACAGCCAAACGAGAACGATCATAACTTGAGAATCCGGATTCCGATTTTGATGATCTTGGGCTCGCTTTGAAGCTAGTAAGAAGCTCTAAAAGATCATGCAGAGAACTATCATAGTTCATCAAGGGAGGATATAAACAATGATGAAAGGTTTTACCTATATATAAAAGAGAAACCGGTAAAACCTCCAACCTTGAAAATGCAACAAGTTTTCCGTGCAAAATCCGTTTCGATGAACTAGAGCTTGTCATGAGAATAATCATAAGTTCTAAAACACCACATGGATAAGATCAAAATAACAACCAAGAAAGATGATGCAAGGATGCAACCGTTTGAGATCTCTCCGAACGACACGATTGAGTTATTCACTCGAGAGCCCTCTTGATAGAACGAACACTATCCTATAAACCGGTCTCCCAACTAAAACACGAGACCGGTAAGAAGGAAACTATATCAAGAGAAAACCTTAACCTATCTTGACCGCAACAAGATGGAACGCCTTTCTTGATTGTGCTTGCTTGATGAAGTCTTGTGGATTGCTCCACCACACACTCCAGTATGGGAGAGCTCCTTCTTCGGTGTATCTTCACATATCCATGAACACCATATGAATGGAAAGCTTCAAGCATATGATCTCTTCGAGTTGGCTCATCTTGAACTTGCACTTTATTTCTTCTTACAACAACCTTGAAGTCAACATATGGTTCAAGCATTGCCTATCGACAACTCCTACAAATAAAACTCACTGCAAACATTAGTCCATAGGGATTTTCATTAATTACCGAACCACACATGGGGGCTCCATGCACTTTCAATGAGCAATCTCAAAGATATCATATGCCTTAAGTTTTCCATCCATGTGGTGACCCCGGATATGTGAAGATGTACCGAAGTAGAGGCACTTCCATAGTGGAGTATGGATGTCGTGAGATCGTGTAAGACCATAAGACTTGTGCGTACTAGGATACGATATATATGGGTGTCGCGAGATCTTCAAATCTTACCTCGTGGCTAAGTAACTACAAAGATATTCTTTGTGCTTTCCAGATAGTATATCGTAGTTCCGTATTATGGAGTTATGGGAATTTCTACTTCGATGATGGAGAGATACACTCCGATCCGAGGTGCCCACTCATGTATCATATTGTTCGTCATCGTCTTGCCGGACACATGGCTAAGTTTTTTTTATCACAAAAACATCTACGATGGGTAATGAGTAAACGAGTACATGACGGGTAACAAGGATAACCTAAGTTTCATCTTGGGGTATGTAAAGTATCAAGGAGCAATACAATGTGCACTGAATGGTAACATGGAAGGTCCACATGTCTAAGATTTTTGTCTTATATGTGGGGATTAATGCGGTGATCAAGATCTCGACATGGATCATTGTGGTGGAAGTTTTTAAGGACATTTCCACATATACCCGAACCCATAGGGTCACACGCTAAAGGTTCATCGACATATAGAATGTGAATGAGATATAAGATAGAGTAAGAAGTGGTATTTAAAGTTGTTCGGGGAGTCTTGAAATGTTCCAGAGGTGTCCGGAATATTAACGAGAATATCTGAAATGTTTTCGAGTACTTTTGGAAATTCTTGGAATGTTCTAGAACATATCGAAACATCCCAGAATGTCCGAAATATTCCACGGAAGGGTTGGAAGCTTCCGGAGTGAAAGGCCTAGAGGGGCACCATGGGCCGCATGGCCCCCCATGACTGGAGCACATGGGAGGGAAGGCCACTAGGTTTCCCCTCCCCAAGTTTGTAAAGGGGAAGCCCCCAAGTCAGTTTGGGATGGGAGGAGTCCTAGTATTGAACGCTCCCCCCCCCCCCGCGGTCGGTTGCCCCCATTTGAAAGGGGTGGAGAGGGGCTGGCAAGGACACGCCAAGCCGCATGCCCCTCTCTCCAAACCCTAGACACAAACTCCACCTCTACCGTACCATCGCTCTCCTCCTTGTGCCGCCCTAGCCATTGTTGCCCGGAGGTCATCGCTGTTGCCGTCCTTTGTCCTCATGGTGCTCCCAGAGTTCTACCGTCGTTTAGATATAATCTAGGTTGTCTCATAGAAGCGCTGACAGATATTCAACAACACGTGGACGCTTTGATGGTGTGCTTGATCGCACTTTAACGTGGCGCCGCTGATCTTGCACGTGTGGATACCGTGGAGGTGTTGCACGTACAACACTAGTTTCTCGGATAATACATCTCTTCGCGACTAGACGAGTCTACTTGCAGAGATCGACTCGCGTGTTCATCAACATCTAGTTTGATCTACGAGGGTATAATCCGTTACTCCCTTCTTGCACATGATCTTGCTTTATGCGCGGTAGGCAAACTTTATTTTCTATACGTGTTCCCCAGTAACTTTGCATTATTTGGTTCATCATACAAATTTTATTTTCTATAGGCATTCGCCTACGCGTTACTCAACATTCACATTCAGGATATTGCGGATAAATCTTTTTGCATCTAGACAGACGTAAAAAATATTGGGATTGATTCATTAGGTTTTCATTCATGAATGTAACTAGAAAATATGCAGATGATTATTTTTCCGAGTGTGCACTGCAGCAACAATAGTCTCTTTTCCCAGCAGTTGCGCCCTACTCTTTGTGAAGTGAGTGTCAACCTTGTCCCATTTCAAACAAAATAAATGACACCATTAAGCTGAGAACATGTGATTTAAAAGTTAGGTTTATCTAGTTGCAAAGTTAGGTTTCATCACCTCATACGATAGTCCATCCTATCTTTTGTTTTCAGTTGCACCATCTTATTGATGAAATTAAGATTTTTTTGATTGTCCCTGTGATTTACATTGTTTCCACTTTCCAGTTTGAAAGTTGTTTTTCCTAGCCTTCAGAGGTACACATGTGTATTATGTAAATTTTTAATATGCACTTTCTTGTGTGTTATGAAACTGCTGAACATATTAAGCTTTTGCTCATTCTTGTTTCTGTCAAGGCAATTTCACTTTCTTGCTTAATTTTCTGGATAAACAAGAACGAATGCAGTAACTTGGAATGATTGTATTTTTTTTATTATCTTACAGCTCAACTGGTTGAGCTTGCTTCTGCCTGCAAACAATGTCGGCCAATCCGGGGTCATAAAAAAATGAGCACTTGCTATATGTTTTTCTCCAAAATCATTGACCCTAGGTGGTAACTATACTGCTCATAAAGAGCAGACTAGTAAATCAATGTTGAGTTCGTTTCGTGGGTACTTGCAGCTATATATCTTTGTTTCTGAGCTAACCCCAATTCCATGGACTAGGTACTCCCTTCTTTCTAAAATACATATAGCTTTTGGTCAACATAAAAAAATTGTCCAACTATATAGAAAAGGTATCAATATTAGTAATCTCAAACCAATATTTTTAGAACAATCGTAAAATAAAATTACATATTGTGTTTATTTGTTTTCTTAGATATTTATGTTTTTATATGTAGTTAATCAATTTTTAAAAAGTTTGACTTTGACCAAAAAGTATATGCATCCTATTTTGGAAAAGAGGGAGTACAAAATAGATTGGGCATTTGGCCAAATTACTTGCCAATATATGTTAGGCTGTAATTAGTCATGTACTAAATATTCGATGTTCTGTGAATTGTATTCAGTAACAAGCTCAAGAAATAGAAGATATGATTATTGGCATGTTGCAGGCCAGTTTGTTTTGTTCTCTCCATGACATCAGATCATGTTTGAAGGTGAGTCCCTTTCTATCAGTAGCACTGTTGTGACCCCTACTTGTATAATATAATAAAGCTAGGGTATTAGATGTTCGAAGGTGGGTTACTTTCTATTGTTACATAGCACTCCTCTAACAAAGTTTTGAATGGAAACAAAGCTATAATAAAACCTTCATACAAACCGCAATGAAACGTTTAAAAAAAAATAGGGTATTAGATTTCCACTGAAAATTTTGAAAAAAACTGGACGTTTAATGATCCTTTCCTGGGTTGGTTTACGGAGTACAGTTATGTCTATATACATGATTGGAGTGGACATAACATAATGGTGTATTTGGATTTATAATTCTTATGTTATTTCATTTCATGAATCATAAGGACTTGCTGAGTTTTATATACAACGAGGAAACATTACAATTCCCTAGTGATTCTATAGAAACCCTAAAAATATTTCTTTATTGGCAGAATAATATATTAAAATTTTCTCAACATAGTTTTTTTTGTGCATGCTCATTACTGGCAACATTATTTTCTGAGATGTGCATGGTGCATCTAGATATGTGGAGTTGTTTACCGGAATAAAAATTCTAACAACGTGCGAGGATTTTTTTTTAATGTGGATGCTTTTTTTGTTTAAACCTTGATTCATCTACAACAAGATTTTTTTTCTTCCTCATGTAAGTCACATGTCTTCTCTTATTCTAAAATATTTCTTACTCCCTCCGTCCACAAATAAGTATACATGCAGGTTTTTCAAGGTAAATTATGAGTAAAGTGAAAAATGTGTGGCTTTATTAATTTAAAGTCGGGCCCTGCTGCCTGTTCTCTAAAAAAAGTAAAGTGAAAAATACATTGGAAAGATGCAAACCAACATCTCAATTCTCTTTAATTCTTTCAGCTATTGGAGCTAAGTGCATGTACAAAAACGAGCAGAACATGTGAATATTATTGGGTTTGATTTTCATACGATGAGAGAGAAGCAATTTTTGCTACTTTAAAGTGCAATGGAAAGATATAAGTACACTCTTTTATGGATAAAGTTTGGAGCTAAACGTCCACTTATTTGAGGATGGGGGAGTACTCCTTTGTAGTTGCAAGAGTACGTTGCTATCTGAGTGATGTTTTTCATTTTCTTATATTTCACCAAAGTTGGGTTGCAACTTCCACTTCCTCGGCAATGACCTATCGTCCAACTACTACCTTCCTCATTATAATCTGTGGGTGCACCGCAACTCGTGGGTACGCATTCCACTGCCACTATTGGTCAAGAAATCTCCGTTCATCTTTGTAGATTCAAAGAGCAATCTTATGACTTGAAACCATAATCGTAAATCCTAACCTAGAAACTCCACCGAGCCCTGTCCCAACCCTTAAACTTCGAATAGAAAAACCCGTCGATGCTTTACGAAGTCTTTGTCATTGTATTTAGGGTCAAGCTATGCCTCCTTCTGCGCCTTCTCATTTCGAGAAGAAGGGTTAGTAGCAAAGGAGGAAGAAGAAATACCACATGGGGGATGATGGGAATGACTTCGAGAAAGAAGATGGCATACATATTCTTTGAGTTTACCGATGAAATCATGCTCGTAGTTTACCATGTACATTTACATTGTACGTACTAGTGAAGAAATAAGGTAATTGCCACTTGACACATGGCCTTATGGTTGACTTGTGCTTAATTTGCACACGATTTTATCCCTTTCATCTCACACCTGACACATGGCAGTGAAGTGATGGTAACACGAGCCAAAAATAGCACGAGTAGCTTTCAACCCCTCTCCGGTGCAATGTAGACTGAACTTTACGTGTTGTCCTCATCTTTCTAACATTGGTTGTTTATTCCCTGGGCTTGCCCGCCCCGTTAACTTTGCACGGGTAGCTCAGTATAGAAAAATCGCAGCCGCTAATTTTGACCATTACGCGCGCCAGCAGGCCGCCGGGAGCTTTCACTGGTCGGAACAAGGATTAGGTGGATGGATCAGACCAGGACCTGATGGAGTTAACACGAAGAAACAGCTGTAATATCCCGACGCTCGACTTTGAAAATAATGAAAGATCGCCATACCATGAAAATGGTCATTGAGAAACATGGTGAAACTGTGTTCATAATTTGCACAAAGATGTACTTCATGACCTCAAGAAGAAGCTACTCGTGCTAGTCCAATGTTGTACGCAACTAGGCAAATCAGGTTCTCTCAAGCATTCTTCCACCATGCAATCTTTCAATAAGGTAATAGGCAGCTTTCTAGCCTTGCAAAAATATCATATTGGTAAACTAGCGAGTAGGCTCAAAATTTAAAACCGATACAATAACTTACCAGGAAGTTAGCCACTGAGGAGGCACTGTTCCATTATGCAATCTTTCAACAAGGCAATTGGCAGAGCTTTCTATCATTGCAAATTTCGTAGTAGCCGCAGTTGCAAATCCTAGCTAGTTGGCCCGAAATTTAAAACCGATCTACCAATTTCTAAAATCGGTTTCACCAAACCTAGGTGCGCAGATTAGCTTAGACTGGACCGGCCGGCGTCAGCAGAAAGAGCGTGAACCCCTGATAATTGGGGCCAAAGCCGGGAACTCGGGGCGGAGGGCCACCTAATCTGTTGCCGCGGCGGCCTCACCAGCTCCATCATGCATCGCCATGTGCTGCTGCTTAAATTAGGTGCCCACATGGAACTAAACTAGTTTACCCATCCTTGATCAGCCTCAACTTTTTTGAAGGGTTAGCATCTTTGCCCAGGAGGGAATATTTGGGAGACGCATGATTGCGCCCATGCCGGTGGCTAGCTAGGGCTTAGACCAAATCAGGAGCCCATTGGCAATACATCAGTTTCTTTTTCAGCCTTTTCTGGAATCTGGCAAAGAAAAAAGTGTTCGAGTAACTGAAGTCTTTGATGTGACTGAGGTTAATTGAGTTGTAGTGTTAATTCAGGAGGAATTATATCAGAATTAAATTTGATTCATGATTCGGGGATATTGGAGCTAAGGGGACTTGACTTCATTCACTGATACTCATCTTTTGTGCTTACACTTACACGTACATACTTCTTCCATCTTTAAAAGAGTGGACATGTGGGTTTTTTAAGGCATAGTAAAGATTTTGCATTAGAAAAGTGTCATCTACCATCTTGTACCTCTTTAATTTCTGCACCTCAAATAAGCTAAGTGCATGTAAAAATGTTATTGGTCTTGATTCCTAGAGAGAATAAGTTTTTACTAATTTAAAGTGCATTTGAATTAGAGAAGTGCACTCTTTTATGAATATAAATATCGAACCTAAATATCCACTTATTTAAGGACGAAAAAGTATGCTCGGAAGCACTTTTCGTACAATTAAATTAAATGGACCGGAGTGGTGGACACTCACAGTGATAGTGATGTATGTGTGCACGTGTAAAATCAAATGTTCTTTCACAGGTAGAGGAGAAGAAGAAAGATCATACATCCTCCTTCTTGAATTGGATGTTATCGCAGTTTTTTCCAGAATAGTATTTGTCGATGCACTAAAGGACGCAACTAGTTCTCGATCGATCTAGAAATAACTTAATTCTCGACCATCCGATTTCATGTGTAAACGCGGAAAAAGATTTGCAATTGTATAAATCCTGTGCAATTGCACATACATATGTAATTTTTATTTGCACGAATCTCAATACAAATCACTTGTTTTAAGTCGGTTTAGAACTGTAACTTAATTTCCGGTTGAACTAGAACTAGCAAAAGATGTTGTGTCAAAAAAAAAAAACTAGCAAAAGATACACTAAAACTCGACGTATCTAAACAGACCTTCAGCAAGTAATTCGACATGGAGGGAGTATTGGAAACATCTTCCACGATAGTGATTAGTGAGAAAAAAAAATAGAGAAGAGAAGCAAAGAGAAAAAGAGACAGGAAGACAGCCATAGCCATCGCGCCACGTGCCATGCTCTCTCCGCAGTCCTTCCCATCCGTGGGGATCTTCTGCGATCATTCCGTGTCGGACACCCGTGTGAACGTGGGACGCCGCCGTGCAAAAAGATGACTGCTACTCCACACGAACGCACGCGCCAGCACGGTCGGTGCCTTTTTTTTTACGGTGACAGTGTGACACTGCACTTTCGCGTGCTACGGTGGCTGATTTTCGCTCAAAGTTCATCGGCTTTTCCTTGGTGTCTTTGACCGAAGCAAAAAAAGATCGAACGGAGTCACACGCACGCACAAGAAACTCGTTGCGTCAGATAGGGTCACGCAGAAAACGCTCTTGCGTGCACAGCTTTGTGCTTCATGCACTCACGAGGGCTTTTCATTCAAGACACTAAGAGTACTAGAATCAAATTGCAAATGAAGTATCTTAAGCTTGTTAAGAACTGGACTAGTACTACCTTCTTGCTATAAAATATAAGTTCACAGTGAAAATCAATCTATGGTTGGATGGTTAGAATTTAGAAGGGTAGTGTCAACTTAGCACATCACAGTTTAAACTCCAGATTTAACAATTTAGTGTCTCATAAAAGTGATTTATTGTTCATAGGATGCTACGTTTCCATCGACAACAACGCGTCTATTGTCACTTCGTCAATTTAAAAACCCGCCAAATCAAGTTTATTAGACTCAGTCTCTCGGTGGTACTCCTAGAGATACAGTGTGCGTGTGTTTATAGAGGTAAATATATGTGCAAATTTGTGAGTGTTTGCAGTGCACTGTGTTTCGCAAAGAGAAAATAGTGCATGCAAATTTTGTGTAAGTCAAACAGTGTAAAGTTTAACCAATTATGTAGATCAAAATATCAACACCTAGATTACAACATCAATGCTACTGGATTAATCATGATATATATTTTTCATGTGTTACGTATTTCGTACCGTAGACATAGATAGTTTTCTTAATAAACTCAGTCAAATTTCATGTCATTAGTTCGGTAGTTTGTCGCAAGGAAAGCATACAACATACGGATAACAGAGTAGCATATACTGTGGCAAGTTAATTAGGAGGGGCTACACATATGATTAGACGGGAATCATCAGCGGATAAAAGTTGGTTATCGCAAGGACGTAGTACAGCGGTGGTAGTACGTACTTTGGAGAGCGACTGGACTCCTAATCCGCAATTAACCCCCAAATATGAAATATGGTGTGATCAATCGCTGCCACTTGTAAACACATCCCCTGAAAAAGGCGGCCGTAGCATATAAAATTCTGCCACTGACGTGGCCACTGCCTACAGCGTGTCGGCGCCTGCCGGGCCCACCGAAGAGAGAATGCGACGGCGACTGTGCTGCAGCGGATATTTTTGTTGTACTAATCCGATTTCTGTATGCAGTTTTGCCCCGAGGATTTTACGTTTTGCGTTTGCTTTCTGAATGCTGAGCAACTTATTTTTGTTGCCCCAAAAAAGGCTAGGGAGTCCTGTACTGTAGTAAAAATGATGAGAAATATTTACTGACAACAAAATGGTGCCTCTACTTGGACAGCACACAGCACGAAGCAGACCAGACGGCACGACAACACGTTTAAAAAATGGAACGGACTTGGTGGAACGGGCTGATTGGCCGCCATGATTCGTAGACTTGATGGATCATGCGAAATAAATAAGCCAGAGGGTCATACAAGTAACGGCGTCAGAATGTTGCACATGCACCGGCATTATGCTTGTGACCCTAATTTAGGCTGTTTTTTTTTTTGCTTCGAGTTTTGACACTCTGAGTAAACTTTATTTTTTTGTTTACAAGTAGCTTACTGAACCTACCGCTCGGTTAACAGACTCTAAGTAAACTTGAATGTTGATCAACTATGTGTGATGAAAATAGGGCTGAAAAATCTCCTGGCTGATATTTTTCACAACTCGTAATTCATGAGCATCAACGAAGGAAGGATAGACCGAAATAACTCGTTGCTCGGGCATCGCCACGTTTGGTCACGCAAACGAAATGTTTATATATGGGTGTCGTGGATGTTGATGACTTATGAGTTGTGAAAAGAAGGTGGTGAATTAGGCTAATAGGGATGATATCAGTGCAAGATTTATCATGTTTCGACACCTTGCTCTAGAGATGAAAAAGACCATTCCTAATTCCGTGCTATTATAGTACAAGACTACCATCTTAGAGCATCCCAGCCGGGAGCTTCAAAGGGAATTTGAAAGCCATTTGGGGGCGGACGGCAAAAATGCCTTCCAGTCGCATCCCTTAAAACCTTTATTTGTGTGATGTATTTTTAAACTGTGTTCGGTGTCCTCGGCAGAACCCGGTGTATAAGAGAAAACTACTTAAGAGGGACGTTGATGATTTTGGTTGGTCCGTTCCCAACCAACATCAACAAGTTGAAGGCCTAAAGCCGAGTCCAATGAGCGGTTTTCTAGGAGCTCGGGGCCATGTCGCTGCAGTTAAGAAAACGACGCGAGAAGCAGACAAGGAAAGAAGCATGGCGAGAAAAGGATCGTGAGAACCTAGGGTGGATGCGTTACTCTACTCTTCTTTCTATGGTAAATTCTCGGTAGCATGGATTCTCTGTTTCTAATACATTTTTCCACATTAAGAAGATCGCCTAAGTATATAAATCATTCTCTCACCATGATATTTCTGTGGATTTGATCAATTTTCCTGCTTCTCATGGAAATAGTTGGTCGAACTTCATCAAGCATCTAGTTTGCCCATGTAAACCATGCCCTGCTCTAGCATGCACGACGATGGCGGCGACGATGCAGAGGATGAGCGTGGCAGCCACAAATCGAACTCATTCGCCTTCACTCGCCATCCTAGATCCTGGTTGAGACGACCTCGATGGTGTGGTGCAGCTGACCATGATCGAGGGTTGGGCGTGCAGGCATCGAGTGTGCTAGCGCAGTGGCAGCGTAGTGGCAGCGCAGGTACATCGCAATGACAATGACGAGAGCGGCCCACGTGGACACTGGTAGAGAGCGGCCTCGGCGGCATTGTGCGGCCAACCATGACCATGGAGCAGGGCGCACCGGTGAGAGAATGGCGGCGGTGATGGCGTGTATTTCACACGTTCGTTGGGCAACCCCAAGAGGAAGGTATGATGCGCACAGCAGCAAGTTTTCCCTCAGAAAGAAACCAAGGTTTATCGAACCAGGAGGAGCCAAGAAGCACGTTGAAGGTTGATGGCGGCGGGATATAGTGCGGCGCAACACCAGGGATTCCGGCGCCAACGTGGAACCTGCACAACACAACCAAAGTACTTTGCCCCAACGAAACAGTGAGGTTGTCAATCTCACCGGCTTGCTGTAACAAAGGATTAACCGTATTGTGTGGAAGATGATTGTTTGCGAGAGAAAACAGTAAAACAAGTATTGCGACAGATTTGTATTTCGGTATTAAAGAATGGACCGGGGTCCACAGTTCACTAGAGGTGTCTCTCCCATAAGATAAAGGCATGTTGGGTGAACAAATTACAGTCGGGCAATTGACAAATAGAGAGGGCATAACAATGCACATACATGACATGATAAGTATAGTGAGATTTAATTGGGCATTACGACAAAGTACATAGACCGCCATCCAACCGCATCTATGCCTAAAAAGTCCACCTTCGAGGTTATCATCCGAACCCCCTCCGGTATTAAGTTGCTAACAACGAGACAATTGCATTAAGTATGGTGCGTAATGTAATCAACAACTACATCCTCGGACATAGCGCCAATGTTTTATCCCTAGTGGCAACGAGCACAACACAACCTTAGAACTTTCCGTCACTGTCCCAGGTGTCAATGCGGGCATGAACCCACTATCGAGCATAAGTACTCCCTCTTGGAGTTAAAAGTAAAAACTTGGCCGAGCCTCTACTAGAAACGGAGAGCATGCAAGATCATAAACAACACATGTATAATAACTTGATAATTAACATGACATAGTATTCTCTATCCATCGGATCCCGACAAACACAACATATAGAATTACGGATAGATGATCTTGATCATGTTAGGCAGCTCACAAGATCCAACAATGAAGCACAATGAGGAGAAGACAACCATCTAGCTACTGCTATGGACCCATAGTCCAGGGGTGAACTACTCACTCATCACTCCGGAGGCGACCATGGCGGTGTAGAGTCCTCCGGGAGATGATTCCCCTCTCCGGCGAGGGTGCCGGAGGCGATCTCCTGGATCCCCCGAGATGGGATCGGCGGCGGCGGCGTCTCAGTAAGGTTTTCCGTATCGTGGCTCTCGGTACTGGGGGTTTCGTCACGGAGACTTTTTATAGGCGGAAGGGCAGGTCAAGAGGCGGCACGGGGGCCCCACACCACAGGGCCGCGCGGCCAAGGGGGGGCCGCGCCGCCCTATAGTGTGGCCCCTCCGTGGCCCCTCTTAGTCTCTCCTTCGGACTTCGGAAGCTTCGTGAGAAAATAGGCCCCTGGGCTTTGATTTCGTCCAATTCCGAGAATATTTCCTTACTAGGATTTCGAAACCAAAAACGACGAGAAAACAGAAGCGGCACTTCGGCATCTTGTTAATAGGTTAGTTCCGGAAAATGCACGAATATGACATAAAGTGTGCATAAAACATGTAGGTATCATCAATAATATGGCATAGAACATAAGAAATTATCGATACGTCGGAGACGTATCAAGCATCCCCAAGCTTAGTTACTGCTCGTCCCGAGCGGGTAAAACGATAACAAAGATAATTTCTGAAGTGATATGCCATCATAACTTTGATCATACTATTTGTAAACATATGTAGTGGATGCAGCGATCAAAACAATGGTAATGTCATGAGTAAACAAGTGAATCATAAAGCAAAGACTTTTCATGAATAGTACTTCAAGACAAGTATTAATAAGTCTTGCATAAGAGTTAACTCATAAAGCAATAAATCAAAGTAAAGGTATTGAAGCAACACAAAGGAAGATTAAGTTTCAGCGGTGGCTTTCAACTTGTAACATGTATATCTCATGGATAGTTGTCAACATAGAGTAATATAACAAGTACAATATGCAAATATGTAGGAATCAATGCACGGTTCACACAAGTGTTTGCTTCTTGAGGTGGAGAGAAATAGGTGAACTGACTCAACATAAAAGTAAAAAGAATGGTCCTTCAAAGAGGAAAGCATTGATTGCTATATTTGTGCTAGAGCTTTTATTTTGAAAACATGAAACAATTTTGTCAACGGTAGTAATAAAGCATATGAGTTATGAAAGTTATATCTTACAAGTTGCAAGTCTCATGCATAGTATGCTAATAGTGCCCGCACCTTGTCCTAATTAACTTGGACTACCGGATCTTTGCAATGCACATGTTTTAACCAAGTGTCACAATGGGGTACCTCCATGCCGCCTGTACAAAGGTCTAAGGAGAAAGCTCGCATTTTGGATTTCTCGCTTTTGATTATTCTCAACTTAGACATCCATACCGGGACAACATGGACAACAGATAATGGACTCCTCTTTAATGCATAAGCATGTGGCAACAATTATTATTCTCATATGAGATTGAGGATATATGTCCAAGACTGAAACTTCCACCATGAATCATGGCTTTAGTTAGCGGCCCAAAGTTCTTCTCTAACAATATGCATGCTCCAACCATGAAGGTGGTAGATCTCTCTTGCTTCGGACAAGACGGACATGCATAGCAACTCACATGATATTCAACAAAGAATAGTTGATGGCGTCCCCGAAACATGGTTATCGCTCAACAAGCAACTTAATAAGAGATAAAGTGCATAAGTACATATTCAATACCACAATAGTTTTTAAGCTATTTGTCCCATGAGCTATATATTGCAAAGGTGAATGATGGAATTTTAAAGGTAGCACTCAAGCAATTTACTTTGGAATGGCGGGTAAATACCATGTAGTAGGTAGGTATGGTGGACACAAATGGCATAGTGGTTGGCTCAAGGATTTTGGATGCATGAGAAGTATTCCCTCTCGATACAAGGTTTGGGCTAGCAAGGTTATTTGAAACAAACACAAGGATGAACGGTACAGCAAAACTCACATAAAAGACATATGGTAAACATTATAAGACTCCATACCGTCTTCCTTGTTGTTCAAAACTCAATACTAGATGTTATCTAGACTCTAGAGAAACCAAATATGCAAACCAAATTAGCAAGCTCTAAGTATTTCTTCATTAATGGGTGCAAAGTATATGATGCAAGAGCTTAAACATGAGCACAACAATTGCCAAGTATCAAATTATCCAAGACATTTTAGAGTTACTACATGTATCATTTTCCAATTCCAACCATATAACAATTTAACGAAGAAGAAACTTCGCCATGAATACTATGAGTAGAACCTAAGGACATATTTGTCCATATGCAACAGCGGAGCGTGTCTCTCTCCCATAAAGTGAATGCTAGGATCCATTTTATTCAAACAAAACAAAAAACAAAAACAAACCGACGCTCCAAGCAAAGTACATAAGATGTGGCCGAATAAAAATATAGTTTCGGGGGAGGAACTTGATAATGTTGTCGATGAAGAAGGGGATGCCTTGGGCATCCCCAAGCTTAGACGCTTGAGTCTTCTTAATATATGCAGGGGTGAACCACCGGGGCATCCCCAAGCTTAGAGCTTTCACTCTCCTTGATCATATTGCATCATACTCCTCTCTTGATCCTTGAAAACTTCCTCCACACCAAACTCGAAACAACTCATTAGAGGGTTAGTGCATAATAAAAATTCACATGTTCAGAGGTGACACAATCATTCTTAACACTTCTGGACATTTCATAAAGCTACTTGGACATTAGTGGATCAAAGAAATTCATCCAACATAGCAAAAGAGGCAATGCGAAATAAAAGACAGAATCTGTCAAAACAGAACAGTCCGTAAAGATGGATTTTATTAGGCCACCAGACTTGCTCAAACGAAAATGCTCAAATTGAATGAAAGTTGCGTACATATCTGAGGATCATGCTCGTAAATTGGCGTAATTTTCTGAGCTACCTACAGGGAGATAGACCCAGATTCGTGACAGCAAAGAATTCTGGAACTGCGCAGTAATCCAAATCTAGTACTTACTTTTCTATCAAAGACTTTACTTGGCACAACAAAACATAAAACTAAGATAAGGAGAGGTTGCTACAGTAGTAAACAACTTCCAAGACACAAATATAAAACAAAGTACTGTAGTAAAAACATGGGTTGTCTCCCATAAGCGCTTTTCTTTAACGCCTTTCAGCTAGGCGCAGAAAGTGTAACTCAAGTATTATCGTGGGGTGAAGCATTGACATTACCTTGGGCTTTACCCTTACCTTTCTTATCCTTACTCTTTGGCTTAGGAAATATATGACTACCCCCGGGTGTAGAGGTGAATTTTATGGTGCCTTCTCTCACGTCTATGACTGCTCCCAATAATTTCAGCAGGGATCTTCCGAGTGTGATTTGTCCTGTTCCTGCGCATTCAATGACAAGGTAATCAACGGATATTGTTATCCCAAGAATGGTTGTATGCACACCCGCAGCTATCCCTTTTGGAATTATAACAGAGTTATCAATAAGAGTTATTCCTTCTCCCCCTTCAGTGAATTCCCAAAGTTTCAAAGATTTATGAATCCCCTTAGGCATTAGGCAAAATTCAGTCATAATATCACAATTAGCACGAAGAGTTTGGTTACCTATGACAATTTTAATAGTAGGTTTCCACAATGAAGGTTCAGAGTTCACTAAAACTTGATCAAGACGGTTACGAATGTATCCATAATTTTCATTTAAGCGAGATGCACTTGTCTCAAGAGTATTTAATCTATTATGAATGCTGATAAGGGCTGAATCAAAATTATTAGATGAATCATGTGATGCAACCAACTTCTTTATGGCATTAAAAGCTTGATCCCCATTACAATGGAGGAAATCTCCTCCCACTAGAGCATCCAAGGCATATCTATAGCGAATCATAAGACCAAAATAAAAATTACTAAGGAGCAAACTTAGAGTCATTTGAGGTTCGGTTTTGCGATAAGAAGTAAAAATTCTAGACCAAGCATCCTTAAAACTCTCCTCATCCCCTTGTTTAAAAGTGAAGACTAATTCTTCGAGCGAAGAAGTAACAAGTTCAGAGCTAGACATGGTAACAAAAGTAACTAAATTTTTTTTTTGTATTTTTAATATAGAGTGCAAGACAGTAAATAAAGCAAACTAGATAAAGTAAATGCAAGTAAACTAATTTTTTTGTGTTTTTGATATAGCAAACAAGACAGTAAATAAAGTAAAACTAGCAACTAATTTTTTTGTGTTTTGATATAATGCAGCAAACAAAGTAGTAAATAAAATAAAGCAAGACAAAAACAAAGTAAAGAGATTGAGAAGTGGAGACTCCCCTTGCAGCGTGTCTTGATCTCCCCGGCAACGGCGCCGTGAAAAAGAGCTTGATGGCGTGTATTTCACACGTTCGTTGGGCAACCCCAAGAGGAAGGTATGATGCGCACAGCAGCAAGTTTTCCCTCGAAAGAAACCAAGGTTTATCGAACCAGGAGGAGCCAAGAAGCACGTTGAAGGTTGATGGCGGCGGGATATAGTGCGGCGCAACACCAGGGATTCCGGCGCCAACGTGGAACCTGCACAACACAACCAAAGTACTTTGCCCCAACGAAACGAGTGAGGTTGTCAATCTCACCGGCTTGCTGTAACAAAGGATTAACCGTATTGTGTGGAAGATGATTGTTTGCGAGAGAAAACGAGTAAAACAAGTATTGCAGCAGATTTGTATTTCGGTATTAAAGAATGGACCGGGGTCCACAGTTCACTAGAGGTGTCTCTCCCATAAGATAAAGGCATGTTGGGTGAACAAATTACAGTCGGGCAATTGACAAATAGAGAGGGCATAACAATGCACATACATGACATGATAAGTATAGTGAGATTTAATTGGGCATTACGACAAAGTACATAGACCGTCATCCAACCGCATCTATGCCTAAAAAGTCCACCTTCGGGTTATCATCCGAACCCCTCCGGTATTAAGTTGCTAACAACGAGACAATTGCATTAAGTATGGTGCGTAATGTAATCAACAACTACATCCTCGGACATAGCGCCAATGTTTTATCCCTAGTGGCAACAGCACAACACAACCTTAGAACTTTCTCGTCACTGTCCCGGTGTCAATGCGGGCATGAACCCACTATCGAGCATAAGTACTCCCTCTTGGAGTTAAAAGTAAAAACTTGGCCAGAGCCTCTACTAGAAACGGAGAGCATGCAAGATCATAAACAACACATGTATAATAACTTGATAATTAACATGACATAGTATTCTCTATCCATCGGATCCCGACAAACACAACATATAGAATTACGGATAGATGATCTTGATCATGTTAGGCAGCTCACAAGATCCAACAATGAAGCACAATGAGGAGAAGACAACCATCTAGCTACTGCTATGGACCCATAGTCCAGGGGTGAACTACTCACTCATCACTCCGGAGGCGACCATGGCGGTGTAGAGTCCTCCGGGAGATGATTCCCCTCTCCGGCGAGGGTGCCGGAGGCGATCTCCTGGATCCCCCGAGATGGGATCGGCGGCGGCGGCGTCTCGGTAAGGTTTTCCGTATCGTGGCTCTCGGTGTCGGGGGTTTCGTCACGGAGACTTTTTATAGGCGGAAGGGCAGGTCAAGAGGCGGCACGGGGGCCCCACACCACAGGGCCGCGCGGCCAAGGGGGGCCGCGCCGCCCTATAGTGTGGCCCCTCCGTGGCCCCTCTTAGTCTCTCCTTCGGACTTCTGGAAGCTTCGTGAGAAAATAGGCCCCTGGGCTTTGATTTCGTCCAATTCCGAGAATATTTCCTTACTAGGATTTCGAAACCAAAAACAGCAGAAAACGACAGAATCGGCACTTCGGCATCTTGTTAATAGGTTAGTTCCAGAAAATGCACGAATATGACATAAAGTGTGCATAAAACATGTAGGTATCATCAATAATATGGTATAGAACATAAGAAATTATCGATACGTCGGAGACGTATCAGCGGCGACTTGCGAGTCAACGAGAATTGGTGACCTTTTCTCCTTTGCAGCTAGAGCTTTTCCATCTCCACTTCCTCGAGTTGTGCTTTGGCCCAAGTCTGCCCGTTGTGTTTCCAAGACCTCAACCACGTGAGAGCATCTGTAGCATAACGATCAAACCCCAAAACACGCATGATATTAATTATATCGATTTTTTTCCGTGCGAAAAATGTCGTGGAACATTCCATTGTTAAAAAGAATATTCATGGAGGAACATCAATTGTCTTCCTCGCACGAAGATCAGGAGGCACTTGATCGAGCTCGCGCCCCGACCCCTACAGCCCATCGCCGCATGCATGTGCCTGCCTAGCCGGCGGACGTGCATGCTACCTTGCCAACTTTTTGTTGCACTAGCCAGCCGGGTGAAATAGGTCTTATCCTCGAGCTCGTTCGCCATGGACATCATCAGAACCGGGTGAAATAGGTCTAAATCCGCCATATTCATCGCCAGATTCGGTTTATTTCTTCAGAGTATATGGTCTAGATTTGGCCGGACTAGAGTCGGCGCTGCGGAATTTCGTCGGAGTAGTACCACTCCGGTGAGCGTTGACCAAAGTTTTGGTATGCCATTGGTATGCCAAATCTTTGTAGTCTACCTTACATGATAACCAAAATTTCTCACGTATAGAGTAGGGAAAGATTATTTGGAAGTTTACTGCAAAAACTATTACTGTAAAAAATCAAACCGTTATACGGTATTTACTCTGGACAGTTTTTATCAAACTCGCACAAAAATCTCGTTGCGTGCAGAGCTAATGGGCGGGTCCAGATTGGCTTTGGTGTTCCCGGGAACGCGCAACGTAAGTCCCACCAAAACATGTTTGACCAGTGCGACGCGGATTGCGAGGCGACTGTCGGGACTGACGACATGGCAAATTAATTATCTTTCCAGCTGGAGATTCCTGTGATTTGACGGAACGTGGCAGCTACTGGTGTACAAATCCGTCGGGTTTTGTAGAACCTCTCAAGAATTCCCGTGCTGTTTCCAAATTTCATAGCAAAGGAAAAGTATAGGAATAGAAAAATCAAATGTTGAGATGTCATGTTTAGTTGAATCTAATGGAAAGATAAGTTTTTTTTTTTTTTGAGATGAAGATAAGTTCTTTCTGATTGTACCAAACAAATTTCACGTGAGATGTGACCTAATGTTTTTTTCTATAGAATTTGCACAATAATTTTTTTATAGAAATATCTCATATATAATATTCGTATGAATCAATCAATTTGTGTAGTATGAAAGTTTCTATAGGATTCAATTCCTACATAATTTCTATAAATTAAAAGAGCCACAAGTCTCCTGTGTGTGCTTGACTTGAGTATCTTGGATACGTTTTTCAGTCATGTTCTATCTTTTGACAGAACCGGACCAGGGGCCCAAATAATCAAATGTGAAACGAACCGACCCAATCAAAATGCAGGAAATTTAAAAGTATTATGCATACCTACACTTAAACCAGTGCCCACGCTGCCTCCACCTTGGCATTCCCATAGATCAGTTGCCCGTTCAACCTTTCGTTAGACAACGAGATCCCTGTCGATGAGAATTGTAAAATTAATAGTGATGTTGGAAGAATACAATTCTCTAGGTATGGTTTCTTCTGATCTTGCTTCGTCAGATCGATTGGGATCTTTTCTCATGATTGCTTCGAAGAGAATTATTCTTGCAATATTTGTTCCGGCTGCTACGTCATCGGCAACAGTCATTCGTACTCTCGACTCCCTAGCGACGTCAACTAGACTGTTCGGTTATTTTTCCGTGACATACTGATGCTGATACTTTTGCCGGTGTTTATTGACTACTTTGATGATTGCACATGTTCACATTGTATTGGCATTGTGGCAAAATTAAAATTATGCAGAAATCTTTGTTATTATCTATGTGTCTATGATTTTGTTTAAATCTTTAGCTGCCTTGGAAAAATATAAGATTATGTCACGGAAGAAGAAAATAGTTTGAATATCTCGAAAATTTATTGGTTCCTTTTGCACTTTATTTTGTACTTGCCGTAGATAGCTCGTGTATCCTTATAATGGACGTTGTTTATTAATATGAATATATGTGGTATTGATTGCCAAGAAGGAAAGTTAAAAGTAATGGTTAATTTTTCTTCTAATGAGTTTCTTCGGAATCCATACAATTCTGCTCATAGTGAAGTGTAACGTAATCTAGTTATCACGCATATATTACTAATCTATATTATTACCTTCATAGTGGAAAGTATCGTATGAGCGATACCACCTCTATACCAGTTTATTAGGACATTACAGGATTCGTGGAAAAAATTAACCATTATTTGGTTACCAAAATATAAATTATATATATACTACATATAATTTTATGGCTCATATTTACTGACAAAATTATTAGTCAAGGTACCATAACATCATACGTCCCAAGACAAAATGTGTCTAGACTTTGCATGATAGTCCCACCATTGCCTTTTTATAGGGTATTAAAAATATATAAAAAAACCTTAGGCTACTCCCGCTATACCAGGTGGGGTATTATGCATGTCGAGGTAATTTTTTGTTAATATTTAACCAATAAAATGTTAATTATATGTCATAAAAGACATGTCAGCGGATTCATATTTTAGAGTTGTTTTCAGTGATATACTTTGTGTGATATATAATAATAAAAATTAAAAATTCCTAGTTAAACTTTTACCTTAAAATTAGTAATACGCAATAAATCGGTATGAAGGTAATAGTACTGTCAGATAAAAATGCTCACATAATAATTACTCTTTGTCTGGATCAACTTGCACCTTCGTGTATGCGTGCACCGACTTGACTACCATCTCAGCTTAAAATCACTATATTCTAGTCAGTGCAAAAAATAATAAATATGGAAACCTGAAGTGGTTAAAAGTGGAAATATTGAAACAGCCAAAACTTGTCAATTTTCTCATTTTTGTGTGACCACAAATACTTTGTGTTTGGAGTTGAGATTTTATCAAGAAATTGTTTTTTTAGATTTTGAGGACAATAAGATGCTACTTTTTATTTTATTAAATAGTGGCCTACGTGTAGCCCAAGCTACATTTGTAGTTTTTCGCATTTAGTTGAACTTTTGGAGTCATCTATTTGGACTTGGGTAGATCTGGTCTACGCAGTTCACATCTATTTGGGTTGGCCGATCGATCTGGTCTATTTGGGTTGGCCGATCGAGCTGGATCCAGACGACCAATCATGGCATTAGAGCATCCCAGCCGTTGGGGCTTTCCAGGCCGAAATCCGGCGTTATTTAGCGCCGGATGGATGTAGTTTTTGGCCGGGAGAGGCCCATTTTTCCAGCCGCGGGCCCATGGACGCGCACCCACCGCGTGCATAGCGACGGCGCAGTCACCGGGAAGGGCAATCATCGGAGTTCCCTCGACGCATTGAACCGTCGCGAAGTGGTCTGGAGAGCCGAAACGACTCGTCGGGAACGGTCGAAGTGGCCTCGATGCGAGAACCGCCGTAATGGAGCACGAACTCCGCGGAAGAGCAACCGCCGCTCTCTTCGTCGAGAGACCTACATATACGGTTTCCGACGGCCGACGCCATTCATCCGTTCTCTCGTCACCATCCTCCGTCAACCATGAGCGATCTCTCTTGGCCATCGGACACCGACAGCGAGGGAAGCCGCCCGGATGGCGCCATTGGTGGGATAAAGCTGCATCGTCCGGCAGCGACGATTCCCCTCCGCCGGCCGGCGAGGACGAATGGGATGACGACGAGGAGGACGAGGAGGAGGACGAAGAGGCCAAGGAGCGAGGCCGAGGAAGAGGCCGAGGAAAAGGAGGAGGAAGAGGCCGAGGAAAAGGAGGAGGACGACGAAGAGGCCGAGGACACCGACGAGGAGGAGGACTCAACTTCCTCCGACGAGGAGGTGACGAGCCGGAAGCGTCACCGCGACGACGATGAGGCGGGGCCACGTAGGAAGAAGAAGTAGTTTAAGTTTGTTTTAAAGTTTTTATATGTAATTTTTATGTTTATTCGAATTATATTCGAAATATATATAATCTATCTATGTTGCACCACTTGAGATTTCAAAGCTTTCGTTCGACGAGGGTATTGCCGTAGATCGGGAAGACGAGGGTATTGCCGTAGATCGGAGGCCATTGTCGCCGACAAGTTGGGGCCATGCGCGCTTTCGTTTCGTCCGGAGTCCCCGAGCGCTCCCCGGGGGGCCGGGGATGGCGTGGGATCGCCGGATGAATTTAGGCCCAAATCCGGACGAAAACGAGGAACCGGGGGCGCGACTGGACCGAATTACGCCGTCCGGATGGAAAAAACGCTCGCCGGGGGCCTGTTCGGGGGACGAGTGGAGATGCTCTCACCACCGACCTGACGAGTGACGATGGACAAACTGCTTGCAACCGTTGCGAGGTTCGGTTTGTGCAAATGTGAACCCAAAACTTGATCATGTGCGATCCTAGGAAACCTCCAGGTTACTTCATGGCGCAATTTATATTGGCCTAAAACGCGCTTGATTGCGTGCCTTTGCAGAGGGGAAGCTCGGGAATGCAGCATTGACAGGAAAATAGTGTACGGTATAATACTATGCGCTTTACGGCGCCGATCGGCCGGAAAGATTAGTAAATCCGGTATCTTTTGGGGCGGCGGCCGTGGAGTAGCCACGACGCATGGATACGGCAGCCTCATTGCCCCGATGATTGTAGCTCCAAAGCAGAGTTTCCGAATGATTAACCAGGAAAGGATCGTTAGGCGTGCAAAAGGCTCCGATTACGGACGAGCTGCTCCAAGATCTTCACTTTCTAGCTGCAGCAGATTAAGGAAATAATGCAGTAAGAACGTTGCGAGGCTCGGTTCGTGCTGAGTTATAAGCATCAAACTACCACTTTTGTAGTAGCTAAATTTACAAAATGATACCACTATATGTTTCTTCCGCAACCAAAACCTACTACTCCATCGAGCAAATGATCGTTTAATATTGCAGCAGGTAAAGCAGTTTTTTCGTAGTCGGAAGTACAGGTGATGGGGTTAGGGTCTTAGCGAGATAACTATTCTATTGATACCGAATACGGATCAACTAGCAGAGCTTATGGACTTCACGCCAAATACTTATGCAACAAACTACAAAATAGTGACAAAGTGTACGGTGAACAGAATGCTTGCGCATATTCTGGATGGATTAGTAAGCATGAAGCTGCAAATGTGTGGCGTGCCAGTTAGGACTTGGGATTAAGGGACGAAATGCGTATGGTTCAACCGTAATCATCATCAGCGGATGCAAGTTCGGTTAAGGAAAGGACGTACATAAAGTGTACGTACTGTAAAGTACGTTGGAGAACGACTGGACTCTTAACCCGTACTTAGGCCACCGAAGGTGGTGTAGCTAATCGCTGTCACTTGCAAACACATTCCCTGAAAAACGGCGTGCTTATAAAACTCCGATGATGACGTGGTCAGTGCTGAGTGCTGACTGGGTTCGGTTAGAGCATCTCCAATAGAACGATGACGGTAGATGCGTCTGGGATTAGGCCAGCGGGCCTGCTGTATAGTGGCCGGGCTGTCCACGGAGAAGCAAACCCGGCCTAAATATACACCTAGGACGTGCCGAGTGTCCGCTCGTGTCTATCGGACATTTCGTCGGCCCAATTGGCAGCGACCCAGGCTTATGAATCTTCTCAGCTGCGCCAGTACTGACGTCGAGGCGTCGCTTCTGCAGTCCGCACCACGTTAATGGCGATGTCTCGCCTGCCGAGCGGCTGCCACGACCTCTGCGAACGAAGTAATGGCGATGCCACGTGTGTCGTGCCCCTCGCCTGCCTCCAGCGTATATAAAGAGGGTGTTATAAAACCGCGCAAATAAAAGTAGATCAAACGAAGAACAAGAACACAGATTTTTACGTGGAAAACCCAAACGGGAAAAACCACGGAACGCACGGCGGCGTATCACTATAATTGGAGGAGTATTACAATACACGAGAGGACAGACCCTCTACGTGCTATCAATGTGGTGTATCTTTCTCTCATCTATTCTATGACTACCTGGGACTATATATAGGGGCAAACAACTCTCTTTCTTGGGGAACACGAAATAGAGTTGTAGATGTGCTACGTCTAGCACGGTTGGTACGCCGTAGTCCGTTAGGACTCCTTCCATAGTACAACAGGTAAATAGATTTCGGATCACCATACAACAAACTCCACCTTGAGCCGAAATCCCTTGCAATAGTCATAGATAGCATTCAACTCCTCAACTAAAGTCATCACAAGTAAACCTTGTGCCTTGAAACGTCCATAGGACTAATAAACTTCTCATGAAGTCAAATTGAGCAAATTAATCTTGGGTCGTCCAGAAAACAACACAGCTGTCAACAAAGCAGACATATGAACCTGGGTATCCTTAAAACCCCAGCAAAAATCTGAGTCTGTGCCACTGACCTCAAAGAAAAACTGAAAACGCTCAATCATCAAAAGACATAAGTCATCATATCTCCTGTGGTGCCTGAACGAGCGCATAGCTCATAGTGCAACATCTTCGTGCACATAACATTGTGAAGAACTCATCTCATGGAATCTGAACGTGCTACAAAACTGAAAGCACAAACCTCGGCAAACATACTCATGCAAGAGCATCTGGTACGAAGGGCATCACGTACACAAAAAACTGCCGACTTAAAGGTTAATGAAAAATCCATGACATGGTCAAAACTGTCTCTGTAGAACAACTGTCGGATAAAGGAACCTTAACATGCAATGGAGCTTCAACTCTGCAATAGACCCCTCTTGAAAGAGCAAAGACAACTGAATTGCACTGAAATTTACAGTACTAAATGTTGTAGTATCTAGCAGAAAACAATCTCCTTCTTGCACCTCAAATAATCTTCATCGCGAACTTAAGTAACAAAGCAAAACCTTCACATGCATAACAGCAAAAACTCGGAGAGCAAAGAGTATAATGCTGGCTACCAACAGGCATAAAAATTACCTCCTCCATAATTTTTTTATAACTGAATTGTGTTCTTCATATAATTGCAGCAACATAATATCTGAAATTTGCATCCGTAATATCTCTCGGCAGGCTACAATTCAACTCCACCTTGAACTGAAAACTATCAAAAACGATAATCATATCAGTAGCAAATCATTGGCATAGGTGGCGTGGAAATCCTTTTATTTCTCCTCGCTAGTCCAAACAGCAATATGCTTATTTCCAAAACTATCCAGTGCATCCTCATGACTGGCTTGCGCCAACAACGCTCGCATCTCGACTTGCCATAGGGTAAACCTTGTGTCATAATACAACAGCTGAACATCGTACTTCATGATATATCCATGAGTCGATAAAACTGTGATCACAAAGCAGTACAAGCCACAGAAAAATTCTATGTAGAATTAAAACTGCAGAGCAAAAGACATAAACAGATAGCACCTGGTTTTGTTTTGCGTGGATGTAGAAATCGGAGAAAGAAAACTGAAGTAGTACTGCTCCGGAAACTTGACGTGAAAAACATCAGGAGACTTGCTCCACCTCGGGACTTGATCCGCTGATGGCTGACCGATCTGGTGTTTATTCACACAGTACGTACAGCTTCAAACGATTTGGTACCTTACTTGATTCACAGGTACCTCCTCTGCACGGAATTGATACCAACTAGAGTAGGCGGAACTGAAATTGTACCTGGCTGGATAACTGGACGCGATTTTGGCCGATCTGTGTGGAAGCAGATCAATGGATCATGGAACCGTGATGAAGCTTTTGTCGCCCACGGCGAAACACAAGATTGCAGCAGGAGGCGGCGTACATAACGCCGACGAAAATTGCAATCCATCTCGCAGATCCAATCTTACGAAAACACTTGGTGAAGCTACTTGATGATGCAAAGCTGCAGATGTTGATCCAAAAGAAAAACGCGGCGCTGCCCCGGGAGCGCAGCGGGAAATCTCCCGGGGCTGCGAATCGATCTTGAAGCCTGAGGCTCTGATACCACTTGTTATAAAACCGCGCAAATAAAAGTAGATCAAACGAAGAACAAGAACACAGATTTTTACGTGGAAAACCCAAACGGGAAAAACCACGGAACGCACGGCGGCGTATCACTATAATTGGAGGAGTATTACAATACACGAGAGGACAGACCCTATACGTGCTATCAATGTGGTGTATCTTTCTCTCATCTATTCTATGACTACCTGGGACTATATATAGGGGCAAACAACTCTCTTTCTTGGGGAACACGAAATAGAGTTGTAGATGTGCTACGTCTAGCACGGTTGGTACGCCGTAGTCCGTTAGGACTCCTTCCATAGTACAACAGGTAAATAGATTTCGGATCACCATACAACAGAGGGGGCGTGCACATCTCATCTCCTCCGACACAACACCCTAGCCGCTGCACAACCTCCACCATAGTGCCGCCTCCACACAGTCCTCCGCCTTTGCCATTAGTAGTGCCGGGCGTGGATAGGCTACCGTGCCTCCACCTCCGAGGCGTTGCAGCAGCGCCTACTAGAGGACGCGATGGCTCACCGAGCTCTAGTGGCCGCAGGGCGGGTGGCGGAGAAGCAGCGGAGGGAAGGACGCAACAACGGGGCCGGGCCATCGGACGGCAAGTAGACTAGGGCTTGTTTCTCGTATATTATGTTTTTAAAATATTGTTGGAAAAAAATGGGCCACCTCGCTGGAAGACACTCACACGCAAACAGACGCGCGGTAAAAAAAGATCATCGGGATGATGTAAACGAACGCAACCGACCATTTTCCGTCTTTCAATATGCGTCGTTCGGTTGGAGATGCTATTTTTTTTTTTCGACACTCTGAAGCATGACCAACTATGATTTGATTTGGCAGGAAAATCTCCCTTGTCATTCGCTCGATTCTTCGGAGAGAATATCTCGCGTAAATGGTGCTACAGGAGTACAGGACCCGAATTAAACGCCGTGGTCGGGCATCGCCTGCATTGTCCATGCCGGCGGGAAGTTTAGTTAGTCCATGATTGCTGATTAAAGTTTCAAAAGTACAGTACTTTCTCACAGTATGTTAGACGTTCACGTACCCCTAGATCGTAAATTTGATTAAGTTAGCATTAGTTATTGCACTGTTTAAAAAATTATCCGATTCAACGATTAATCACCCGATTAATCCCTTTTCAGTGGTCACCAATTAGTTGATAAACTCATTTATCGTCCGATTAACTCATTTATCGCCCGATTAATCGACTAATTTGTCTATTAGTCGCTAATCGTCAGCCGACCGAGTTGACCCTGATAAGCGATTTTCTCAACATTGGTTATATGTTATAAAAATTATATCATTATAAAATTTAGATGTTCTATTTTCTAATGATATAATTTTTGCATTATATAATTTAAATTATATATGTTAAATTGACGATCTAGAGATACGGAGAAAACTAGTAAACTTGGATGGAGGGAGTACAAAAATTTGTTGAATTGAGTTTCAAAAATATAGAAACAACTTGTGAAGTTGAGAGAGAGAGACAATGTGCTTTGCTGTGCAGATCACACAGGGCGGGCCAAGATTTATTTTGGTGTTCCCGGAAATGAGCATTGCGGGTCCGACAGGTTTGACCGGATCGACCCGGACTGGGAGGCGAGTCTTGGGAATGTGACGGAAGGGCAGAAACTTTTGTTTCCACCTGCAGAGCCGCGTGAGCCGGTGGGCAGATTGCAACAAACATCTGTCGTGTTTTGGATAGACTAATTTTCTCACCTGGGGTCATTTTTGCCGTGGCAGTCACAAGTGATTTTCTCGCTCAAAAGTGAGAGAACCGCACTGCGCACACGCACAACTTGTTGCGTCAGATTTGGTCACGCCGAAAACGCTCTCGCGTGTGCAATCTCGACGGAATTGCCTGAGCATCCAACTGCAACAACAGTACTTTCTCCGTATCAGTTTAAGAAGTAGGCATGTGGGTGGTTCAAGGCAAAATTTAACCCTTAATTTGTTTAATAAAATATAAATTATATGTCTACAAAATCTATTTTATATGAGGTTCGTATTTAAAAAGGTTTCCAACAATATAATATTTATGACATTATTCTATATGAAATAATGATTAAACCAATTTATTGAAGTACATACACGCCTGTTAAACCAGAGGGAGTGTGTTCTTAACCTAATAATTATATTTGGATAAAAGTTGGTTAAGGTAGGAGAGCGACTTGACTGGAATCCTAGTGTGCAATAATCCCTGCCGCTTGCAAGCACATCCCCTGAGAAACGGCGGCCACAATTAGAGCAAGAACAATAGTGTAGCCGGTAGCCGGCTATAATGATTTGTCACATCACCTATAGTTAATTTATAGTTAGCATGTTTCCGCCTCCTAGGCCACCAAAGCCGCGGCCGCTGCCTCCTCCAACAGCAGCTGCTATAGCTCCTCCCGCCGATGCCAGCTCCTGCCAGCGTAGCCGCTGCTGCAGCTCCTCCAGACGATGCTGCTCGTGCAGCTCATCCCGACGCCGCCGCTGCTCGTGTTTTTCCGCCCTCTACGCTTGGAGGCGGGGACGCGAGTCTTCCACCGCTGCGTCGTTTGCCGCTCGAGCGTGGCAAACTCATCGCTGACAAACGCCTCTATGGCGACCGCTTGCTCCGTCGCCTGCCACTCCTCGTTGTCCGCCGGCTTCGGATCAACGTCGAACTCCACCGGTGTTGGTGGTGGCGGTGGAGACGGTGGTGGAGGCAACTGGCCACCGCCGGTGCGGCTCAACATTGCGTAGGTGGTATGCAGGTCACGAGGCATGTTTTGCAGTAGAGAAAGGGATACCGACGGCTTTGGTGACTTCCATTGAGCGAAGGAGCCCTTTTATAGGCGGGACCGACGCGAGAAGAGGTGTGAAGAAAGTTGGGAAGAGGTGAGAAGCCAGGGGAAGAAAGCGCGGGAAGATGTCGTGTGCGAACGATGACGACACGTGGAGGAGGCGCATCGTCGACGTGACGTCTCGGCTACCCCTCCGTCACTATTAAGGCAAAGCTGCAACGCTTCGTTTCAATTGTCAATGACGCGTCGGGCCCGCCACTCGCGACTCAGTTCCGCGCTCTGTCCGGTGCGTCCGCAGGGTTCCCTGTGGAGCTGAGATGGCCTCGATACGTCAGACACCGTATTAGACCGCATCGGGAGAAAATGACCTTCAGGGTGCATCACTTACACCGGTTAGATGTCCGACGCGCCTAAACAAACTTTAGGGGCTACTTTGATGGAGGCGACCCCAGTTTGGACGGCAGAAGCAAAAAAAAAAAAAAAAGGGGTTAACGTAGTAAAAGAACAACGGAAGTCTTGCTGTAACGGATTCATTGGCCGCGAGGTTGGACGCCATGATCTGTAGAATTCTCTTTCGACTTGGATTGGGCGAAATAAATACTCATTTGTTTCGACACTCTCAGCAACGGTGAATCGTGACAAAGTATTGGACGTACTGCTACGGAACAGTGACATTTCGTCTAGACTGTGCAGAGCGCATGGGCTGGCCCAGCTTGGGTTTTGGTGTTCCCGGAAACGCGCACCGTGGGTCCCGCCAACATGTTTGATCAGGGACGACCCGGACTGCGAGGCGGGTGTCGGGACTGATGACACTTTGTTTCCACCTGGATATTCGCGTGATTGGACGGAGCGGGCCAGGAAGCGGTGTGCAAGTTGCAACGAAAGTTTTTGGTAGAACAACCTCTTGCGAATCAAACCGTCACGCATGTTCGTTCGTCGAAGACAAGACTTCTCGTGTTTCCTCCAAATGGAAAAATCTATTCAGTGAGACAAAGACTATTCAAGGTCGGGATTATCCGTTTCAGCTGAGCAAGTATAATAAGTTCTAGTCAGCTGGCTATAAGAGTTAAAATAATATATTTATGCTTAGATGGAGGAGAGAGAGGAGGAGAGAGAAGAAAAGTGGACTCTACGCAGATGAGCTAATTCTGCAAGACGTGCTCCCAGGCAGACTTTGTGAGAGTGAAATGTGGGTCATCCATTGATAAAGTAGTACATGATTATAGCTCACTATTATACATGTTGGCTCTTTGTTAGCTACAAATAACATGGCACATGGCTTATAGCCACCAGCTGGCTATACTATTAACCTTGCTCTTATGCAAGAGCCAGCTCTAGGACGTGCTCCTAGACACTTTGTGAGAGTGAAAGGTGGGCTATACATTGATAAAGTACTACATTTTTATAGCTCACTATTATATATGTTGACTCTAAGTTGGCTATAGATGACATGTCACTTTGCTTATAACCAGCAGATGGTTTCACTATTGGAATTGCTCTTAAGGTACGAACGACAAAGATTTTTATTTTAGGGTTTGATCTACCAAACCTCTACGAATTCCGGGCTTAGGGCATCTCCAGCGGCGCGACGCATTTTAATGTCCGCGAGCGTCCGTTTGCGTCGCGCTGCGGACGCTAAAATGACCGTTTTTTGTCCGCGCGTCCGTTTGCGTCTGGGGTCTGCTCCAGCGGGGCGATGCATTTTTTTTCTTTTTTCCCTTTTCTCAATTAAACATAGTTTCAAAATATTACATTACATTTTGAAACATGATTTTACACAAACTAACACATAGTTAGGAACATGGTTTACACAAACTAACACATAGTTTGAACCATGGTCAACACAAATATAAAAAATTTAAAAATAGAAGCCAGTTGTGTTGATTTCCGTATGTTCGCTGTCAAGAAAGAACATTCAAGGGCACCCAATCACCCAAACTGGAAAATCCAGCGGGAGGAGATGGTGCCCTTGTTGGTTCTACCGATGAGGCGAACAGACAGAAACCTCGACTATCGGCTTCGTCCGGCCCATAGCCAGATTCGCTGCAAAGAAAGAACACTCGACGTTCTAACTATCGGTGTCGGAGCCGGAGTCGTCGGTGTGGTAGTGCCTGCGGCAGGCTGTGTCGTCGAACACCTTGACAATCATCTCGCCGTCCCCCTCGTAGTGGAAGGTGAGCTGGCAGCCGGGCTCAAGCGCGAGGTCGCGGGCGAACTTGTCCCACCCCGTGTGCAGGTACATCTTGCCCTGCTCGTCGAACAGGACCTCCACGGTCCAGCGGCAGAAGTTGCAGCTGGCCTCCCGTAGCTGCAAGTGCGCCGGCTCGACGCCGTCGGCGACGAACTCGTCGAACTTGTCGAGTAGCCGCTTGATGGCGAGTGGGTCGTCGTCGATGCGGAGGAGGAACTCGGCAGCGCGCTCCTCCTGCGAGGACGAGGAGGGCGTAGGCGACGGCGAGCGTGGGGCCGTAGCTGCTCCACCACGGCGGCCCCCGCCCGGCCACGGGGGCGCCCAGGGCCGCGGCCTCGACCGCCTCGCCGGCCACCAGGACCGGCCATGGACTTCCTCACGGGCTTGGCTGCGTCGCAGGAACACCTAGGCGGCGCTACGCTCGAGCTTTGTGGCGGCTAGAGTTTCTTTGGAGGTCTGGATGCGGAAGAAGAAGGCGTGCCCCCTTTATATAGGCCGGCGGCATGCGGTGGCCGCGGGACGCGTGGCGTCGCCATTAACGTGGTTGGCGGAGGTGGGCGGCCGCTCGGCAGCCGAGGCATCGTCGCCATTAACGTGACGCAGAGTGCCGAAGCGACGCAGCTTTGCAGTCGCTGGCGCGTTTGAGAAGACGCATCGACGCAGGGTCGCTGCCAGGCGAGCCAGCCGAAACGTCCGCCAGACACGAGCGAACGTTTCCGGACGTCCGCAGAGACGCAAACCTGGCGCATATTTGGGCCTGGTTTGCGTCTCCGCGGACGGCCCGGTCATTTTGCGTCGCCCCGCTGGAACAGGCCTCAGACGCATTTCCGGTCACGGCGGACGAAAACGGTCGCTCAGCGTCCGTTTGCGTCGCGCCGCTGGAGATGCCATTAAAATAGACTTTTTTCCTCCAAATTCCAAGGCTCCGGTGGTACACCGCGTTAAATTCGATTTGCCAATCGGTCCTATACACTGCTAGTCAAACACGTAACCCAGACGACACCCACCTTGGAGTCTTGGACGCCATCGAATAGCACGAGTACTTCAGTTCGTGCAGCAATTCTCATATCGATCGGGAAGTTCAATACTACTCCCGTTCCTTCAGAATCTATATACGGATCAGAGATTACGACACGGACCTATCAGATCGACAAGCTCGTATTCTTTTTTTTGAAGGGTACACGCTTGAAACTGCATCAAATTTATTAAAAGATCCCAAAACGGTCGATACAGTGTAAAGTATGCAACATATGGTACAAACACGATGCCACACGATCTACATAACAATGCACGCCATCAGCACGAACATACGTTAGCTTGCATCGCCTGGACGAGAAGATACACAAAGCCGAGCCAACTCCAACACAAGAATGGCACGAGCCAAGAGAAAGTGTCGACTAAGAACTAATTAAGATGTGCCAACGACTAAGAATTAAGAACTGCCAACGTCCAACGATGGTGTACGTACCGTCCCGGAAGCCCACGCTCTGAGGGGCGGCCAACATTGATTCTAATTGGGGCACCTGAGCACAACCCAAACAACGTAAGCGACATCTCCAAAGAGGTAACAACACAACTGTGTCGCTAGCGCATGATATAATGTCTGGATTTGGGTATTTTCCCTCGTGCTGAAGGCGGGAAATCATGGACAACAGCATGTAGACGCCTCAGAGGTTACATCGCCGCTAACATCGCCTTCATTAGCTTGACGCGGGGATTTCACACAGGCACTGCCGTCAACCCCAAAGCAACTCAGACATGCGCCGCAAGGATCAGCCAATCGGGCACAACCTACGAGAAGCGAGTCAGTTCTACCGTCATCGAAGGAAGAAGCATTGACCACCTTCCCACCGGAACCTCAATTGAACTACAGCCAACATCGACTCTAACTGGTACAGTGAAGACTCCTCGAATAACCTAGGGGACGCTTCCAAGGAAGTAACAACACAATTGCGCCGCCGCTCGATCCGGTGACCCAATCCTGGTGGTAACGTGCCTCGCTGAGGTTGTCAAGCAGGAGGTCGAGCTGCACGTCCAGACGCCCAAGTTGAGCTACGAGGAGGCCCTCGGGTTGGCTAATGGGCATATCGAGCTGGAAGATCAAGCCAAGTGGGGCGAGGTGTGTGTGTGTGTGTGTGTGGGGGGGGGGGGGGGGGTCTTGTCGTCTAGATGCGGGAATCCGCCTTGGAGCTAGGGCGACATGCCACCTCCAGTAGCCTCACCGCGCTAGCGGCAGCAGCAACACCTCTGGTGTCAGTTTGATCATGTACATGGGAGCCGCTAGTCTACATCGAACTAGCCAACATTTAGGCAGCAGCGATGCAAACCCTAGTGCGCAGGGTTTACTTATATTTTTTATTTTAATGCTTTATTCACCCTACGTAAATTAAGTTTTTAGTTTATCAAATTCTACTAAAAAATGGTCTTTCCGGCTCGATCTGGCCCAACTAAAATGGACAAAAGGAGTACAGCTTTAAATCTGCTCGGGAAACGAACACATTATATGTCAAAAATGGTCGACCCGACGAGGCTGTGATCTGAAGGATGCCATTATTTGAGGATCACGCCCGGTAGATGAGACAACAATATTGGGAACCGACCTGGCAGCAGATGCGCCAAATCATACGCGTTGCTTGACTTTTGTTCCCGATCGTAGCTTCCTGGAGATTTCAGATCCCGAACTACCGATGCTAATTCTGTTCAGACTTTGGTCGATCTAGTTCACTGCTATTTCAAGTTTGGGGTTGGCCGGTAGAGCGGAGGCCCAGATGCCCAATCATAGCTACCACCGACCAGGTGATGAACAAACTTCTTGCAACCTCTATTGTTTATGGTAAGCTGTTCACTTTTTTAATCACACACACAAGTGGGCGACGCCATACCCAAATGTGATTCCAAAACTTGTAGTTAGTAATTTATCCATTGAGGCATTGATTATTGATTCACGGCCTTTCTTAACAGGTACACTATGATTCCTTTTTGGGGTGTTTGCAGCTATTTCTGTATAGTGTTACAGAAAAGATGCTGAATATCCAAGCTCATATCTTACTGTGAAGACACATAACGGTAATGTCTAGGTCTGATCTGTATTAAATCCTGTCTACGGTGAAATCACGTCCGCAGCTCCATCATCTACAAACGGACAGCTCTCACCGTTGCCAGCACATTTGCTATCCTCTCAATACTGCTGAGCTTCCGCTCTGCCAAGGCAACGCAAACCAGGCGCGTATTAGAGCATCCCCAGTTGCGTCCCCCCAAACCGTCCCCCAAAGGGATTTGAGGCGCGTCGGACAAAAAAAGCGTTCCAGCCGCGTCCCCCAAAGCCCATTTTTGTCCGGCGTGGCCCGATACGGTGTCCGGCGCCCCGAGCCCGTCCCCGTCCCACAGGGGACGGTCCGGGGACGCCGGACACAACGAGCGAGGCGAACCGACGCGGGGCCGACCCATCGCCGGCACGGGGAAAATTCGTCTCACACTCCCGCCAAATCCCGCCGCTCCCGCCAAATCGCGCCTATACCGCCGCGCACAGGCCTCCCAAAACATATCCCGCCGCCGATTCATTTATCCTATCCCGCCGATTTCTTTCTCCCTTCCGCCGTCCACCCGCCACCGCTACCCTCTCTACATGGCGCCGCCGACAGCCCCCAAAAAGATGGCGAAGAAAGCGGCAGCGCAGATCCTCGACGACATCGAAGCCAAAATGGCGGCGGCGGACGCGGCGGCCCTGGCAGCGGCATCGGCGGCGGCGGCGGCGCGAACAAGAGTAGGCCGACGCGTCTTCTATCGCTACACCTGCGTCGGCCTCCGCGTCGGCGACGGAGCGTACGCACCATGCACGAGAACAGGGCGATCGCGACGAGGTCGTCGTGCTCGACGGGCCCGCGTCGACTCGGGATACGACGTCGTCGCCCAACCCCTTCCCCTTCTTCTAATTTGCATGCACCACCGATCCGTACTATGATCGCGCGCCCGATACTTTGATCGATCGCCGCTACTGCGATCGCGACGAATCGGCGGGAACGATCTCTTTTGAATGCATCTATTTGAATTTCTGATTGGGGGCGGCGATTGGGGGACGCGGCTGGGGAGCGACGTCCCCCAAACGCGGCACGAACAAAACACGTCCCCCAAACGCTCGATCCGGCGCGGTTTGGGGGACGGTTTGGGGGACGCGACTGGAGATGCTCTTAGGCCACTAATTTGCAGCAAGAACTAACACGATCCGTACTTCGAAATCGCGCTAGCTTTACGGCGCCGATCGTCCGGAAAGATTATAAAATTGGTCATCTTTTGGCGACGGCGCCTCTGCCGTACGGGCAGGGAAGCCAGCGTGGGGTCGTTACGACGCCTGGGCATGGCTAGGTTCATATCGCCCATGATTGTAGCTCGAAAGCAAGCTTTCCGAATGATTAACCCAGAAAAAGCATTAAGCGTGCAAAAGGCACGGATTACAGACCAGCTGCTCTAGAATCCTCCTTTTCATGTCCAGCAAAATTAGTGGTGGAATGCTATAGGAATAGTAGCGCTAGCAAGCGTTGGGATGTTCTGTTGGTGCAGGATAGCGAGTAATATTTTGTTGAATCAAATATCACCACGCATACACGAATTTGTACAGGACGTGCAAACACTATAACTAGTTGCAAAATGTGTTTCACTTGGCCATGAACTTGACAATCGGGTGAAAAAAAAAACACAAATAGTCTGAATTAGACTCTTGGTCGCCAGCTAGCCACGGTTTGGCTCTGTAATTTTACAGAAAACTTCCTAGAGTAAAATTGAATAGTAGTTAGAGGTCACCCTGGCACTCGCCTTCCAGCATTCCCGAGAAACTTCCGGCGCCTGGGCCGTTGTCGAAGTTGATCCCTCGGCGATGACGAACGGGTCCTGGAGTGCAGCGACCGGCGACAGGAAGTCTCCATCGTAGGTGTACACTTTAACATCGATGGCGAGCGGGAGCAACAACGATGGGTGCGGACGCAGCAGAAAGATGGACTTGGAGCGGGGGGAGAAGGGGGCTGCCGTGGCGGTGATGCGCTTCTTGAGATTTGTGTTGGATTCTTAACGTCGTTGTCCGTCCTCTTCTCCAGCTACGATGCTATCAGTGATGAGTGATGACCTGCAATTATTGTCATGGCAGTCGCGACCCCAAAAGGATCCCCAAAGGGAATTGGGACACACCGGACACTTAACCTCTCCCAGTCGCATGCTCCAAAGACCGCTTTGGTCCAGACGTGCCCCAAATATTGTCCGGCTTCCAATGTGCAAAAAACTGAACTAGCTAAAACCGGCTAAACCGCTCAAACCATTTTCCCCCACCCCTAGTCAGGCGCACATGCCGATCATGCCGGTCAGGAAACTGCCGGGACAGTGATTGAGAGAGGGAGAGAGAGAGAAGCGAGGAGGAGTTGATATTCCAGGGTCGCTATCTCAGCAATAGAAGAAAAGTAAGGCAACCCGGCAACCAAGGAGTGCTCGAAACCATCTCTCTAGTGTGCTCTGTTTTAGTTCATTTTGCATGTAATATGTTCGTTGATTTGCCTTGCCGCTGCGTTTACCACATAATCGAGTCCTTGTAAGCGTCCAGACACCATGAGAATGAGAGAGACTATGTTGCGCTAACACCCTTCTTCACCGCCGCCCTCCCCATCAACACACAGACTTAGCGTCCCTTGCCCGCACTAGATGCAAGAAAGAAAAATATAGAGAAGACATGCGAGACAAGAAAAAAGGTCGATTGTTTTTTGTTGTTGGATGGCACGATACGAAGTTGATGGTGCTGCTGTTGTTGTGGAGGTAGAGCACAGATGGCACGGGACATGTGGTTGAGCGCGGAGAGGAGGTCAAGCAGTGTGGAAAGGCAGTCAGCAACATCACATCCAGGGACGGAGCTAGGAAACTAATACAAGTGGAGCCAATTGCATAAATTATTGGAGGAGGGCATATTGGTAATTTTAGGTAAATTGCATGTCAAATATTCGTATTGACGATGGCTCCGTCCCTGATCACATCAAACCTCGCAGAAGGCAAATGAGACGATAGTGGGGTACGGGAGACGGAAGTGGCGCGCCAGACGCGCTGGCGCGGCATGTGGGAGGAGGCGTACGAATAGCAAGGGTCTTCAGAAAATAACCAAAGATGGGGTCGTGCACTTTGACGAGACGTGCTATATTTTTTTTCGAAATGGGAGCATCGCCCCAGCCTCTGCATCAAATGATGCACACGGCTTTTACTTTATTAAAAAGTGCAAGTATAATGTAGCCAAAGTTTACAATCATGGATCAGCTAAGGTCGATACATGAATCAACCACAAAACATCAGGCGCATATAGAAGCTATCCATTTGATATTCTACTAATATGACGCCATCCAGTAGCCTGGAAAAAGAAGTCCTGAGCAACCGTCAGCAGCCGGTTGCATCCAGTAACCATATCCTCCCGCTGATCCTCCGGGAGTAAGAGAGCCCATAGTTGAATCCAGTGCGCAGCTCGACGAATAACCTCCAAAAAATTGGTAGACTTATGCTTGTTAAAGACCATATCATTTCGACATGTCCAAATGGACCAGCACAAAGCTGAGATACCAATTCTTATATCCTAGCCTTATCATGCTTGCTCACACCATTTAACCATTTGCCAAACATGTTAGTAATATTTGAAGGGGCTGGAATATTATATGCAAAATAAATCATACGCCATACAATCTTTGCAAAAGGACAAGCAAGAAACAGATGCTCAACGGTTTCATTGGAATCACAGAAACAACATTTTTGACAACCATTCCAATTCCGTTTTGCCAAATTATCTTTAGTTAACAAGACTTTATTATGCAAGAACCACATAAAAATTTTAATTTTCAAAGAAACTTTAATCTTCCAAAGATATTTACGAAGAAATCTAGTATGTCCATTCATCAAATCAAGATACATAGATTTAACCGTAAAAAGACCAGAATCGGTTAGTCTCCATATGAATCTATCCGATTCCTGTGATAAATTAACTGTAATTAGGCGTTGGCATAGATGTAACCATTCATTCCATTTGTGATCATTCAAACCCCTCCGAAAACATATATTAAGAGGAATCTGAGCAAAGACGGTCGAAACCAACACATTCTTATGTTGAACAATATGGTACAGAGATGGGTACTGTTGTGCCAGGGGCATACTGCCAAGCCAAATATCCTCCCAAAACCGCACCGTTGAACCGTTGCCCACTTTGAAAGAACCTCTAGCAAAAAAATCTTGTTTTACCCGCATAAGACCTTTCCAAAAGTGAGAATCCGTAGGTTTAACATCGACCTGAGCTAGAGTTTTATTCTTAAGGTACTTATTGTGTAGTAATTGTTGCCACATACCATCCTCCGTAAGTAGTTTAAACAACCATTTGCTGAGTAAACACTTATTCTTTAGCTCAAGAACCTCAATACCCAACCCCCTGATCTTTTGGACGACATAATATATTCCACTTTGATAAATGGTACTTCTTTTTATTCTCCTCCGATTGCCAAAAGAAATTGACGTGCTATATGCCACTCGTTCGTTGGTTGATTGGTTCTAGGCTTAATGGTCAGACTCTTTGGAGGTTTTTCGCATCCGCATGTCAAATTTGCGGATAAATGGGGAACACACTTTGAAACTTGTTACAGGTGTTTGCACGGGAAATCCATTTTTTGCTTACGGATGTTGATGCACCTATTTTTCTTGCAATAGGCCGGTGCGGCACAATATGAGTAGAGAGGATGGCAATCACTTATGTTTAGAGGGTAGTCAGTAGTCTGCTTGTTTACAAAACACTAGCAAATTGACTGCTTAACAACTTTGCTAGTGTTCTGAGGCGCTGGCAGACGTGGCCGCTGATTTTGGACCTGCTGCCCACAATGGCCCCCAAAATGGCCAGACGGAAGTTCAAAAATATACGCTATATGCAAAAATTAAGCTTATTCACATAAGATAAAAAATCAGTTTAGCCTGAGATTCACATAACTTATGGAAATAGCTACAATACATAAGATGAGACTCACATATCATTAAAAGTACCCATCACACAAGAATTAAAAAGATGGAGGAACAATTTTTAAATTTTTATGGACATCCTATAAGCTTATTGGTCACTCTCAAAAAAAAAAACCTTACAAACAAGCTTCACTATGTATGTAGGACTACATTTTGTTTGTGAATACCATTATACTCTCTCCCATCCAAAGTATAAGACGTTTAAGATTTTCCAGTGATTCCCGAAAACAACAAAAAGTACAGAAATACTCTTCCTGGCTTGTTAGAAACAGAATAATCCCACACTGTGTTAATCCACGCAACACCACATTCTTCCACCAGATCCACCCAAACCGCATCCATCCACGCGAGCTGCGTCACCGGAGTCGATCGGCGCCACCTAGCGCCGCATGATCTTAGACCCGATCCACTTGGAACCAGCTGCCCCCAACATCCCAGACACGCCGGAAGGTGCGACAGCTCGCCCCAAGCATCTCGGCCGTGTAGGAGGCAACGCTGGTGGGTGTGGTAGCTATGGCAGATATCCACAGTGGCGAGACATTGTTCCTATAGTTTTCTCAGTCAGTATTGCATGTATAAGCTTTCGAGGCTCTCACTCGATTTATAGACAAGCCGAATGTTGGGAAAGGAGAAGGAAAAGGAGAAGGAATCGCGAAATATCACACACGGTTTGAATGAAAGCATGAGTTTGCAAAGATGGATGATACTCACACGATTCCGGTTAGAGTTAACGTCTGCGTTATATCACATATGCTTTGTTTTCTACGGAACGTGTGCTATGTTTTCGCAGCGCGGGCGGGTTGCGAGCTGACAGACGGTTGGAGGCCTGCTCCACGAAAAGGACCTTCCGTGTACCATGAGGCCTTTAGAAGCCCGCTCTGTACTAATGGGAGTAACACCAGAAGTTTATTTTTGGTTAGGAAGTAAACCTTCATCATGATCACCAACACGTAAGAAAAGATTGGTCCTTTTGGTTAATTCTTCGGACCAACGGTCCAACGAAAGGAAGAAACATCTCGGAAAATATAGACCAAATTAACGTTATGCTCGGGCATCGCCACTTTTGGCCATGCCAACAGCCAGTATGGTGAGGCAAGTGCGCATGTATATATGGGGTAAAAACATACACTTGGTGACAATTTAGAATAACTTGGAAACTTAGACTTGGAATGTGTTCTACAGAGACTACATATGTGTCCTCCTACTTTCATCCCAAGCCTGCCAGCCAACGTCTCCACAGCTGCTTGCAGACGATGACGCCGTCATCAATTAGCTGGTCCGCCTTCTACGATAGCATCAATGCCACACGTTTGAATCTAGAACTTGAGTTCGTCGACCTCACCAACGAGGACGAGAAGTAGGCAACGCGCAGGTGAAAACCCTAGATATAACTAGGTTATCTATCTAGTTGTTTTTTATTTGCCTATGTAATTAAGTTCGCAATATACAAAATTTTATCGTATGAGATAGAGGGAATACTAGTATTACAGAAGTGATGTTTGTCAAGAAGAACAGAACACGGGCTCTGATACACGATGCGAACAAGAAACTTGACATATAAAAAATCTTTAAAAAAAATATTGAACCGTTGTTTCAATACCTGAACAGTGACGTTTCTCCATTGGTCGGTTGGTGTGCGGGCCCAACCTGGTTTTGGTGTTCCCGGAAACGCGCACCATGGGACAGACGATCTTGACCACGACGACCCGAAATGCGAGGCGTGTGCGTGTGTCGGCACTTTCGCATTCCAGCTGGATATTGGCGTGATTGGACGGAGCAGGAACCGGCGTACAGCTTGCAACCAAATTCCGTCGGGTTTCCGAAGAAAATCTCGCGAATCTGTGACGTCCGGTGCGAATTCGAGTTGAGTGTCGTTCTGGGTTAGAGCATCTCTAATGGATCGCTGAAATTGAACTTTTCCGGTGGATTTATGGCTTTGGCAGAAACGCGCGCAGATCAGAGGCTCAATACGTGGGCTGGCCCGAATCGGAAGTTCAGCGGCCCGAGAAACTCCCTGCTCGGCCCCTGTTAAAAGGGTTCGCGGAGGGGAGTTCGGTTCGCAAACCCTACTCCCCTCCGCGTCTCCTCTCCCTCCGCCAACCAGGGCATGGGCTCCTCCTCCGGGCAGTCGAGCCGCGCACCGCAGCTGCCCGTGGCGGCAAGCAGTGAGGAGGAGGACCTCGTCCCCGCGCGGTCGTTTACCTTCTCCGCCGGGGACTACGTCCACGGCAGCGACGAGGAGGAGGCCGTCATGGCGCAGACCTGTGCCATCAGCGAGGCGGAGGCGAGGGCGCGCTTCCGCCGGGAGGAGGCCGACGCCGTCCGCCAGGTGAAGGAATATGAGGCGGCCCGCCGGGAGACCCATGTGTGCCAGGTCAAGCTCGAAATAATCGAGGTTGACAAGGACGACGCGTGAAGACTTCCACGCCGCCGACTATCTCCGCCAGCACCGGCACCGCCGCGCTCGCCCTAGCTCGAAATAGGCCGCATTTTGCTTATTAGCTAGGTTAAGGTTGCTGGGTACCAGTATTTATGTCAATTGCAAGAACTATGTAATATCAATGCTCTGTCATCTATAAACTATGATCATCGCCTCAAATTACCCGCGCCAATTCAAATTCCTTTTTTCAGTTCCGTTTTACGGGTTCTATTCTGCGCCACTGCGAATTTCGTGAGAGCTCGTGTTTTCGGTGAACTGAACTTGCCGTTTTCAGTTTGCGTTTTTTCAAGCTCCACTAAACATGCTCTTACGTGTTTGACTCTGGTTTAGACGTCCGAGAGCCAAAGCGCATCACGTCCAATCCTTCAGCTTAATTGGTCACATACCAAAGAAGACGGAACTAGAATTTGGACGCCATCGATTAGCAGTGACATTTTAACGGCAATGGTTCCGGTCTAGCCGCAATTCTCTACTGCTCCGTTACTTCATCAGGGCGTGTTTGGCTGCCTGCATTAAAATCATGGCTCACTGCGTCAGCATGATAGGCTCACCTACGCATCGTGAATGGGCAATAGGCCATAAAAGCCAGATTGTTTGGTAGGCTGTGCGGCCTTTTGCGCGCTGGAGAAGGAAGCCAGACCCCATCGTTTGGTTATATACGAGCCCAGTTCTAGCCTCACCATTTATCCACATGGTGACCTTACCTCTCACCTCTTTGACACGTCGACGATCCCGAAAGCAGACACCACCATGGCACCGTCATTAAGCCAGTCAAAACCATCACCACGTCGCCGACCACGAAGACGAAGAGCACCATGACACCGCCGGTTACGCCGGTCACAAGCATGGATACATCGCCTGTAACGGCCCCGGAAAAACACCCCTATTAGTTTCTTCGTTGTTTTTGTCTTGTGCATCATCATATCATCATGCATATTTTTGAACCGTAAATTATTTAATTAAACTTTATTTTCCTTGCCAATATTATTCTCTCCTTTTCATCCCAAAAATAAATCTATATTTTCTAGTATTTTTCTGGTATCAAAACTATTTTAAAATGGTTTTAAAACAACCAGGAAATAATAAAAGAAAATCGTTTTTAAAATAAAAAAGGAGGCAAGCCTCCAACCGCCCAGGCCCAACCGGCCATCTTCTCGTCCATCCCGAGCGCCCCGCCTGCCTCCTCCCTCACCGCAAGCGCTCGGCTCCCGCCGCCCGAACCCGACCCCGGCCCTCTTCCGTCGACCTCCTAACCGCGCTTGACACCGTGGTCGCGGCCATGCCGCTCCTCCCTCCTTCGACGCGTGCCCGCCTCCAGCGTCGCCGGCCACCCTCACCGTTCCTCCCCAAGGTCTGCGCTCGAGCTGCTCAACAAGCACGATCCCCCGCCCCCGCGGCACCTCCTCTGCCTCGATCCTCGCCGCCATGACCGCTTCTGCCTTGAGCCCTGGCATCCTCTGCTTCTCCTGCGAGCCCTGATGCGCCCCTGCACAGCGCCTTCACGCTCCCTTCCCGACTCCGGCCGTACTCCACCTTGGCCGCCTCGTCCTCTTCCCCGTCTGTGTGGCGCCATCCACCTCCGCGACCACGCGCGTGCCAGCACGCCTCCAACCACGCCCCAGGAGCTCCACAACTTGTTGCCATGCGTTGCTGCAAACAAGTCTCCCTGGTTTTTCCCTGTTGTTTGGTCGTCGCTGATCGATGTTGATATTCCTGTTCCTGCCCTGTTGTATTGAAGTGGTGGTACTGCAAAGTTTGGTGCTTCGTGTGCACATGTGGGTGTTTCTTTGCATCGACAAGTCTGCCAAGTTCATCGGAAGATTATCGACGGCAATTCAAGTTCTTCACCAACAATTGAAGCGGGAACGCCAGGACCTCCTTCACGGATCCGAAGTTCGAGACCTCGACTTCATCATCTTTCTCTCCGAACCCGAATCCGGCGACTATCCTTGTTTCGATACCGTGAGACCCTCACCCAAACTAATCCTATTTTATAAATATGGTACATATCTTGTTCACCAAAATCATGTTGCATCGCATATCTTGTGGTTGTGCGGGTAATAGCGATTCACCTAATAACCTAAATATGTGATTGTACGGGATCGTTATATTATCTTATCCCGGTTCCATTTAAATTGTGCAGCGCACACATGCCATGTTCTCCATGCTAATAACATTTAATATGAGGGGTAGAAAAATAACTTGAACCTAATATTTAATTGTCAGGATTCCGATTCCGTTTAATTTGGATAAGTTGCATCACATCATCGTTGCCATGCCAAGCATCCTGCATCTGCTCATGCTAGTTCTTCTTCCGTAGTAGTAAGATTTGCATACGTTGTGTGTTCCAGCATTTGCTTCTTCCCGGATAGGATCACGAAGTGCTGTTGTGAGATACGGTAAGGTCTCCGGATGTTCCTCGGCAAGCTTTAACAGACAACCATTTCCTAAACCCCTGTCTCTGCAGGAGTCGCTCACCTATTTTATTTTGCCTTCTCTCTTATGCTAGCCTTGAGTTGCCTTCTTGTCACGTGTCCTATCCATGTGTTACCTCAAGCGGTCCATATTGCCACCACCACCATCCTACAGCTCTTGTTTGGTTTTCGGGTATGCCTTACGAGTCGTAGTGCATGGTAGTGTTGTTATATCTCGTCTTGACATCGTTATCTTATCGGATTATCTGTTGGGGAATCATGACAGATGGTTTAAGGATATATTTTTTTGGAGATACTCATTTTTTTACTTAAGGCTAACAACTAAAATTGTAAGTAGTGGCATCTATGAACCCCTTTGCGAAAGCATCTGAACTTTGACTCGCTAATGTCCACTAGGACCTGAGTTCTTGTTATCTGTTCCGAGATTGAGCGCTCTACCCATACGTGGGGATTACTACTGGGACCCCCTCACCCATTACCTTTTCTCAAATCTGTTGAAAAGGGGGCCACAACCCTGGTTTTATTTGCTCATATGCACGATATGCATGATTTACTTCCTGTTGCCTTCAGGTGTTTATATTATGTATTGTACTTTATAATTGCTAGACGACTTATCTAGTGCTTGGCCGTTAGTGCCCGCCTAGACGCCTACGCAACCCTGAGTCCGATTCGGAATGCGGCCGAACTTCGTTACGGGTAGCTTAGTGGGGTGGCCCCCTAGACTTTCTTGTTAAACTGGGAATGGTCTTGTTGTGAGACATCCACCTATCGTAAGTGGATCGATCATGCGTATGGTTATATTTGGGTAACCCCTGCAGGGTGTACATCTTATCGATAAGCCATGTCCACGGTTATGGACGACTTGGAGGTGTTTAACTCGATCATAGAACAGCTTACACCTTTGTGTTGTTGCTAATAACTTGCCTAGTAATATAGCATTACTACAACGGTTACCTAATAAAACTTATCTATCGTGTGAGTGCCCTTGTTAATACTTATTCCTTTGTGAAGGGGGAATGCATCGGTTGTGTTATGTTTGCAGAGTATAGAACTGTTAGTTTTATGCGCTCTCTCACCTTTTCTGATAGACGAATGTTGTAGAGTGTCTCTATAGGTTTTTAGTGCTTGCGCGCTGCCGCTTAACCCCACCATATTGTCTATGATGTTCCTCTTGCGTCCTCTAAGTCCCATGCGTGCCTCAAGTACAAAGGACGACTGGTTGACGAATGCTTATACGTCTTGAAGTCTTGTTAAGTACGACCTCGTACTTATTGCTGCTTTGGGACATAACCGGGCAGGTATGAAGACATGTGCGATGAAGACGACGTTAGCAAGGTTACCTTCCGGCTTGGCCTGGGCAGGGTTATGGACGCCACAGGTTATCTTTAGGACTCTTAGTCCAATTTGTATCTTGTCCGTACTCGAACGTATTCGATCTTCTGTATGATTGGATCTTTGTATTATTTATTTGTATCTTGACTCGTTGGAGTCGTTGTTTTAATATATGCGTCTTGTGGGCTCTATTGTAATCCTGTTGTAATGTTACCGCTCGTGTTAATTCCTCTGTCATCACGTATGTGATTCATCGCGCACGTCGTGTCGGAGGGCGTCTCTGAGTCGATATCGTGCGGATTTCGGCGGGATCGTTGGAATCCTCATGGTACCGGTTCCGGGGCGTCACATCGCCGACCACGAAGATGAAGACCACCATGACATTGTCGGTCACTCCGGTCACAAGCATGGGCACATCGCCGACCACGTAGATGAAGATCACCATGGCACCATCGTTCACGCCGGCCAGAAGCATCACCACCTCGCCGACCACGAGGACGAAGACAACCATGACGCAGTCGGTGACGCTAGCCACAAACATCACCATGTCGTCGACCACGAAGACGAGACCACCATGATATCGCCGGTCACAAGCATCACCACGTCGCCGACCATGAAGACAAATAGCAACATGACACCACCGTTCACGCCCGTCACAAGCATAACCATGTCGCCGATAATGAAGCTGAATACCACCATGACATCATCGGTCACGCCGGTCACAAGCATCACCACGTCGTCGACCACGGAGATGAACATCACCATGCCGCCACCACCATGGATCATTACCTCTCACTTCTCACATATCATGATCACGTCGCCGTCTATGAAGATGGCAAGCGAGAAGTTAAACAAAAGTACTCCAAACTATACTCACACATACGTACACATTACACTATACTAGCGAGTCATTTATTTATCCGTTTATGTCCACCAAAACGAAAACCTTTCAACATGAAAGTCATGCGGAATAGTGAGGTGAACCCACCCCTCAAAGAAAATTTCAAACGGTTGAGCGTGTGCGATAAATTTGACAAAATTCTCTTAAAACCTCATACACGAAATTGACGATTTACGAATAACGAAACTCGAAACTGATTGTGGGAATTGATCCCTATCATCAACACACATCTTTTTCATGTACAGCTTATTTCGATTCGAACTATATTTGTGTTGATTTAAGTGGAGGGTGTGTGGAGCACCATAAGGGAGAGTGAGGGTAACCCATAGTAATGTAGCTGTTGCATCCGTGGAGCCAGGAGGCGCGAGAACGGGCATGTTCGTGGAGAAACTGCCTTTCCGGGCGTTCCTCAGAGCCTGGCCCAACCCTGTTTTGAGGGTTCGTACAAAAAGGCGGCTCGATCTAGGCAACCAAACAAGCTGAGAATTGACGGCCCGATGCGAGCCAAAGGGATGCAGCCTACCAAATGCGCCCAATATCTATGCTGGGATCAGAACGACAACAACGGAGGCCAATCACAACGACATGCTCGCATGGAACTAATGAATTCTATGTGTCTCTCAAGCAACTCGCAGCAGGATGTTCGTGTGCACCGACCCGATTACGATCTTCTGCTTTGAAATCAGTATAGTAACATTCCACGAGGCTATGATGCCAAGGATGCCAGAGATTTGCCTTTCGGTAGATGGCAACAACAATGGGGGCCGGCGGACGGTAGATGCGCCAAATCATGTCCCGATCGTAGCCTCCTGAGGATTTCGATCCCAACTGCTACTGCTAAGTCTGTTTGGACCTGGATCGATTGATCTGGTCTACGGAGTTCACGGTTGTTTCAGGTATGTGGTTGGCCGATGTAGCTAGGGCTGAGATGCCCAATCATTAGCATACCACCAACGTGAGATGAATAAAATGCCAGAAGTGGATTTCCGTTTTCACGGATTCCATTGAGGCTAGGGAAGAATCCACACAACCAACCGAAACTATGTCGCAGTCTTTAGGTTGACAAGGAATACTGGCTAGTGTAATCTTAAATCCTGATGCTTCCAAGTTCTAAGAAGTATTATGTTCCAACGAAACATTGCAAAAATAGTTCCAACTAAGTTTATAAACTTGTGTGATAGTTTTCTATAAGTTTGCAGAGGCCGAAGCGATGCTCTCATATCGAAAAAAAAGTATACTAAAATGAACCTTATGATAGCAATGATATACTCGGTCATATGTATTCTGATGACTTCTTCTTATGCAAACTGTGAGCATGTTCCATCTCTCTTCTTATGCTTAAATAGATAAGGTAGGATACCATTTGACACTAGCCAACACAACAACCGTGTGACTGATACTTTCAAGTAGTTTGATGTTGTCATAAGGAGAACTTGGGAATTCATATAGTATTGTCAGCAGCGGCTCCCTCAGAGAAGTAACTCACTGAGAAGTGTTATGGTTATATCTGCATCACATTATGAGAAAACTTTTCAACAACAATAATCTTTGCGCCATTCAATCATGTATCGACAAAAACATCATTGTTATATTATCAGTTAAATTTCCCCAATTATCTCGGTCTTAGCATAAAATGAGTAGTAATTGACGTCTGCAAGGGTATGCGGTCCCATGGCCTGGTCTCCAATGAACTATCACCTCCTTCCGATGCTCACGTGGCAAGGCACCGTGCAAATTTAGACACCATCAAACTACATTTTTTTTACAAAAATGGTATCGGAGCCATTTTGGGAAGTTGTAAATCTCGTTTGAACCTATACTACTAAGTAGATCATAAATGACAACATAGGCCTATCATACCGACATGCTCACACAGAAACTAAGTAATTTCATGTGCGTCTCATGTAACTTGCAGGTTCGTGTTTGTATGCGTCTCAAATTTCATGGAAATGATACAATCTCCTCTTGCTTTGAGTGAGCATAAACTTACCGATCATAATTAGCTTCGTGGGGATTTTAGATCTGAGCTACTACTTGCTGCTAATTTCCTTACTACATTTGCTTGATCATGTATGCAAATTATAGTTACTAGATAAACCAGTTGGATGACTTAGACTCAACGAACTGGAAAACTGATATTATCCTGCCTCGACAATCCGATTCGCATCTGTATGTCTCCAAAGGTGAGATATCTTCCAAAGAAAGGAACGTCTAGTCTGAATCTCACAAATTCTATCAAGTATGCCAACTCCACGACGAGAAACAAAATGCCACAAGTAGATTCTCGCTTTCATGGATGCCCCAAAGGCCAGAGAAGAGTCTATATTCAGCCAACTATTTTGTGGTATTTTTCTTGGAAATATCCCAACACAAGTATAACCCCAAATCCTGATGCTTCCAAATCCTAAGATGTATGATGTTCCAACGACATTGCTAACATATTTTCAACTAAGTTCGAAAACTTGTATAGTTTGTTATATGGTTTATGCTAACATAAACCTACCTATAGCGAGGTTAAACTCGGTCGTAGGTATTCATGATAACTTGTTTTTTCGAATTATGATCATGTTTGGTGTCTCTTCTTATGCTTAAATAAATCAGGTAGCATAATATTTGACACCATGTGGTGCAACAACCGTTCGATTGATGCTTTCAAGTAGTTTGATACCGTCACAAGGAGCACATGGAAATTCATTGCCTATTGTCAGCTCCTCAATGAAGTAGCTCACTAATAAGTGTTATGGTCATATTGAAACCACATTTCGAGAAATCTTTTCTTTTCCATGCTGCACGCCGTGTGATTATTAATGAGTAGAAATGGGACTAAACAACAATAATCCATGCACTATACAATCATTTAACCAAAACATCATCATTTCATCATTTGCTAAAATCCCTACCCAATTATCTTCGTATTGGTGTGAAAGTAGTAGTGATTGTATTCAACAAAGGTGTGTGTGGTTCCATGGCTTGGTCTCCGCAAGGCAGCGAGCCAATTGTGATGCCACCGACCATTTTTTGTATACAGTAATTATGCTGGAGAAATTTCGTGAAGTTATAGATCTCGTCTAAATCAGTACTACTATGTAGATCGTAAATGACAATAGAGGCCTATCAGACACACACGCTCATATGAAAACTAGTAATTCCATGTGCGTTTCAAACAACTTGCAGGTTTGTGTTTGTATGCATCTCAATTTCATGGCAAGTTGGGAACGATCTCGTTTTGTTGTGAGTGAGAACGAAGTTCCTGATCATAAGTAGCTTCTTGGGGATTTAAGCTCCAAGCTACTACTTAATGCTAATGATGTTGCTCTATTTGATCGATCATTTGTATTCAAATCATAATTATTAGACAAATATGTCGAACGGCTTAGAGTCACATGACAAATATGTACTTTAACTCTGAATGTCTGGTATCACCATAAAGTTCAGCGGACTTGAGAGGAAGGGATGACACATACGATTCCAAAGGAATCATCGGTGGATACTTCCTACGTTCTAAAATACTCTAGATTTCAGGCATATAATTTATTCTGAATAGCCTAGGTTTTAGTTTTGTAATCAACAACAACACAAAACACGAAGCAATCCTACTCTCTTATTGGATTTTTTTTTCAAATCCATTAATTAAGAAGGAGTTCGAACAACAACGTTGAAAGGAAATTATTACAAGCCGCCTCATTCCGCCAAAAACAAAATCCTACTCTCCTGGTTTCATTCAACTTTTTAGCACCCGCAAGAACCCAAAGACTCGCCTCTCTTTTGATCTTGTCAAAGATCATAAGTGGCGGAACATGCTTGTTTTGGAAGTTCTGGCATCTCTCTCATTCCAAAAATCCCACGAGACGACCAAGTCAATAGAAGCCAAGGCCCTACAGTGGTGTAACGCTCCCCGTCATGCAAAGCAACCAATTCTTCGTAGAAAGCAAAAACAAATGGTGAAGGTCAAGCGAGTGTAGACCCATCAAATCCTTCACCAAACCCCAAAATCAAAGAGAGAAGCGTGCTTAATTAGTAGGTCATTGATAGATTTCGGTTCCCTCTTGCAAAGAGAACATGGACCGTAATTTAGCCACCCACTTTTAGCCAACTGTTGGCCATCCAAAGACGGCTTTGGATGGCTAGCCAAGCGAAGATTTTAACCTTTGGAGGAGCACACACCTTCCAAACCAATCTTTTCATGTTTGTGGAAGTAATTAAGCATAAGAAATTGAGCGTTATGTTAAGCGGCCACTGAATATCCCCCCATTGTCATGAGCTTCCAAGAAATCGAGTCCTCCATACTAGCATCTATATGAACCTCATTCCAAACACTAATTAATTATGCGTGCATGCTCCAAAGATAAACCCTGTATACGGGGGGCTATGTCATTATTTTAAGCGTAATTTAGATTTGTTGTTATCATGTCAAACTAGTAGTATTAAATGTCTAAAAATTTGAAGAATGTAGAATAGACACTCCATACTGGTTTATTAGGGTATTACACACTTCCAAAAAAGAACTTGGACGATTAATTTAGTCAACACAATATAACATATATATAGCACAAAAATTATAACATTCAAAACTTGTTTTATATATAAATTGAATTGTATAATTTTTGTGGCATATATATCATATTTTATTGTCTAAGTTAATGATCAATTTTTTTTTGAACTGTGCGAAATAAATAAGACAGCGAGTCAAAGAGGCAACAGTGTCAAATTGTTGCACATGCACCAGCATTGTGCTTCAGAACTGAAGTCTTTTGTTTCGACACCCCTGAGTAAATCTGAATCGTGACAAACTAATGATGAATTGGGCTGCAAATCTCCCAACTCTCCCAGTCGATTCTTCTTATCATCGGCCAATGCATGGGTAAAATATCTCTTGAAAGATAGGCCTGAAGACAACTTGAACTTGTGAAGTTTGGCCTGGTATTATTCGAGCACCCTCAACTCCCAGAACAGTGACATTTCGCCATACTATGCCACTAGGCGTGCTGTGCGGAGCACAAGGGCGCGCCCCGCTCGGTTTCAGTGCTCCCCAAAATGCGCACAAGGGGTCCGACGTGTTAGACCGAGGCGAGTGTCGTGACTGACTTGACATGGCAAAAACTTTTGTGTGCGGGCGGGGTGCGCGACTTGCAACCACATTCCGTAGGTTTTCTGTAGAACCTCTTTCCAATCCATGAAGTCGTTTCGTTCGTTCGAGAGTTCTCGTGTTGCTTCCAAATTCCGAAGTTGTTGACGAAGAACACACATGGATAGAATTAGGGCATGCTTGATTCATAGAAATGTTGGAGAAAAATCATAAAAATAGGAAATTTTTCTTTGGTGCCACTATTTATCCATTTGATTCAAAAAATGAGGTGTAGAAAAAGTGTATGAATTTTTCCTTTGGTTTAGATTTTATAGGAAAATCAAAGGAATTCCACAATCCACTCAAACCTCTTTTTTACATTCCTACGCAAGGAACGAGACAAAGGTCATATGTTGCATGATAATAATCTAATCTTATCTTTACATTTATCTTTACATTTTTTCTATTTTTGTGAATCAAACATTCAACTTCAAAAATTTCTATGCTTTCACAACTCTATGGGATTATACATGCATTTCTATTCTATTCCTGTACTTTTTTCTATTTCTACGTTCGTGAAATCCTGTGAATCAAACATGCCCTTAGTTGCTGCAAGGCGTACAACCTTTGCGTCTATTGTTTCCTCTCTCACTTTATTTCAGGTTCAAGTTCTCATAGCATTTGTGACCGATTCGTAAGCTGTCTACCATCCACTTCACCCGGGCCATACCAGGAGTTGATTTGATCGTGACCCAGCTACAAACTGAAACAAGGGAAACAACCATCATCTATGTGGACCAATCACGTATCAGGATTATTGTCTACTGCTACGACATATAAAACAACGTGTCAGATTAAGCAAAATAAAAATGCAGAAGATATGACAACTAGATAATCAACCTTTTTTTTTTTGAGAACACAGTACAACGCAGACGCTCACAAACACGCACGTACAAACACCCCTATGAACGCACGCACACCCTACCCCTATGAGCACCTCCGAGGGACTGAGCCGGCATATCTTGAGGTTGACGAAGTCACCACTTGCACCGCTATCGACGACATCGAAACACACAACTTCTTTCGATCGTACTTGGTTAAGCTCCCAAGGCTGTTCTTGGCAGGGAGTCTTTATACACGTAGCAGAAACGACGCATACGGTAATCAGATCTAAGCAGAAACTAATAATTACATGTGCATACCATGGAATGCAACCTGCAGCAGCTTCGTGGTCGTATGCACCGACCCGACTACAATAGCATCTCCAGTCGTCTCTCCCAAAGCATCCCTCAAAAGGTTTTGGGGCATACTGGACAAAAAAAAAACGTTTTCAGCCGCGTCCCCTAAAACCTCTTTTTATCCGGGCAGCCCGATACGGTGTCCGGCGCCCGAGCCCATCCCCGCCACATAGGGGACGCTCCGGGCACGTAGGACACAACGAAAAGCGAGGCAGGCGCCCACCTGTCGGCGACTATTTTCATAAACCGTTGGTTCGCGCCTTTTATTTCTCGTCGCGCCTTCCCTCCTGCGCCTCCCACCCCTCCACCGCCGCTGGATTTGCCGGCCGTTTCAACGCCTGATCTCTTCTGTGAGTCGGCACTGTCGTCGCGGCTGGCACTCTCACCGGACGTTTCACCGCCGCCGCTTCGCCAGCGCGTCCTCGAACGCGGCGTCAAATCCGCCCCACCTCCACGCACACAAGGTGTTCGACGACTTGCCAGATAGGCGCGACTGGCCACTGTTCGTTGCCTCGTCTGCCACGGCGCAATTTTAACCATTGATTTTGCTTCAGGCATGGATAGCGACGACGAGATGCTTGTCCGACTGCTGGAGGACGAGCAAGCCTTCGACGACGACATCCGGGAGCATTTGCTGATCATCGCGTCCCTCCAGGACATGCTTGACGCCGAGGCGGAGAAGAGGAAGAGGCCGCGCCGCGGAGGATCTAGGCCGGGGAGAAAGAAGTCGAAGCCCCGGCAGAGAATGGAGGGGTATACCATGATGTACAACGACTACTTCGTAGATGACGCAACACATCCCAACAATTTTCGGCGCCGGTATAGGATGAGCAAGGGTTTGTTCATGAATATCCTCCACGGCGTTCGAGAGTTTGACCCCTACTTCAAGGTCAAGCACGACGTTGTAGGCGTTGCCGGGTTCTCGTCGATTCAGAAGTGCACCTCCGCCATGAGGATGCTTGCATACGGAGCACCTGCCGATACACATGATGACTACCTTCACATGAGTGAGTCTACTGCCATTGATTGCATGTACAAGTTTTACCGAGCTGTGGTGGGAAAGTTTGGCAAATACTACTTAAGAGGGCCAACTGAGGAAGAGACTGCAAGGATCATGGCGCAAAATGCTGCCAGAGGATTCCCTGGATTTGGTATTCTTTCTTTGGCATGGTAGGATCACACAATGACATCAATGTGTTGCAGCAGTTTCCGGTGCTCAGCATAGTGGAAGGGCATGCTCCACCATGCAACTATGAAATCAATGGCCACCAATATACCAAAGGCTATTATCTAGCCGATGGTATATATCCAAAATGGGCCACTTTTGTCAAAACAATCTTGGCTCCATCAGGTCAGAAGAATTCCCACTTTGCTGCGCGACAGGAGGCTTGCAGGAAGGATGTCGAGCGGGCATTTGGTATGCTTCAAGCTCAATTTGCAATTGTCCGATACCCTACTCTAAGCTGATCTCACGACCAAATGTGGGAGGTGATGCAGGCTTGTGTGATCATGCACAACATGATCATCGAGGATGACCGCAAGAATCATGCTAGGAGACATCTTGGTCCCAATGGTTGATCATGAGTTGCCTGCAGATTTTCCTGATTTTCTCGCCATGCACGCAGAGATCCGTGACAATAATGTTCATGATCAACTTCAAGCTGATCTCGTTGAGCATTTGTGGAGTATCAAAGGATTATCAACAAATGACGCGGCACCTTGATCTAGCCATATTTATTACATTTGTTTAGTTGTTTTATTGTTTGTTGCATTTTAATTTGAAAACAATCTCCGCAAACATATTTATTTGTATGCTATTTTTGTTAAATGGTTGTGTTTTTAAAAACCCTTAAAAATGTTTGGGGCATTGTTTGGGGGACGCGACTGGGAAGCGACACCCCCAAACGCGGCACGAATAAAACACGTCCCCCAAACGCTCAATCTGGTGCCATTTGGGGGGCGGTTTGGGGACGCGACTGAAGCTCTTAGAGCATCTCCAGTCGCGTCCCCCAAAGCGATTTGGGACGCGTTGGACAAAAAAACGTTCCAAGCCGCGTGTCCCAAAGGCCATTTTTGTCCGGCGCGACCCAATGCGGTGTTTGGCGCCCCGAGCCCGTCCCCGCTACACAGGGGACGCTCCGGGCACGCCGGATACAATGAAATGAGAGGCGAGGAGGCGCAGGCCCGACGCGTTAGCGGCTCGGACGCTCAACCGCCGCCTACGTAGCGACGGTGCAGTTGTCGGAAAACGGAACCGTCGCATTGGCAACCGCGTCGACCGACGCGCCAACCGCCGGAATGCAGCGCGGACTCCTCGGAAGAGGAACCGCCGCTCTCTTCGACTTCTGCGCCGCCGTTCATCAACGCTCAATAAGACCCGTACGTAGGCGCTTTCGGATCTTCAACCGGCCGCCATCCAAGCTTCTCCTCACGACGATGAGCTACATCTCTGAGATTCCATCCGACACCTCCAGCGAGGGCAAGCCTCCAGGATGGCGCCATTGGTGGGACAGAGCCCAGACGCCCAGTAGCGGCGACGATTCCCCGCCGCCAGTTGACAGCGCGGAGGAATGGCAGGCCGTGGAGGAGGACGCAGAGGAGGAAGGGTCAGAGGAGGCGGCGACGGCGGCCCGTGCGAAGGCGGAGGCGGACGTGAAAGCAAAGGCCAAGGCGCAGACGCAGCCGGTGAGCACCGGCGACGACAAGGAGGACACAAGTTCCTCCGACGCGTCGGCCGACACCGTCTCTTCGAAAGAGGTGACGAGCAGAAAGCGCCATCGTGATGACGACGACGAGGCGGGGCCATCATCAAAGAAGAAGAAGTAGTTTAAAATAATTTATATGTAATTTTATTATGTTTTTTTGAAATTTTATATGTAATTTGTTTATGTTGCACCAATTTAAATATTAGTAAAGAGTTTTCTTCCATCAATTAAAATTATTTTTAATGTTTAAGGACGGCGTTTGGGGGAAACAGCTAGGGAGCGAGAACGAAACACCTCCCCAAACAAACAGCAACAAATAGGAAAGCACTTCTCCAAAGCGCTGCGGTGAAATGAACTACGAACGCAAAAGCACGTCTCGACCTGCTTCCCGAGCTTTCAGCTGCTTCCCGAGTCCCAGAGGACTAAACTAGCCCTTGCACTTCGAAGGAATTACGGAGAAACTGCCCTCCCGTATATAATCTGGGGCTCGTGTGAAAGAATCGACCGAACCGCTCGGCCCCGAGCCATTTTCCCCCGCACCCCTTCCCTCGCGATGGAGACGCCAAGATAGGGTTTCCCCCGCGGCCGCCGTTCCCCGCGGCCGCCGCCCACCCCGCCGCCGTTCCCCGCGGCCGCCGCCCACGCCACCGCCATTCCCCGCTCCCTCCTCCATTCCTGGCCCGCGCCGATTCGACCCGCCCCACCGCCTCCAACTCCCGCGCGGCCGCCTCCACTGACCCGCTCCGCCGCCTCCAACTCCCGTCGCCGCCTCCTCCGATTCCGGCGGGAGGCAGGAGGTCCCGTCCAACACCTGCTTCGTCGACCTGCTGCCCGTCCCCGTCCATGGTCAGATCCTCCGAGTTGCCGATTCAACCAGGCGCCCGCCGGTCGATCTTGTCTACGTCGCCCGCCGGTGACAGGATCTTGAGCCGCCGCGCCTCACTGTTTCTCGGCCGCCTTCGTCCCCGTGAGCTCCGGCGATTCAGCTCTGTGTTAATTTGATCTGTTTATATGGCGTGTTGTTGTTCATTTAGTTGCTGCCGATCTGCAGAATTGATGTAATATTGCTAATTGAGTTACTTTAGTGCCCGCTAATTGAGTTACTTTGATCTGCATAATTGATCTGATTCAGAATAGGAGTTCATGTTATATAATATGGATAAAGCTTTTATATTGTTTATTACAATTGGTACAAAAACCTAACTGAGCCAAAATCCAACATAAAGCCTAACCAAACAGTAAAAAAATTATCCTGATAAAAAGTGTCTTTACTATCTACAGGTGAATTGATGAAAATCAAATCTTAAACATGCTAATTATGTGTAAACAGCGAAGAAATACCTAATTTGTTTCAAAACAACATGTATACAACATCTTCAGCACTTAAGGGTATTTCAGATATTTTACTTCTAAAATCAACAATCAAAATTTCAGATAAATGTGATGTTTTATATTTGATATGAACATGTCAAAATTAACCCTTAAGCATGACAATAATGTTATAAACAATCAGAAGTAGCTAATTCGTGTCAAATCAACATTTATACAACTTCTTCAGACTTCAGGGTCATTTCAGACATTTCATCCTTCATACCAGCAACAGCAGCCATCAACAGCAGTCCTGCCAAACATCAAATCTGCTCTACTCACAACTGCTTTCTACGCATGTCTTTCACGGTTCACCAGCTACAGTGCTTTCAACAAGCTCATGCCCAAACAAACAGGGCCTTAGTCCGGCGTCCTTTAGAGGAGGCGAAGTGTGCTCCTGGACGAAACTCGTCGATCTCCTCCTCCCCGCACCTTCTCCCTCTGATGTGGTACAAGTACCCAAGTACTGTACATATTTTTCCGGCAAGTACGTGCACGCGGTCGAGGCATCGAGGGTTAGAGAGGGGAAAGGAGGAGAGAGATTGTAGATCGGAGATGCGCCTGGTTGCCCCGCCGCCAGCCGTGCGCCGAGCTCCTCCGCCGTCACCCCGTCGCCGCCCAAGCCGTCCTCGCATGAGGATCGAGAGGTGTTCCAGTAGATTCGCCCAAATAAGCAGCTCCGTTGGAAGCTGCAATCTGGAATCGGATCAGCTCCTTTTTGAGCTCCAACCCGCAATGAAGCGGCTCCTTTGGGAGCGTAGTGCACAATCAAGCTGAGCCGCAGTTCGCAATCAAAGCGGCTCGTTTGAAACGAGCTGCAGTCCGACTTCAACCCTCTTTCGGTTCAAATTTAAGGAGTTCAAAATCCTTCTCGGTTTCAATCTCCGACTTGGCGTCAACAGCCTATATAAATCTCTGAGTTGCCGCCAACTAAAGACACCAGGGAAGACGCCAGTTTTCAGCGGAAGCCAGGGATTCCTAGGATTTCAGTTTCAAGAGGAGGCCAAGTCATCAAGTTGCCCGATTTCAGCATCGCCAGATCAATGGGGAAAGGCAGAAGAGATAGGATCAGCGCGTTGCCAGATGACATTCTCGTCAACATTCTCGACCGACTCAATGTCCCCGACGCCGCAAGAACTAGCATCCTCTCCAGAAGGTGGAGTCAGCTCCCCACCAAGCTCTCTCGGCTGATAATAAACGCTCAGGACTTCCTGCCCAAGGGCGTGTCGAACGCCACCGTGTCTGATGACGAAATGGTTCGGGTGAACGCCGCTGCTGTCGAGGCTACAAAGAGCATACTGGCACGCAGGAGTCCAGGCGAGCACACCATCCGCTTCCTATCCGCCGCGTTCTACTTGAGAGACGACGCCCCCATATCCATCGGAAAAGCCGTTGGTCACACGATGGAGACGCACCTGGTTGAAATGGCCCGGTTCAGTCTCATGACGGGGAAAGTCGGGGTCGATGACCTCAAGGATGATGAGCTGGTCATATGCGGGAGAGAATTCATGCGCTTCTTCGATGCCTGTCACAATGCATTCCGTGGTCTCACTAGCCTTGACTTGGAGGATCTGAGGTTTTCCGAACCAGACATATCCAACATCCTTGTCACCTGCAAGCGGCTGAAGCATTTGCGCATGACCAACTGCGACTCAGGTGAGCCCAGCACGCTGCAAATTGACCACTCGCATCTCACTGAGCTCAGTATAGCCCAATCTGCTTTCGAACAAGTTAAGCTGAACTGGCTCCCTCAACTCACGCAAATGACCTTTGATGATTGGATAGATTACCAAGATCCACTGGTTCTTGGCCATGTCCCGTTGCTCGAGACTCTAAGCCTCACAAATGTTGGTCATAGTTTTCACAGGCTGGTCAAGTTAAGCGAGTTTCTTAGCGGCACATCCATACGGGTTCTCAAGTTGGTATTTAAATGTGAGAGGATTTGGGTGCAGCCAGAACGTCCGACCAAAAGTCTGGCATCCGTTTTCCGCCAACTAAGGTTTGTCAATCTGGTTACTCTTCCCGAGGGGTATGATCTCACATGGACAATGTTTATTCTTGAAGCCGCACCCTTACTGAAGGAGCTATGCATGACAGTATGGGATCACGCGTGTATAATGCAAACAGATGAGGAGACAAGGAAGGAAGAATTGTATAGCGAGAACAGGGGTGTTGAATGGGACTCGGCTGCAGCTGATTTCAAACACCACAATTTGGTCACACTTATCATATTTTGCTTCGAATCTGATGATTACATGGTGAGTTATCTTCGACGTATTATGACAGCAGCGGTGAATCTAGAGGACGTGTTCCTGTATAGTAGGTTGGAGTGCAACAACTGCCAGGATGAGAAGCCGATCAGGTTCCCTTGGACTAAAAGACAGAGGATATCAATGAAGAAGAGAGTTACCGAGGGAATTGAGTCCTTCGCCATAATTCACGCTAATTCAACATTGAGGACCGATCATCTTGCAAAGTATCTATACCCAGAGTGCTCATTAGACATATCTAGAAAAATATTACTTAACAGGCAGTGAGATATTAGACATGTTTGTTACTTGGATCAAGAGTTTTTAAATTATTTTGTTTCGTTGGTTTTGTAATCTCTTGTGACAAATGGATGATGGTTACTGGAAGATGTTATCGTGATTTTTTTAAGTAGGTGCACACGGTCTGAGTATCTATATGCATCTTATTGAAGAAAGGTGGTATTTATAATAGTACATGGATGCCCATGCACCTTATGACATCATATAACTTCATCAAAGCATCAATAACATGGTTCTTGCATCACATGGTATCAAGTGTTATAGTAGTGGGGGGTATTTAAGCACAAGAGGAGAGATTGAACATGATCATAATTTACATAGAAGCCATCAAAGCATACCCATTTCTAGGTTCATATTAGCATACACAACATTCCAATGTACAGAAGTTCTGCACTTTGTTGGAACCACGTTTGCGTTGTTATTCAATTCATATATGTCCTAGGAATTGAAAGCGTCGGTACTTTTGATTCTCTAATCTAGCTTCTGGTTCGAAGCCGCAGCTAACTGGCTGGTCAGTTAAATATGGGATCTTCTCCATCAATATGGGCAATCACATTCCCCTCATGTCCTTGAAGTATGTCATTGACTTGCCACATTTGATCGGACTTGTGAAAGGAATTAAGGATGCCCTGATCTTTGACAAATCTCTTAGCTATGGAGACATCAAAATTCTTAGTTGTAGTTCCTTGCAACAATTGCCTCAACAACAACAGGTGGTGTTTTGCGTGATTCACTCCCAGAAGGTGTGGCCACGAAAGAACCCGACATATTTATCTGTACTTTTGCAAATTGTACGTGTGTTATGCGTTTATGCAATCAAAACATACATAACACTGAGAAATCATGAGCACTTGCTTTCTTAGTAAGTACCACCATACACCCCAACTAAGGTTTGTGAATCTGAAAGGATTTGGGTGTGGCCAGAATGTCTGACAGAAAGTTTGGCATCCGTGTTCTGCCAACTAAGGTTTGTGAATCTGGTTACTTTTCCTGAAAGGTCTGATTTCACATGGACAATGTCTATTCTTGAAGCTGCGCCCTTACTGAAGGAGCTATACATGACAGTATGGAATCACCCATGTATAATGGAAACAGATGAGGAGACAAGGAAGAATAATTGTATAGCGAGAACAGGGATGTGGAGTGGGACTCGCCTGCAGCCGATTTCAAACACCACAATTTGGTCACACTTATCATATTTTGCTCCGATTCTGATGATTACATGGTGAGTGTTATCTCCGTTGTATTACGGCAGCAGCGGTGAATCTAGAGAACGTCTTCCTGTATAGTAGGTTGGAGTGCAACGGCTGCCATGATGAGAAGCCCATTTGATTCCCTTGGAGCAAAAGACAGATGATATGACTAAAGAAGAGAGTTACTGAGGGAATTGAGTCCTTCGCCATAATTCACGCTTATTCAACAGTGAGGGCTGATCATCCTGCAAAGTATATGTACCCGGAGTGCTCATTGGATAAATCCAGAAAAATGTTGCTAAACAGGCAGTGAGGTGTTACATGTTTGTTACTTGGATCAAGAGTTTCTAAATTATTTTGTTTTGTTGGTTATGTAAACTCTCGAGACAAATGGATGATGGTTACTGGAAGATGTTGTCATGATTTTTTTTAAAGTACGTGCACATTGTCTGCGATATGTATCTTACTGAAGGAGGGGATAATTATACTAGTACATGAATGACCATGTGCACCTTATGACATCATTTAACTTTATAAAAGCATCAATAACATGGCTGTTGCGTCACATGGTATCAAGTGTTATAGTGGTGTTCCTATTTAAGCACAAGAGGAGAGATTGGACATGATCATAATTTGCATAGAAGCCACCATGCGCACTTGAGGCCAGAGTATAGCATACCCATTGCTAGGTTCATATTAGCATACACAACATTCTAATCTACACAAGTTCTGCACTTCTTTGGAACCGTGTTTGCATTGTTATTCAATTCATATGTCCTAGGAATTGAAAGCATCAGGATTTTTGATTCTCTAATATAGCTTCTGGTTCGAAGTTGAAGCTCACAGGATGGTCAGTTAAATATTAGGGGCAATCATTAGGGGCAATCATGACAATCACACTCCTCTGATGTCCCTGAAGTATGTCATTAACTTCGCACATTTGATCGGACTTGTGAAAGGAAGTAAGGATGCCCCGATATTTGACAAATATCTTACCCATGGAGACATCAAAATTGCTGCCTCAGCAACAGGTGTGTTTTGCACGATTCACTCCCAGAAGGACTGGCCAAGAAAAGAACCCGACAAACTTAACGCGAAGTGTACATACGCGATGCGTTTATGCAATCGAAACATGCATAACACTGAGAAAGCATAAGTACCACCATACAACCCATCTTTTTTTCCCCAGGGCATGGTCAGAGGGTGTGCATACCACAAACTTATCAGCCAGGCATATATAGGCAACATAACCGATTGTGTGAAAAAGGACCATGCTCCCGAAAGAGCTTATTATTGCCAACGTCACTGCACTCTGAGAGTGGGTATTAGTAGCGGTGATTGAATAACCGTGAGGTATCCAGAACGAATGTGCCATAGAAAGAGTTCATGATGAGTGTTAAATCTGGATTGAACGTGCCATAGAAAGAGTTCACGGTAGCTCCAATCGCCTAACAAATGTAAGGCCAGATACCTTGTTTCCAAATCTATTCAACAGACCTGATCTGCCTGGGTACAAACCAAAGCATATCACTTCATTATGAGATTGGCGACGAGGGCCGCCGCCATCGGATCTTCAGGTGGCCAAACTTGCCAGCACCGGGAGACGACCCGTCGAAAAGGATTGGCTGGTATCCTGTGGCTGCCTTGTACCTTTCTTGAATCTGAAAATGCACAATGGCAAGTTAATCTCTCACTCGCACAAAGCATAAGCACCACAGTCAGTGAATACTTTTTTCCAAACTGCCGCCAAAGTGCGACACAACAGAGTGAATGCTTGGGAAATTGAGCTACTAAATTGACCATGATTCGCTACATGGCGATGTGATCAGCACTTAACACGAACTTACCTCGGCAATCTCTTCGGCGCTTTCGAGGCAGTTCTTCCCAATAACGCAGACCGAACCACCAGACCCTCCGCCCGTAATCTTTGCACCGAATAGACTAGGACTTCCATCTTCTCGAGTCTTTATATGCTGCATTTCTTGTACTAGATTGACCAGCCTATCGGTGCCGTCAGAACCAAGACCACATGCATTATAGCTGTAGTGGCACTGCCAAGTGCCAACAATCGTGAGATGTAAAAGATGCCAGCATAATGAAGGGTAAACTTTTAGAGTCTAGTGAACTGGAATTACACATTTTGTGGAACAAATGTACACTGCAACAAACAAAGTAGTCAAGAGATTCAAATTCACCTGGTACATAAGTTCTCCAAGGGCTGCCAATTGCTCATCTGTATGAGCTGCTGTTAATAATGCTTTGAAGGTCTATATGCCAGAAATAAAAGAATGTTCAGTAGTAATATCAACAAAAAATGTTGTTCTTGCTGTTTTCTATTTCTTTGGTGAAGGGAAATCCAATGAACAATCATTGTTAGAGAGAATTTAGCTTTTCTTTTGGATAATTTACACAATTATGCCACTTATGATGATACCACAAAATAAAATAAGCATTGTCATGCAGCATGTTCCAGAAAAACAATGAAAACTCCAAACAGGTTATAGCCACAAAAAAAAAGGAAACATGCTTTTCATTTTCAGGAGAAAGAAAAAACAGAGAAGATAGCAGACAAACAAACAATCTGGGTAAAAAATCAAACCTCAACTCGGAAGTTTTCATATATGGGATGCCTAGTAGGCGCCTTCACGCTGTAAGACCTCTTTGGATCAATTACTGTTACCGTGTCATTGTGGTCTCCATATTTCACTAAAAATGCATCTCCAGTAATGATCTCCGGAATATCTTTTGAATAAGCAGCTTCATATCTGAAATTTCGATTTTATCATAAGAAACTACTATACATGTAATGTCCGGAATGATCCATGTTTCGGCGCATTAACTAAGTGTAACCTGTGAGGTGGTAGGTTGCACAAATACTCCATGGAAGCTTCAGAACTCGGTACATCCCTGCCATTTTCTTTAGAATCATCGGCCCGAGCAGAGGCATCTGAAGTTGAGGATACCGATACTATGTCGGATGCTGCACACTTGATCATCTTTCGTCCCATATAAGTGCCTATCCTTACAGATCCATAATCTCCCCCACCAACACTGTTATCTCAAGACATGACAGAATACCTCAATTAGATACAATCCTTCCAATCACAAAAGTATGTCCCCACAAGGTCACGAACATAAAATCTGAGCAAGGAAAAAATATTCTACCTATGCCGTATTCCAGAGTCTAGACCCCAGAATCGCATATGATTAGGAATTGTAACCAATTCCTTCACTTCTGCAGGCTGCAGCAAAACTGTGATTGAACAAATACAGAAGCAAGATGGTTTGGACTGGAGTTGGAATAAATTCTAGCCCCTACTGGATTCTGATTACCACTAACCTGGCAAACCATTGCAAGGAGTTTGTTAGCTTCGCCACAAGCGGATGTCATTTGGTCCATGACCCCGCATGGAGCTCCAACAACATGATTTTCAACCTGAAAAATCGTAGACCTATAAACTAATTGTCAGATTTAGATTTACAAGCAGACTTTTTGGTTAAGATCATACCTTTTGACAAAGCAAAGCAAGATCCCTTGGAGTAATGTTTAAACCTGCAGACAAAAAAGAAACAGATATTTTTAGCAAAGTCTAAGAAGATTAGTCAAATAGATGGCAGGATTAGGTAAAAAGCAAAGAAATGTGATTAGGGGTAAAGGTTGCTAACCATAGGCAGCTGCAATAGCAGACATCGTGGCAACCTCAACTGATGCAGAAGAAGAAACACCTTTGCCTTCTGGCACAGCAGAAGAAACCTACAGTTGCAGGGCAGAAATTAAATAAGCATCTGATTCTGTAACTACATAATTCTTATCATATGCATCCAAAAAAAAAAAAACTCAACTAGTATGATGCTTTGATTTGACACAATTCCCTAAATAGAGCATACAAAATGATTTTCTGCTGACAACAAAAATTAAAATGCACATTTAATGGAGGACAAGAAGAAGCTATGTGCATACCAGAATGCTCATGCTATCAGCGAACTGCACACCTAGCTCAGTCATCAAGATTAAAATTGTTCCGGCGACATAAGCAGCCCATCTGAGACCGGATATAGTTTGCAAATATGTGAGTATAACTTTTCACTTAGAATTCTGTAGAAAAATACAAGATACTTACTTTTGTGATGGGTCCTGGCAGAAAAACCTTCTGGCTTTTTCATAGGATATTGGTTTGTCACCATCCATAAAATCTGACAGGTCCATATCAAAAGTTGGTGCACGGTTACTCAAATCAGAACCAAATGAAACCTGCAAATAAATGATAACACAAAATAGCATTCTCAGATTTCATCACAGTTACAAGAATTATGCATTAGGCCAAAAATGGGCATTGTCGTCATACGCAGATAACTAAATAAAATAGTGGTGACAAAATCTTGAGGATTGATGACATACAATTTGTACCACAGGTACCACCGCTTCCTTCTCAAGCTGTCTTGCTTGTGTATGCTTCCATAGCTTCTGCTCGCTGGGATGATTTCTCTGGATAGCAACATGACAGGCTTCCCGAAGAGGCAACTGGTGGCATCAAAACTTCCCATCACAACTAACTACAATATGATCTGACGAAAATAATACTGCACTTATTTCCAAAATTTTATCTAATTATCTGTGATACTGAAGTAGATTCATGAAAAGTCAATTCCAGGTTTTTGCACAGCATACTGAGCTTAAAGATACACAATATGAGCTAAAATCATTTCGTTATTCTAGAGGATAAGGTTGCTTGTATCAGTTGCAACAGATGTTAATGGTAGTCTTGGGACCATAAAATATTCCTAAGAGTTACAACCTCTGTTCCTAAAACGTCCTATATTTATGAAACGGAGGGAGTAAGTAACATTATACTATCTAATGTAAAATCAAATACATACATGTCATTTTTCACCTGCAGTTAAGTATACCTGCAAAACAAGACTTCCTGAATAGTCGGCAATGCCACCCATGACATCTAACCGTCCAGGTGCCCTTGCTACATATATCTCCCTCTGCAAAGGAATCAAGAGAAAAATAATTATAAGAACCAATCATTTATCCAGTATTTCGGATAACTAACTTCCGTTGTCAATAACTTCACAACAAGAAAAATTAAGTGCCCATTCCTCCTTCCACAAATGCTTGACAAAGTCATGTATATGATCCAATACGGGAAAACAAAATAAACATGAGAAAAGGAAAGATCAATGAAAGAAACAGAACTTTTGGCAAACTAAAAAAGCAAAGGTGGCAGGTTTCAACACATGTTGCACTGCATAAGGGCTATGGAGCTAACATGGTAGAAATTGTGGTCAACAATGTGAAACTAAAAAAATATATGCACACTATCATACAATTTTCCATCGAGTTGCACTTCATGACAAAACTTGAAACCGGCATGACAAGTTAGCTCTACATGGTCTGTGCAAACTAAATAAAAAATGAACCACAGTTGATATTGATTGAACCTAAATAGTAGGCGAAAATTATATATTAGCAAATTTCAAAACGAAACTTCACAGAATACTAAAAGCTGGTTATTTTCTCAAATTTAGGAAGATATTATCTGGTTTTACAAGGAAAGCAATTAGCAATACTTGGTTCATATAGTGGCACAGGTTACAAAATTAACACAAAGGAATGGATAGTACCTCCCAGTCAAAGAGCACAGATGCAGCAGTTCTCTCTCGGGATTGCACCTCAGAATTCTTGAACTCACTTCCAGCAAGTCCAGATAAGCTCTTCAAAAATGTCATGGTATCTGTTAAGCCTTGCAGGTCGCCATGAAGTATCTCAAAGTCTTCACAGCATCTACCAGAACCGATATTATATGTCAGTAACCAAAATTTATCACCTGGAAAAGTATCGAAATACGAGAAACACAGTAAACTCACGATTCTGTGCTTCCTTCTTTTTCAATATTTTCTAAAATTGGATGAGCCCCAATTTCTGCGCCGGAAAGAGAATACCAGTCAGGAATTTCTACATCTTTCCCAGGAGTCCTCTGTAGTTGATACCCTAACACTATTGCATCTTGCAATCGTCTTGCCCCATTAAACTGTAATTACAGATAGAATAGGTTGGTAAGTTCACACCACAACACTAAAGCAGGCTTTTCTGAAAAGTTACTTACAACTCTAATCTTGTTTGGATATGAAAAAAAGAAACCAGATCTGTGGTCAACAAGTGATAATTTTACTTGCCACAAAACATAGGTTCTAAAGTACGCTACTGGTCCTTCCACCTCCTTTAGGAAACAAGTATTTTGCATATGAAGTACAAGAACCAGAGAATTTCGGGTGAAGGCAGATGCAGAGACATATAATGAGTGGACTACTGGGTATGGAAATACATCTCTATAATAATCACATATTAAAATAGTGTGTAATCTCACTGATCAGTTAACAATCGTGTAGAATGTCTCACTTTTTCAGAAACACACTTCTTTCCAACAGCAATGTCCTGAAGGGTCCGAGCAGCCACCTGCATGGTCGCATGGACAAGTTTTAGCTTACTGACAAATATTATGACTTTCAGTAACTCAAGCCAGGGTTACCTTTCTAGTCCGATTTTTCTAAAAAGAATATGACTTATGTATGATATAGTTGATTTAGTGAACTAATAATTTATCGTTTTGGTGTATATATCAGTATGAAGGTGTTAATGTCAAAGTGACTGTAGGCAGTAGAATAGCAAATGTTCTAATCGAATTGACTGTAGGCAGTAGCATAGCTCAATGCAGTGGCACATTGTCTCTCTTGCTAATGATCAGAGTTCCATTGTCATTAACCATGGACTGGATGGGTTATTTCTGTGGATTTTGAGTAGGATTTTCCGGATTCAAGCCTGTGCCATGTGTTTTCTGAGATTAAGATGATTACACTAGCCGATTGTACCGCAATTGATTGCATGAATAGTTCAAGTCCTGACAAACTAGGATGTGATTATGCAACAATAATATAGGATCCCCCTGTTGGGGAACATGCCGGAAATTACCTGACCACCATTTATTGGGCCATCATAGCATGGTTGAAGTGTTAGAGCGCGTAATAGATAAGGTTTCCAGTGCCCAGAAAGAAAATCCCTTCTAATCATCTCAATACTGTTTTGGTAATGCTGAAAAAAGGGGGACAGAGGACACCACATTAAGGTATTTTTAACATAGCTATACTAAGTTATCTATATTATACTCTGATGGTAAGAAATGTTTGAACCTCAAGCAAATTCCGCAAAAATGGCTCTTCATTAAAATAATCTCTGCGGACAAACACAAATGGCAGTTTGTAGGCCAAAGCCTCACTTGCAGTTCCATATCCGACTTTTCCTATACGAGACAGACAGTAAGTGTCTAGCAAGAATAAAAATAAAATCAGCAGTCAACACATAATGCTATTTATTACCAAGCATGCAGTCAGATGCAGCCATAACATCTGGTGTGTAAGTATCTTTTGCAAGCTTAATGAAGTTTGGGGGAAGCTCTTGAGAATCAGATGCGCCACATACCTTTATGAAGAGAGTACTAAGTTGGCTTCAGTAATACACACACATTTATAAAGAACAGAACTCTACCACAGAAAAAACATACCAAACAGATCCAACCATCAGGCAGCCATTCTTGCTTCAGTTTCCATCCTGCTGGCTGGGGATAATAGCACATTGAGATGCTTATCTCATAAACATAAAAGCATAAGATGATAGGACCATTCAACATAGAACATATAAGATTTCTGATTTTAACAAAGCAGTGCAATCTTATTCACACATATATCTTTCTTCTGAAAATTAGTATATAGTGTACTCAAAATGATCTTAATGTTTGAGGAACATCACTTCAAAATGATGTGTGTAGATAATATCTAATACCCTTGAAATTTCAAATAACTACACGTTACTTCAAGTTGATCTTCTAGCTAATTTTTTTATTACCATGAGTACTTCTAAAGTCTAGTGTTTGTGTTCCCCTTTACTGCAGAAAGTAAAGAAATATGTCTCTTAAACCGACCTGTCCACCAAAATTGAAAATGACAACCTTAGCATTCTCCGCAATCCCGAGGTCCTTCCTCACCTAGTAGATCAATATACAAAAAAATAAAAATTAGGAAACAAGGGAGGTGTTCAAGCCTGTGGCACATCCTTCTCTAGCAGAATCACACAAACCTCAGATCTAGATTTGCGCAAACCTCTTACGACAAGAGGCACATCAGTGACATCACGAAAAGCTGGCACTAAAGAGTGAATGAAACATTCAATTATGTTTATTACTGAGAAGTCAAGCATACACTTTTGCCAAAAAAGAAAACGAAACAATTGCACATACTAGGGCAGTATCCAGGTAGGCGAAGTAATATCTCACAATGAGAATAATCCTCCGCTATCTGTAAATGTTGATAAGATAGATCATCGTCAGTAAAGGTGTTGATGAGCATAAATGCAGAAAAAACAAGAGTGTTAAAGGGCACAGTAGCAGAGAGTCAGACCATACACCATAGAATCAAGAATTATTTGCATATAGCCTTAAGATCAAAAGTTGAACACTTGCAAAGGAAAGAAAAAGCAATATAGTGATGCTGAAAATAGTAAAAGTGAACCTGCCAAACAATAGATCTGTGATGATACCCGGCCCCCACAATGTATTCCGCATATATGTAGTCCCAACTGCAATTTGTACATAGCAAAATCAAATGCAAACTTCACCACTGCTATTTCTAGTGCAAGCGCAGGACAACATATAGCAAGCAAGGGAAGCAAGGACACCATATGCTAATGGTTTCGGGCAATGCAGTAGAAAACACAGAGGAAAAAAGGCAAAAGGCTCACCTAAAATTCCCAATGCACACCGAGCGGATACCCGCATCCGCAGCCGCCCTGCACACCACAGGAACAACATCCGAGACCTATCCCAGAAGAAACACCACTCAGTTCATACATTGTAGCCATGATACAGAGGCATCGATTTGACATCGACCGAATCATGGTCATAACACAGCAGAGTAGCAGCAGTACCACTAGGTCTGCCTTGACGGCGCCGAGCCACTCCGCCTCCGTCTTCAGGATCGACTCCCGGGGCACCACCGCCGTCTGCTGGTACTGCATTCCATAATCACGTTCTGGTCAGACAAGCACAACGCGCGCAGAGGCAGGCCAGTAGCGCAGGGAGTGAGGAATTCTCTTTGCGGGACCTTCTCGAGGGAGGCGAGGGGGTCGACGGTGAGCGGGTCGGACTGGACGGCGCCGCAGTCGAGGAGGACCTTGCGGACGTGCACGAGGGGCGAGCGCAGCTCGGCGGTGAACACGAACTCCGGCACCGCCGTCGACACGTGCACCTCGTGCCCCGCCGCCACCAGGTGCCGCACCACCTGCGAATTCCCAGGCCAGCGGAGTCAAATTTGGCGGCGAAACGGACGAGATGAGATCGTGCTGGTCGAAATTGCCGGAGGAGGAGAGCTGGGAGGGAAGGGGCGGAACCTCGATGGCGCGGGTGGCGTGGCCGAAGCCGTGGCCGGTGAGGTAGAAGGCGAAGACCAGGCCACGCGGCGGCGATGGCCCGCCGTCGCTGCTCGGCATTGCCGGCGAGTTGCCGGGGAGCTCTGGATCCATCCAAGTGCGATGGGGCGCGTCGGCTGTTGCTTCGGTTGTGTAACTACTAATCGGAGTGACTGAGTCCACACTCCACAGTACCGACTACACTACTCAACTACCACGACGACCTGTGAGAACGTACCGTTTACTCAAGAACATTGGGCGCTTGTAAGAGCATCACGCCGCTTCATCCGGCGATATTGTCATTGCAGTTGGAGGAAAATTTAGCGCAGGAGGCCTATCTTCCCGGCCATGAGCCGAGGATTGATGTAACGAACTTCGGCGAATTCAGACAAATTTGGCGAGTTCGTTTCAAACATAGCGAAATTTAATGATATTTAACATATAGAGGCGAGTTCGTACATAAATAGGCCGAATTCGTACATATATTTGATTCGGCGATTGGCAAACTAAACTTAAACTAAATAGCGGCCTACTACATGCCGAAATGGCGGTAGAAGGACGTGTAGTCGCACGTCGTCGTCGTCGCTCGAGCCGGCGTTGTCCTGAGGCGGCGGAGCCTCGTACCGGTGGCTCGTGCCACGGCCGGCGTCGCCGGTGCGTGGCGGCGACGGAAGGTACATGTCGTCGTCGGCCTGCTCTCCTCGAGCTTCACCACCTGCTGGGCGCGGCGTTCCTAGCGGCGGATGGTGCGGCGGCGCGAATGGCGAGTTGACGCGCGGCGGCCGGATCCGGCGGTGGCCGGCTGCCTGCTCGCCTCCTGGCGCTCCGATCACGCCCGGACCGGTCCGGTGCGAGCGTCGTCCGCGCGCTTCTCCTCCTCCATGTCCTTCGGCGACACGGCGATCGCCTCCGCCATCGCGGCGTCCTCCACGCGTTTCGCCTCCTCCTCGGCGAGCGGTTTGCGGCGGCCTCTTTCTTCGTCTTCTTCCGGCCGCTCGCGGCACGGAAGGGCTGATCGCGGATGATGAGGGCGCCGGCTAGCTGCGCCCTACGGTCGGCGGTGGCGGCCGCCGATTCCTTCTTGACGGTCGCCCGCTCCACCGCTGGCGGTGGCCGCCGTCGACCCGCCGGACCTAGACACCGACCGCGAGCCGAGACGAGGAGGAGGATGACACCATCCTCCTCGGCATCCACGAACTACCGTGTCGGCGGCGACACGGTAGGCGCGCCGGCGGCGGCATCCCGGGATGGGGGAGTTCTGTCCTCGATGTGCGCGAGCACATTTCGAGGGTGCGGTCGGGCGCGCTCCACCATCGGTGGCGGCCGGCGGCGTTATTCCTTGCCGGAGAGGAGGAGGGCCGTCGTGCGCCGGATTTCGCGTTCACACTGTGGCCGGAAGAACGCGATCCACGATTCGCGGTTCTCGGGGTAGAAAGCGCGGATCCGCGCGCTGCTCATCACCGAGAGTGGCGAGCACCTCGTTGATCGGCTGTTTCGAGTGCGCCCCCACCGTTGGTGGCGGCGGGATCGGCACGCCGCTGCGCTCAGCCTCCATCCCCCCGGTGCGCGTAAGTCCGGCGGCACCGGGTAGCCCGCCGCGTGGAGGAGCCGTCCCTCCCATTGGTGGAGAGAGCGGCGGCCGAAGCCGTTGTTGGCCGCACCGTCGTTCGCCATTGCTACCTCTTCGAGTTCGGGGGAAGATTTGGTGGAATGCGAGTGAGAGGAGAGGTGAATGCGAGGCGAGACGCGGTGGTTCGGCGATAAATAGAGGTAGGCGCGCGTGATACTGGGCGACGGCATTAGCTCACCGCGTGGAAGCTACGCGGCCGGCGAATGCGACCGGCGGCAGGCTTTACAGCGCGCGGAAGAGCGATGCGGTGAGGACGACGATCGTGGTCTCTCACCGACAAGTTGGGGCCACCGGACGCGCGGGAAGTTTCCTCGACGTTTCGCGCGCTTTCGTTTCGTCGGAGTCCCCGAGCCGCTCCCGGGGGCCGGGGATGGCGTCGGGATCGCCGGATGAATTTAGGCCCAAATCCGGACGAAAACGAGGAACCGGGGCGCGGCCCGGGCCGGGTACGCCGTCCGGATTGGAAAAGCGTCCATCGGGGGCCTAGTCGGGGAGACGAGTGGAGATGCTCTAAGGGCATCTCCAATGCGGCGACCCATCCCGCGTCCGCGGGTCCGGATAGGTCCGGCCCGAATAAAGAATTCGGCCCGACATGCGGACCCATCCCTAAAACGGATGGCCGCGGCATCCCGGGACGACACAAAACTCTGGCCCAAATGCGGGATGAGTTTGCGTGGCCGCGGACACCGATGGCTGGCCGCTCGCGTCCGCCCCTTGTCGCGCCCCGGCCCGCGTGTCATAGACAGAAATAGTTTGTCTTCATTAAAAATACCCATTACATTTTTTTGTCTACTACTTCTATCCTAATACGTACGGGGCGGCGGCCTCGCGCGACTCCTCGCCGACTCGGCTGTCGGGGGCATGGATTTCACTCGACGCGGGCGGCCTGTGCGCGTGAGTATTCCACTCCGGCTTACGAGCTGGGTGGCGCGGCGGAGGCCTTCATCCTCCTCCTTTCCGTCCGCGCGCCTCGGGCGCGCTCGCGCTCGCGTCTGCGGCGGCACCATCCGCTTCCCGCATAGCTCCAGCTCCTGCGGGGCGGCGCGTTCCACAGCGGTGCGCGCCTCCGGGCGGACGCGGCCGGCGGCACGGGCCTCGTGGTTCTCCTTCCGCCGGCGCATGCGCTCTTGTCGGCCGCGCTCCACCGACGCGGCAGCCTCCCGGGCGCCTTGCTCGGGCGAGGGCATCTGGATGAGGTGACGGGCTGCTCGCATAGCTATCACATCGTTCTTACGGCCGAGGAGGTCGCCTAATCGGTGGCGGCCGGCCGGCAAGTGGCATCGTGCTCCTTCGTCACGCGCGTGAGGTCGGCGAGACGCTCCTCGATGGCGGCGTTGATGTTCGCCGGCGCGAGGTCCTCCTCGTCGACGGGCTACTCCTCCGCGGCGGCCGCCCTCCTCCGCGGCCTCGTACCAGCCGTCCGCGGTCTCGTGCCCGGCCGTGCGCGGCCGCCTCCACCATCTCCGCGTCCTCTTCCTTCTTCGCCGCCGCCTCGGCGGTGACGCGGAGCGCCTTGTCGTCGGCGACCCGCCGCGCGTCCGCGCGCTCCTCCTCCTCCGTCCGCGGGAACCTGGCCCGGGCGGCGATGGAGAGCTGGCCCACGCGTGGCCTGCGGGGTGCGCGGCATGGCGATGGAGAGGGCGCCGGAGGAAGGTGGAGGGGAAGAGGACGGCGGAGCGGGTGTGATGCGGTCAGTGAGACCGCCGCCGTCTTTTATGGCCGGTGGCCTGGCGGGAAGCTTAGGCGCGGCGCGCGCCAATGGCCTTTTCGCGCGCGCGGGAACCTTGGTGCGCGCGGGAACTTTCCCACGCGTTCCACCGCCCACCATTGCTGTCTCGTCGAGGCCTGCCATGGCGCAGCGCCGCGCAAGGAAGACGAATCACGTGGCGTCTTTTTGGGTCGCCGCTTTGGGCGCAGCGTGCGACCCAACCGGACACGCGGACCACCCAAACGGCCCAAAACGGACTGTCCAGCGCGTCCTTTTGGGTCGCTCGGTTGGAGATGGGCATCTCCAACGGGCGATGCAAACGGACGCTGACCGTTTGCGTCCGTGCGGACAGAAAATGCGTACGGCTACCTCCAGCGGGGCGACGTATAGTGACCGGGCCGTCCGCGGTGACGCAAACATGGCCCAAATATGCGGCAAGTTTGCATCTCTGCGAACGCTGCGCGAACGCAGCGGTCGTCCGCCCGGTCCTCGCACGGGCCCGCCTGGCAGGGGCACAACTGCTTTGTCTTTCGCGGCATTACTTACGGGCGCGCGTTGCAGCCTTTCGGGGCCGCGTTAATGGCGCGCCTCGGCTTCCGCGAGCGTGCGCGGCTGGCGCCGTCGAAGTGGCGGGACATTGAAGGCAGGATGGCGTCCGAGCCTCTTAAAGGGACCACTGCGGCTCCCATTTCCCCGACCACACCATTGCCGGAGCCCACACTATCCACCCGGCCAGACGCCATGGGGAAGAAATGTTTCCGCAAGACCAAGAACGATCACGAGGCTAGCGGCTCGCGGTCCGGCAAGAAGCCACGGGTCGGCCGGTACGTCCGTGTCGACCTCGCGCGCCAGCTCTCGAAGGAAAACCGGTCGTTACCATGGCCGGACGCGAACTTGCCTCGAGGGGCTGGTACCTCAACTCGGGCGCGTGCTGGTCCCCCGTGCTTGCGCGAGGACCGAGAGCGGCGGGACGAGGCGCGCCGCCACCGAGCGATCTTGCCGCCGGATCTCCCGGGAAGATCACGCATACGCGGTCGAACTCCTACAAGCTGGATTTCTTTCGGGACGTGGGAGTTCGGCGCGCGCCGCCGTGATGGCTACCTCGGCGGCGTCGACTACGCCGATCGCGAGATTGCCGCGAAAGAAGAAGAGAACGACCAGGAGGACACGGACGAGGACGCGGATGAGGACGCGGACGAGGACATGGACATGGCAGACTACGACCCCGACAACGAGACCCACGCATTTTCCCCCTCCGCCAGCTCTCAACCATCTACAGTTCCTGGTCGTCCCTCTCCTTCAGCCGGGCCGATCTGAAGCCACTCCGCTGGATTAGCCGGCCGGAGGCGGAGGAGGAGAAGCGCCGGAGTAGTCTAGGGTAGGTTAGTTTTCTTGTTCTTAGTGCTATGCCAGTGTTTGGGCGTATGTCCCGTGGCGGAGGTGGCGCCACGGATCTCCGCCGGATCCATGGCTTAGGCGTTCTGTCTATCTGTTGTTCGCCTCCTCTACGGGTGGAGGGGATCGGGAGAGGAGGGCGATCCACCTTCTTGAAGTAGCGGCGGCGGATCTCGGTGGCTTTATGCAAGTTCCAAGTTCTTCCTCCTCTTCGGCCGGCCATGTCGGCGAGGGGAAGAGGAAGAAGCTTGGCGATGCGTTCTCTTCATCTCATGGCCGGCACTGGGTGGCGAGGGAGCACGGAGGAGATGCATCCCTATTTGTGAAGGCTGCAAGATCCGAGGTTTGCGGATGGCTCCAACCATGGGGGATTTCTTCTTCCTCCTCTTCTGCGGCTCACCATGGTGGTGAGATGGAAGTGAAAGAAGATGAAGGAGCTCCGGATGGGTGCTATACGATGTACTGCGGAGTGCTATATTGACGAGATGCAACAAGTAGGCGGCAATCATGCCGCTGCTATCCATGTCCGCGAGGGCGGCGCCTCTTCAACCTCCGATGTGGAGGCCACGAACCAGCTACTGCCACGGGTGCTCCAAATTGGCTCTACGCGAAGTGATTCGTTCCCCGCAGGGAGGTGATGGACCGCGGCAGCAAGCTCTCGCCGGAAAAGGGCTCCGGAGCAGATGGCTCCGATTCCTCGGCGGCAACGCCTGGAGGACGCCGGCGATGTGTGGCAGAGAATCTGAGGGACCTGATTGCTTTTTCTCTTTTTGTCCCAGGGTGTGTTTTGTAATTTTAGAAGGCCTTCTTCAAATTATTGGTTTCTCAGCGCGAGAGATGCTAGGGGTCCTCTTTGTAAATTGTACCTGCCACGTTTGGATGAATGAACTTACGGGGCCTTCTAGGCCTGTCTTTGTGCAAAAAGAAAAAAAAGACCACGACAATGGCGGGCCGGCGTGGGATCCGGAGACCCGGCCGTCGGACATTACCGAGGAGGAGGCCACTTGCCATGGCACTTGCTAACAACGAGCGGGGACGAGGCTCAGCGAGCTTGCTTTGTGGGACGGGCTCGCAATCTAGCTCCGCGAGTCCGCGCTCGCGCAAGGGAGGCCAACAACTCCTCCGCCTCAGGCTGCTGCTCCGGCACGGGATCCCTGGCCACGGCCTCTGCGCGAGCGGCGGTACCTCCTCCACCGCCTGGCGTACGAGCTTCCATGGGCGACACCGGAGTTCATCGACCTCGTCGGCGACGATGAAGCGATGAGGCAACACCTACTTTTACCACGCCTTTATGGCTTTTTTATGTTTTTTATTAATGTAAATTATGACTTTACGAATGGAAAAAAATTATGCGCCGTGCCGCTGGAGCCACCCCGACGCAAACGGATGCGCGGACGATTTCTACCATTTCGGCCGAGACAAACGGAGGCGACAGCGTCCGTTTGGGCGTCCGAAATGCGCCCAGTTGGAGATGCCCTAAATTCAAAAACGTCGCTCCAAAATTTGCGAAAATTCACACAAAAAATTATCACATAGAGAACATATCAATCATTTCACCAAAGCTTAAATCCAAATTCGAAACACAATCTAAAAATACAGATAAACTGCTAGCTAGGTTCAGGTTCAGGGATCTAGCCTTGTTCCCTCTTTAACGAAAATGCATAAACTTTATTTCTTCTATCCAATTGAAACGGTAGTGCTTCCACCGTTTGCTTGGAAAAACTAAATAATGGCAAATAGTAAAAGATCTATGTTAATGCTAAATTTGTCTGTCGCATGCATTTCAATGATTGTGAGTTGGAACTTGAGGTTTACCATGTTCATAGAACATCATATTTCTAACATGTGGTGTATGTAAGCATTTTGTAAATGAATTAAATGTGGTCTTCGTTGAATTTTTTGCGTAACTTAGTTTTCACCGAACATTTTCGCTTGATACGGTTATATTGTACATTTTTTATAAAAGAAATATATTAATATTGCGAAGAATCCAATTGCACATAACCTGTGCAACAAATGTCCTACAGGCATTACGGATGCATACAACCCTATCTATCCATTCTATTATATACTCCCTCCGTTCCTTTTTATAATGCCTATAGATTTTTGGTATTTGTTTCAGAATATAAGGTTGTAGCATGGCTCTTTTTCAATTACCCCCTCTACATGCGTGAAAAAAATCCATACAAAAAGGAAACAATTAATTGAGATTTCTAATGCATGACCCCAATGATTCCTTAGATTTAGGAAGCAACGTTTTTATTTCCTTAATATAACCTGACTGCACATATATGGAGAGTCAATCGGAGAGATTTGTGGGATTTGTTATGTTAATTTAGAAAGTTACTGATTTTCCCTCATTTTACTCTGATCTCAAATCGTTAATCTAGGGGGTCTTATGTAAAGAATACTGTTGTGCTAATTTCCGTACCAAAAAACTATAGGCACTATAGAATGGAAAGGAGAGAGTACTAAAAGCAAAATAAGAGGTTTTAAACAGAGACAAGAGGTTAACCCCATCATCCAAATTGTTTTTTATCATTGGATTTGTAATTTACGACCGGGATTTGCTAAGAAATGAATATTTACGCAAACGTGACACGATCTATTTATTTTCTTGACAAAATATCCAGACCACTACACTTAGGCCTGTAACTTACAGCTGGGGTTTTATGACAAAAATAATACTCCGTACCAATTTCTTCGTTTGACATGGAAAGTCTAAGGCAAATAAATGTGTAGTTTAAGGAAAAATATGGAAACCTAAGTCTCTTTCCCACAATAAGAGTAAAGGTATTATCTTTCTTTCTTAATCGTAAGAGTTCTATTTAATCACGTCTAAGTAAGCCATACATGTACACGCCTATTTTTTTACTAGATTTAGATGTGCGCCTTGGCGCACGACCCCGTGGAGCTCATGTCAATGTACAAAGCAATGCCGCGGACCAAATGTACCAAAATAGGTGTTCAATCAAATGGATAGGTATATGGGAAAAACCATTCTGTTGTTCGGGTGTTGTGGCCAAAAAACAACATATAAATATACAAATAGATCCAAAAGACTAAAAAGTTCAGTGGCAGTGTGCAACCACATTATAGTAAAGAGCATAAGATATACACCTTTTGTGCATAAGCTGCTCTTTTCCTGCAGTAGATGATGAAAACAAAAAGTTAATCTTGCCCACTTGAACCAAATACCTATAAATAGGAAGCAAACATTTAAGAAGTATAGCATTTTAAAAAAAGGATCCAGCTGTGAAAGATTGAGCGAGCATAGTGTATATCTTCCATTTCATTATTTCAGCCAAGGCTTTTTTGAGTGCACACTGAATCATGAAAGCGAAGTGGTAAAAGTGACCGGCAATGATAAGTCGATAGCTATTAAATATTATCTCTTATCTTATCAAATCCATCAGGTAAGAATTAACACAATGTTTTTCTGAGAATTAAAAAATCTCAGGAATGAACAAACAAATATGGCTCAATGGAGAAGATAAGAACCAAGATCAACGGATTATAAATGTTTAAACACAGTAGTGAATCAAGGAAGATTGCCATCAACACCACTATGCTGCATTTATGAAATATATTTAGGAAAAATTGTCCGACATACATCAAAATATAAGGAAACCAATTGCACTGTTTTAGAAAAGCATAACAGAATTTCTTGGGAAACCAGGAAAGAAATTAGTTTGTGGCAATGGCATCACCTTGCTTTGCTTCTCCGTATCAGCCAACGAGACCCATTTTGCAACACCTCCGGTAGTCGGTGACTACGCTCTACCTCAATCAAACCTACGGAAGATAGAAATTGACCAAAAGGCAACGGCGGTGAGGCAATGATCTTTTTCGAGAAAACGCAAAAAGCTTTTGCATTTCATTTCATTAAAAAGAAGGAAGAGTTAGTTGTCACAATCCTCCTAAGAGGCCATGGTTCTGAAAAGATAAACAAAGACTACAACTCGGTGGACATCCCGGGTGGACGGCGGAAGACACGCAGGCCCGACGCGCCAGCTCTGAACCAAAGGGAAGCTTCGTCTCTGACCTTGGCGACAACATTGCGGACGGATGGTTTAGCTCCATGTGAGGCAATGATCTAGAACCATATGCAATGCAAAGTATCTTACAGCCACTTCTGTTTTAGCAGCTACTCTGATGGTATAAACTGCATACTACGCAAAAAAAACATGGTTCAAAGCTTCTAACTCAACGTGATCAAGTAAAATTAAATTTGAATATTTTTATGAACTGAGGATTCATAGCAGTTATTTTATTACTGGATAGTCGTACTGTACATATAATTCATTTTGTTTAAACTCGAAAGTTCACTGTGGTAATTCAAATAAGCTTGAGAACTGGCCACACAATATAGGAGAGGCATTTTAAGGGCATGGATCTATCTACCCTCTGAATCAAGCCGTGAGCTGCACACCAAATAAGAACGTAGTGGTTAGCAACAGCTTTTAGGCTGTCACTTGTTAACTATGACAAGCCACTACGAAAATTATTTCTCCATTCCTATTTTTATGACAGATTCGAGTTTGAAAAGTGAGAGAATTAAGAGTCAACACTGGAAAGGGGAATGGACCGGGGCATCGGTGGTCAACCACTGAAGCCAATGGAGACGCACTAACGGACGACTGCTCTTTTAACATGACTAAGATTTACGGTAGAAATATACGGTACCAAAATAATAATTAACAAAGTGACTAAGAATTGACGCAGAATGTGGCCATTGATACCTACTAACATATAAAGTTTTCTCTTTTGAGAGTTGTTTAAAGGTGGTTCTAATATTACATGAAAATAAGACGAAGGGTGCGACCAAGGCTTAAGTGTCGGCCTTTAGTGCTTTTATGGAAGCTAAAAATTGATGCACATAAAGCTGTGCCTTAAAGAGAAGTGATTTTGGCTACAGCCTACGGGCACATAAACAACAACGAAGCTTTGAAGAAATGATACCTACCATCTTATCATTTAAGGCAATTTTATTTGAAAAAAAAATTAACGCAACTTTGAAGAAATGATACCTACCATCTTATCATTTCCCACCCTTCATCCATGAATAGTTACTTCTTGTTCAGCTCAATCTGCACCTGCAAGCACCTCAAAATAAAAAACCAGGACAAGCTTTCAATCAAATATACATCAAACAATTAAATAGAGATCATGAGTAGACCATGAGAATGTGCGAGATTGATCTGAATCGCACCGGGACAAGCCTACATAAAACACATGATAAATATAAACCATGAGGAGCCTTGGATAGTTGGATCAAATATATACATCAATCAGCTACATAGAAATCATGAGTAGACCATAAAATACCAAAATGCACTGATTGGTCACCTTGGACCATTCAAGCACCTCAGAATAAAAGCACCAACATCTAACGAGAGAAACATGCATGTTATAGTCATTGTTTACACCCGAGATCTATAAGTCTACAAGAAGACAACCGCAGCTCCTTCAAATTTGTGAGATTTGCAGAAAGAGAAATGTTGTTCAGATTTAACGAACATGATATCTTGTGTAGGTTCCTTGTATACTGCTATTCAAAATTCCATCATATTCGAGAGAATGTGTATGTTTAGCCTTGCAACTTGTATGATATACCAAAGAAGATAATATCGGGAAATAAATAGTTGTGTTGCTACACGATAAATATTTGATATTTGAATCCGTGATGTAGTTACGATATCTCATATTAAATACATCCATGATGTAGTTGTGGCGCGGCGGCGGCGGGCGTCGAGAGCGGGGCAGGGGCGGTGGCGGGCGCGCGGCGGGGGCGGGGCGGGGGCGGGGCGCGGGGGCGGCGGGGACGGGGGCGGGGGCGGCGGCTGGGTTATTTCGCCACGGGGATCGGCTTTTATACGAGGCGACGGCTGAAATACAGAAAATACCCTGTGCGGGTTGGAGTTCCTCGCACGGCGCCAATGCGCACGAGCGAAGTCCCGGTCGCGGTGGCTGGCGTGCGGGGCACGACAAAGGTGGGGCCCACATGCAGCCGAAGGCGGGGTAACAATCAGCCATTGCATGGGGTTAGCTAGTGAGGAGGAGAGTACCCAAAGCGAACGGACAAGATGCACCGATGAGGAGATCCGGCGGCTCACGTGCGGCTGATCGGCTGTGAGGCCCCCATGGGGGGCAGCTATTATACCTTTGTTTACCTGCGAGGTAAAAAACACCCAGATCTATAAGTCTACAAGAAGACAACCGCAGCTCCTTCAAATTTGTGAGATTTGCAGAAAGACAAATGTTGTTCAGATTTAACGAACATGATATCTTGTGTAGGTTCCTTGTATACTGCTATTCAAAATTCCATCATATTCGAGAGAATGTGTATGTTTGGCCCTTCTTGTATGATATACCAAAGAAGATAATATCGGGAAACAAATAGTTGTCTTGCTACACGATAAATATTTGATATTTGAATACGCGTGATGTAGTTACGATATCTCATATTAAATACATCCATGATGTAGTTGTGGCGTGAGGCGGGTAACAATCTGCCATTGCATGGGCTTAGCTAGTGAGAGGAGAGTACTCAAAACGAACGGACAAGATGCACCAATGAGGAGATCCAGATGGCTCACGTGCGCTGATCGTTGTGAGGCCCCCATGGGGAGGCAGCTATTATACCTTTAGATCCCGTCATATTTAGATCAATTTATTTCAAAAGGTTTTAGATAAGTTGTTTGTGTACTGTGCAAGCGCGTGTGTGTAAATTTCTGAAACCACATGTTTAGGAGTAGGGCGTGAAACATATTAAAATTAGAATTCAGTTTTTTTTAGTAACCACATACGCATAGGCCACACTCGCAAGAGCTGAGCGGGAGTGCCGGCGAGGAGGATGTGTTGTGCCTACCATCCTCCCGCCGTCAAGCCCGGCAGCTTAGAAGACCACGCTGGACATTAGGCTAAATAGTGTGAAGTAATTTATACTACACATGAATTGATTATATTTAAACAATTAGAAGAAAAAAAAATTGCCCCTCCCTCTCGTGAAGGATGTAGAAAACCACGTCTAAATTCAGATGTATCTTTACACTATACAGTGCTATAGATATATCCAAAATTTGAAAAAAATTGTGACATCTTTTTGGGACGGGGGTAGTACAAAGTAGAGCACTTGTATGTATGATATACAAAAAAGGGATTATTTCCGGGGGTGGTCTTTTGCAACATGGGAGCGTATGCTCCCTCATTTTC
>NC_061508.1:308956717-308972986 GCF_022539505.1 Lolium rigidum
TCGTCGATCTCCTCCTCCCCGCACCTTCTCGCTCTGATGTGGTACAAGTACCCAAGTACTGTACATATTTTTCCGGCAAGTACGTGCACGCGGTCGAGGCATCGAGGGTTAGAGAGGGGAAAGGAGGAGAGAGATTGTGGATCGGAGATGCGCCTGGTTGCCCCGCCGCCAGCCGTGCGCCGAGCTCCTCCGCCGTCACCCCGTCGCCGCCAAGGCCGTCCTCGCATGAGGATCGAGCGGTGTTCCAGTAGATTCGCCCAAATAAGCAGCTCCGTTGGAAGCTGCAATCTGGAATCGGATCAGCTCCTTTTTGAGCTCCAACCCGCAATGAAGCGGCTCCTTTGGGAGCGTAGTGCACAATCAAGCTGAGCCGCAGTTCGCAATCAAAGCGGCTCGTTTGAAACGAGCTGCAGTCCGACTTCAACCCTCTTTCGGTTCAAATTTAAGGAGTTCAAAATCCTTCTCGGTTTCAATCTCCGACTTGGCGTCAACAGCCTATATAAATCTCTGAGTTGCCGCCAACTAAAGACACCAGGGAAGACGCCAGTTTTCAGCGGAAGCCAGGGATTCCTAGGATTTCTGCTTTTGAAGGAGACTAGCAACTCACGAGTCATCTAGTTGCCCGATTTCTGCATCGGCAGATCAATGGGGAAAGGCAGAAGAGATGATAGGATCAGCGCATTGCCCAATGACATTCTCGTCAACATTCTCGACCGACTCAATGTCCCCGACGTCGCAAGAACTAGCATCCTCTCCAGAAGGTGGAGTCAGCTCCCCACCAAGCTCTCTCGGCTGATAATAAACGCCCAGGACTTCCTGCCCAGGGGCGTGTCAAATGCAACCGTGTCTGATGATGAAATGGTTCGGGCGAATGCTACCGCTGCCGAGGCGACGAAGAGCATACTGGCACGCAGAAGTCCAGGCGAACACACCATCCGCTTCCTATCTGCCGCGTTCTACTTGAGAGACGATGCCCCCATATCCATCGGAAAAGCCGTTGGTCACACGATGGAAAAGCACCTGGTTGAGACGGCACGGTTCAGTCTCATGACGGGGAAAGTCGGCGTCGATGACCTCAAGGATGATGAGCTGGTCATATGCGGGAGAGAATTCATGCGCTTCTTCGATGCCTGTCACAATGCATTCCGTGGTCTCACTAGCCTTGACATGGAGGATCTGAGGTTTTCTGAACCAGACATATCCAACATCCTCGTCACCTGCAAGCGGCTGAAGCATTTGCGCATGACCAACTGCGACTCAGGTGATCCCAGCACGCTGCAAATTGACCACTCGCATCTCACTGAGCTCAGTATAGCTCAATCTGCTTTCGAACAAGTTAAGCTGAATTGGCTCCCTCAACTCACGCAGATGACCTTTGATAATTGGTTAGATTACCAAGATCCACTGGTTCTTGGTCATGTCCCGTTGCTCGAGACTCTAAGCCTCACAAATGTTGGTCATAGTTTTCACAGGCTGGTCAAGTTAAGCGAGTTTCTTAGCGGCACCTCCATACGGGTTCTCAAGTTGGTATTTAAATGTGAGAGGATTTGGGTGCAGCCAGAACGTCCGACCAAAAGTCTGGCATCCGTTTTCCGCCAACTAAGGTTTGTCAATCTGGTTACTCTTCCCGAGGGGTATGATCTCACATGGACAATGTTTATTCTTGAAGCCGCACCCTTACTGAAGGAGCTATGCATGACAGTATGGGATCACGCGTGTATAATGCAAACAGATGAGGAGACAAGGAAGGAAGAATTGTATAGCGAGAACAGGGGTGTTGAATGGGACTCGGCTGCAGCTGATTTCAAACACCACAATTTGGTCACACTTATCATATTTTGCTTCGAATCTGATGATTACATGGTGAGTTATCTCCGACGTATTATGGCAGCAGCGGTGAATCTAGAGGACGTGTTCCTGTATAGTAGGTTGGAGTGCGACAACTGCCAAGATGAGAAGCCGATTAGGTTCCCTTGGACTAAAAGACAGAGGATATCACTGAAGAAGAGAGTTACCGAGGGAATTGAGTCCTTTGCCATAATTCACGCTTATTCAACAGTGAGGGCTCATCATCTTGCAAAGTATATGTACCCGGAGTGCTCATTAGACATATCTAGAAAAATATTACTTAACAGGCAGTGAGATATTAGACATGTTTGTTACTTGGATCAAGAGTTTTTAAATTATTTTGTTTCGTTGGTTTTGTAATCTCTTGTGACAAATGGATGATGGTTACTGGAAGATGTTATCGTGATTTTTTTAAGTAGGTGCACACGGTCTGAGTATCTATATGCATCTTATTGAAGAAAGGTGGTATTTATAATAGTACATGGATGCCCATGCACCTTATGACATCATATAACTTCATGAAATCATCAATAACATGGTTCTTGCATCAATGGTATCAAGTGTTATAGTAGTGTTCCTATTTAAGCACAAGAGGAGAGATTGGACATGATCATAATTTACATAGAAGCCATCAAAGCATACCCATTTCTAGGTTCATATTAGCATACACAGCATTCCAATGTACAGAAGTTCTGCACTTTGTTGGAACCATGTTTGCGTTGTTATTCAATTCATATATGTCCTAGGAATTGAAAGTGTCAGTATTTTTGATTCTCTAATCTAGCTTCTGGTTCGAAGCCGCAGCTAACTGGCTGGTCAGTTAAATATGGGATCTTCTCCATCAATATGGGCAATCACATTCCCCTCATGTCCTTGAAGTATGTCATTGACTTGCCACATTTGATCGGACTTGTGAAAGGAATTAAGGATGCCCTGATCTTTGACAAATCTCTTAGCTATGGAGACATCAAAATTCTTAGTTGTAGTTCCTTGCAACAATTGCCTCAACAACAACAGGTGGTGTTTTGCGTGATTCACTCCCAGAAGGTGTGGCCACGAAAGAACCCGACATATTTATCTGTACTTTTGCAAATTGTACGTGTGTTATGCGTTTATGCAATCAAAACATACATAACACTGAGAAATCATGAGCACTTGCTTTCTTAGTAAGTACCACCATACACCCCAACTAAGGTTTGTGAATCTGAAAGGATTTGGGTGTGGCCAGAATGTCTGACAGAAAGTTTGGCATCCGTGTTCTGCCAACTAAGGTTTGTGAATCTGGTTACTTTTCCTGAAAGGTCTGATTTCACATGGACAATGTCTATTCTTGAAGCTGCGCCCTTACTGAAGGAGCTATACATGACAGTATGGAATCACCCATGTATAATGGAAACAGATGAGGAGACAAGGAAGAATTGTATAGGGAGAACAGGGATGTGGAGTGGGACTCGCCTGCAGCCGATTTCAAACACCACAATTTGGTCACACTTATCATATTTTGCTCCGAATCTGATGATTACATGGTGAGTTATCTCCGGTGTATTATGGCAGTAGCGGTGAATCTAGAGAACGTCTTCCTGTATAGTAGGTTGGAGTGCAACGGCTGCCATGATGAGAAGCCCATTAGATTCCCTTGGACCAAAAGACTGATGATATGACTGAAGAAGAGAGTTACTGAGGGAATTGAGTCCTTTGCCATAATTCACGCTTATTCAAGAGTGAGGGCTGATCATCTTGCAAAGTATATGTACCCGGAGTGCTCATTGGATAAATCCAGAAAAATGTTGCTAAACAGGCAGTGAGGTGTTACATGTTTGTTACTTGGATCAAGAGTTTCTAAATTATTTTGTTTTGTTGGTTATGTAAACTCTTGAGACAAATGGATGATGGTTACTGGAAGATGTTGTCATGATTTTTTTTAAAGTACGTGCACATTGTCTGCGATATGTATCTTACTGAAGGAGGGGATAATTATACTAGTACATGAATGACCATGTGCACCTTATGACATCATTTAACTTTATGAAAGCATCAATAACATGGCTGTTGCGTCACATGGTATCAAGTGTTATAGTAGTGTTCCTATTTAAACACAAGAGGAGAGATTGGACATGATCATAATTTGCATAGAAGCCATCATGCGCACTTGAGGCCAGAGTATAGCATACCCATTGCTAGGTTCATATTAGCATACACAACATTCTAATCTACACAAGTTCTACACTTCACTGGAACCGTGTTTGCATTGTTATTCAATTCGTATGTCCTAGGAATTGAAAGCACCAGGATTTTTGATTCTCTAATATAGCTTCTGGTTCGAAGTTGAAGCTCACAGGATGGTCAGTTAAATATGGAATCTTCCACATAATTATGAGCAATCATGAAAATCACATTCCTCTGATGTCCCTGAAGTATGTCATTAAGTTCGCACATTTGATCAGACTTGTGAAAGGAATTAAGGATGCCCCGATATTTGACAAATCTCTTACCCATGGAGACATCAAAATTGCTGCCTCAGCAACAGGTGTGTTTTGCACGATTCACTCCCAGAAGGACTGGCCAAGAAAAGAACCCGACAAACTTAACGCGAAGTGTACATACGCGATGCGTTTATGCAATCGAAACATGCATAACACTGAGAAAGCATAAGTACCACCATACAACCCATCTTTTTTTCCCCAGGGCATGGTCAGAGGGTGTGCATACCACAAACTTATCAGCCAGGCATATATAGGCAACATAACCGATTGTGTGAAAAAGGACCATGCTCCCGAAAGAGCTTATTATTGCCAACGTCACTGCACTCTGAGAGTGGGTATTAGTAGCGGTGATTGAATAACCGTGAGGTATCCAGAACGAATGTGCCATAGAAAGAGTTCATCATCAGTGTTAAATCTGGAATGAATGTGCATAGAAAGAGTTCACGGTAGCTCCAATGGCCTAACAAATGTAAGGCCGGATACCTTGTTTCCAAATCTACTCAACAGACCTGAGCTTCCTGGGTACAAACCAAAGCCAATCACTTCATTAGGTGAGGGGCGACGAAGGCCGCCGCCATCGGATCTTCAGGTGACCAAACTTGCCGGCGCCGGGAGACGACCCATCGAAAAGGATTGGCTGGTATCCTGTGGCTGCCTTGTACCTTTGTTGAATCTGAAAATGAACAATGGCAAGTTAATCTCTCACTCGCACAAAGCATAAGCACCGCAGTCAGTGAATACTTTTTTCCAAACTGCTGCCAAAGTGCGACACAACAGAGTGAATGCTTGGGAAATTGAGCTACTAAATTGACCATGATTCGCTACATGGCGATGTGATCAGCACTTAACACGAACTTACCTCGGCAATCTCTTCGGCGCTTTCGAGGCAGTTCTTCCCAATAACGCAGACCGAACCACCAGACCCTCCGCCCGTAATCTTTGCACCGAATAGACTAGGACTTCCATCTTCTCGAGTCTTTATATGCTGCATTTCTTGTACTAGATTGACCAGCCTATCGGTGCCGTCAGAACCAAGACCACATGCATTATAGCTGTAGTGGCACTGCCAAGTGCCAACAATCGTGAGATGTAAAAGATGCCAGCATAATGAAGGGTAAATCTTTAGAGTCTAGTGAACTGGAATTACACATTTTGTGGAACAAATGTACACTGCAACAAACAAAGTAGTCAAGAGATTCAAATTCACCTGGTACATAAGTTCTCCAAGGGCTGCCAATTGCTCATCTGTATTAGCTGCTGTTAATAATGCTTTGAAGGTCTATATGCCAGAAATAAAAGAATGTTCAGTAGTAATATCAACAAAAAAATGTTGTTCTTGCTTTTTCTATTTCTTTGGTGAAGGGAAATCCAGTGAACAATTATTGTTATAGAGAATTTAGCTGTTCTTTTGGATAATTTACACAATTATGCCACTTATGCCACTTATGATGATACCACAAAATAAAATAAGCATTGTCATGCAGCATGTTCCAGAAAAACAATGAAAACTCCAAACAGGTTATAGCCAAAAAAAAAAAAGGAAACATGCTTTTCATTTTCAGGAGAAAGAAAAAATAAAGATAGCAGACAAACAAACAATCTGGGTAAAAAATCAAACCTCAACTCGGAAGTTTTCATATATGGGATGCCTAGTAGGCGCCTTCACGCTGTAAGACCTCTTTGGATCAATTACTGTTACCGTGTCATTGTGGTCTCCATATTTCACTAAAAATGCATCTCCAGTAACGATCTCCGGAATATCTTTTGAATAAGCAGCTTCATATCTGAAATTTAGATTTTATCATAAGAAACTACTATACATGTAATGTTCAGAATGATCCATGTTTTCGGCGCATTAACTAAGTGTAACCTGTGAGGTGGTAGGTTGCACAAATACTCCATGGAAGCTTCAGAACTCGGTACATCCCTGCCATTTTCTTTAGAATCATCGGACCGAGCAGAGGCATCTGAAGTTGAGGATACCGATACTATGTCGGATGCTGCACACTTGATCATCTTTCGTCCCATATAAGTGCCTATCCTTACAGATCCATAATCTCCCCCACCAACACTGTTATCTCAAGACATGACAGAATACCTCAATTAGATACAATCCTTCCAATCACAAAAGTATGTCCCCACAAGGTCACGAACATAAAATCTGAGCAAGGAAAAAATATTCTACCTATGCCGTATTCCAGAGTCTAGACCCCAGAATCGCATATGATTAGGAATTGTAACCAATTCCTTCACTTCTGCAGGCTGCAGCAAAACTGTGATTGAACAAATACAGAAGCAAGATGGTTTGGACTGGAGTTGGAATAAATTCTAGCCCCTACTGGATTCTGATTACCACTAACCTGGCAAACCATTGCAAGGAGTTTGTTAGCTTCGCCACAAGCGGATGTCATTTGGTCCATGACCCCGCATGGAGCTCCAACAACATGATTTTCAACCTGAAAAATCGTAGACCTATAAACTAATTGTCAGATTTAGATTTACAAGCAGACTTTTTGGTTAAGATCATACCTTTTGACAAAGCAAAGCAAGATCCCTTGGAGTAATGTTTAAACCTGCAGACAAAAAAGAAACAGATATTTTTAGCAAAGTCTAAGAAGATTAGTCAAATAGATGGCAGGATTAGGTAAAAAGCAAAGAAATGTGATTAGGGGTAAAGGTTGCTAACCATAGGCAGCTGCAATAGCAGACATCGTGGCAACCTCAACTGATGCAGAAGAAGAAACACCTTTGCCTTCTGGCACAGCAGAAGAAACCTACAGTTGCAGGGCAGAAATTAAATAAGCATCTGATTCTGTAAAACACATAATTCTTATCATATGCATCCAAAAGAAGAAAAAAAATCAACTAGTATGATGCTTTGATTTGACACAATTCCCTAAATAGAGCATAAAAAATGATTTTCTGCTGACAACAAAAATTAAATGCACATTTAATGGAGGACAAGAAGAAGCTATGTGCATACCAGAATGCTCATGCTATCAGTGAACTGCACACCTAGCTCAGTCATCAAGATTAAAATTGTTCCGGCGACATAAGCAGCCCATCTGAGACCGGATATAGTTTGCAAATATGTGAGTATAACTTTTCACTTAGAATTCTGTAGAAAAATACAAGATACTTACTTTTGTGATGGGTCCTGGCAGAAAAACCTTCTGGCTTTTTCATAGGATATTGGTTTGTCACCATCCATAAAATCTGACAGGTCCATATCAAAAGTTGGTGCACGGTTACTCAAATCAGAACCAAATGAAACCTGCAAATAAATGATAACACAAAATAGCATTCTCAGATTTCATCACTGTTACAAGAATTATGCATTAGGCCAAAAATGGGCATTGTCGTCATACGCAGATAACTAAATAAAATAGTGGTGACAAAATCTTGAGGATTGATGACATACAATTTGTACCACAGGTACCACCGCTTCCTTCTCAAGCTGTCTTGCTTGTGTATGCTTCCATAGCTTCTGCTCGCTGGGATGATTTCTCTGGATAGCAACATGACAGGCTTCCCGAAGAGGCAACTGGTGGCATCAAAACTTCCCATCACAACTAACTACAATATGATCTGACGAAAATAATACTGCACTTATTTCCAAAATTTTATCTAATTATCTGTGATACTGAAGTAGATTCATGAAAAGTCAATTCCAGGTTTTTGCACAGCATACTGAGCTTAAAGATACACAATATGAGCTAAAATCATTTCGTTATTCTAGAGGATAAGGTTGCTTGTATCAGTTGCAACAGATGTTAATGGTAGTCTTGGGACCATAAAATATTCCTAAGAGTTACAACCTCTGTTCCTAAAACGTCCTATATTTATGAAACGGAGGGAGTAAGTAACATTATACTATCTAATGTAAAATCAAATACATACATGTCATTTTTCACCTGCAGTTAAGTATACCTGCAAAACAAGACTTCCTGAATAGTCGGCAATGCCACCCATGACATCTAACCGTCCAGGTGCCCTTGCTACATATATCTCCCTCTGCAAAGGAATCAAGAGAAAAATAATTATAAGAACCAATCATTTATCCAGTATTTCGGATAACTAACTTCCGTTGTCAATAACTTCACAACAAGAAAAATTAAGTGCCCATTCCTCCTTCCACAAATGCTTGACAAAGTCATGTATATGATCCAATACGGGAAAACAAAATAAACATGAGAAAAGGAAAGATCAATGAAAGAAACAGAACTTTTGGCAAACTAAAAAAGCAAAGGTGGCAGGTTTCAACACATGTTGCACTGCATAAGGGCTATGGAGCTAACATGGTAGAAATTGTGGTCAACAATGTGAAACTAAAAAAATATATGCACACTATCATACAATTTTCCATCGAGTTGCACTTCATGACAAAACTTGAAACCGGCATGACAAGTTAGCTCTACATGGTCTGTGCAAACTAAATAAAAAATGAACCACAGTTGATATTGATTGAACCTAAATAGTAGGCGAAAATTATATATTAGCAAATTTCAAAACAAAACTTCACAGAATACTAAAAGCTGGTTATTTTTCTCAAATTTAGGAAGATATTATCTGGTTTTACAAGGAAAGCAAGCAGCAATACCTGGTTCATATAGTGGCACAGTTTACAAAATTAACACAAAGGAATGGAATATTAGTACCTCCCAGTCAAAGAGCACAGATGCAGCAGTTCTCTCTCGGGATTGCACCTCAGAATTCTTGAACTCACTTCCAGCAAGTCCAGATAAGCTCTTCAAAAATGTCATGGTATCTGTTAAGCCTTGCAGGTCGCCATGAAGTATCTCAAAGTCTTCACAGCATCTACCAGAACCGATATTATATGTCAGTAACCAAAATTTATCACCTGGAAAAGTATCGAAATACGAGAAACACAGTAAACTCACGATTCTGTGCTTCCTTCTTTTTCAATATTTTCTAAAATTGGATGAGCCCCAATTTCTGCGCCGGAAAGAGAATACCAGTCAGGAATTTCTACATCTTTCCCAGGAGTCCTCTGTAGTTGATACCCTAACACTATTGCATCTTGCAATCGTCTTGCCCCATTAAACTGTAATTACAGATAGAATAGGTTGGTAAGTTCACACCACAACACTAAAGCAGGCTTTTCTGAAAAGTTACTTACAACTCTAATCTTGTTTGGATATGAAAAAAAGAAACCAGATCTGTGGTCAACAAGTGATAATTTTACTTGCCACAAAACATAGGTTCTAAAGTACGCTACTGGTCCTTCCACCTCCTTTAGGAAACAAGTATTTTGCATATGAAGTACACGAACCAGAGAATTTCAGGTGAAGGCAGATGCAGAGACATATAATGAGTGGACTACTGGGTATGGAAATACATCTCTATGATAATCACATATTAAAATAGTGTGTAATCTCACTGATCAGTTAACAGTCGTGTAGAATGTCTCACTTTGTCAGAAACACACTTCTTTCCAACAGCAATGTCCTGAAGGGTCCGAGCAGCCACCTGCATGGACAAGTTTTAGCTTACTGACAAATATTATGACTTTCAGTAACTCAAGCCAGGGTTACCTTTCTAGTCCGATTTTTCTAAAAAGAATATGACTTATGTATGATATAGTTGATTTAGTGAACTAATAATTTATCGTTTTGGTGTATATATCAGTATGAAGGTGTTAATGTCAAAGTGACTGTAGGCAGTAGAATAGCAAATGTTCTAATCGAATTGACTGTAGGCAGTAGCATAGCTCAATGCAGTGGCACATTGTCTCTCTTGCTAATGATCAGAGTTCCATTGTCATTAACCATGGACTGGATGGGTTATTTCTGTGGATTTTGAGTAGGATTTTCCGGATTCAAGCCTGTGCCATGTGTTTTCTGAGATTAAGATGATTACACTAGCCGATTGTACCGCAATTGATTGCATGAATAGTTCAAGTCCTGACAAACTAGGATGTGATTATGCAACAATAATATAGGATCCCCCTGTTGGGGAACATGCCGGAAATTACCTGACCACCATTTATTGGGCCATCATAGCATGGTTGAAGTGTTAGAGCGCGTAATAGATAAGGTTTCCAGTGCCCAGAAAGAAAATCCCTTCTAATCATCTCAATACTGTTTTGGTAATGCTGAAAAAAGGGGGACAGAGGACACCACATTAAGGTATTTTTAACATAGCTATACTAAGTTATCTATATTATACTCTGATGGTAAGAAATGTTTGAACCTCAAGCAAATTCCGCAAAAATGGCTCTTCATTAAAATAATCTCTGCGGACAAACACAAATGGCAGTTTGTAGGCCAAAGCCTCACTTGCAGTTCCATATCCGACTTTTCCTATACGAGACAGACAGTAAGTGTCTAGCAAGAATAAAAATAAAATCAGCAGTCAACACATAATGCTATTTATTACCAAGCATGCAGTCAGATGCAGCCATAACATCTGGTGTGTAAGTATCTTTTGCAAGCTTAATGAAGTTTGGGGGAAGCTCTTGAGAATCAGATGCGCCACATACCTTTATGAAGAGAGTACTAAGTTGGCTTCAGTAATACACACACATTTATAAAGAACAGAACTCTACCACAGAAAAAACATACCAAACAGATCCAACCATCAGGCAGCCATTCTTGCTTCAGTTTCCATCCTGCTGGCTGGGGATAATAGCACATTGAGATGCTTATCTCATAAACATAAAAGCATAAGATGATAGGACCATTCAACATAGAACATATAAGATTTCTGATTTTAACAAAGCAGTGCAATCTTATTCACACATATATCTTTCTTCTGAAAATTAGTATATAGTGTACTCAAAATGATCTTAATGTTTGAGGAACATCACTTCAAAATGATGTGTGTAGATAATATCTAATACCCTTGAAATTTCAAATAACTACACGTTACTTCAAGTTGATCTTCTAGCTAATTTTTTTATTACCATGAGTACTTCTAAAGTCTAGTGTTTGTGTTCCCCTTTACTGCAGAAAGTAAAGAAATATGTCTCTTAAACCGACCTGTCCACCAAAATTGAAAATGACAACCTTAGCATTCTCCGCAATCCCGAGGTCCTTCCTCACCTAGTAGATCAATATACAAAAAAATAAAAATTAGGAAACAAGGGAGGTGTTCAAGCCTGTGGCACATCCTTCTCTAGCAGAATCACACAAACCTCAGATCTAGATTTGCGCAAACCTCTTACGACAAGAGGCACGTCAGTGACATCACGAAAAGCTGGCACTAAAGAGTGAAAGAAACATTCAATTCTGTTTATTACAGAGAAGTCAAGCATACACTTTTGCCAAAAAAGAAAACGAAACAATTGCACATACTAGGGCAGTATCCAGGTAGGCGAAGTAATATCTCACAATGAGAATAATCCTCCGCTATCTGTAAATGTTGATAAGATAGATCATCGTCAGTAAAGGTGTTGATGAGCATAAATGCAGAAAAAACAAGAGTGTTAAAGGGCACAGTAGCAGAGAGTCAGACCATACACCATAGAATCAAGAATTATTTGCATATAGCCTTAAGATCAAAAGTTGAACACTTGCAAAGGAAAGAAAAAGCAATATAGTGATGCTGAAAATAGTAAAAGTGAACCTGCCAAACAATAGATCTGTGATGATACCCGGCCCCCACAATGTATTCCGCATATATGTAGTCCCAACTGCAATTTGTACATAGCAAAATCAAATGCAAACTTCACCACTGCTATTTCTAGTGCAAGCGCAGGACAACATATAGCAAGCAAGGGAAGCAAGGACACCATATGCTAATGGTTTCGGGCAATGCAGTAGAAAACACAGAGGAAAAAAGGCAAAAGGCTCACCTAAAATTCCCAATGCACACCGAGCGGATACCCGCATCCGCAGCCGCCCTGCACACCACAGGAACAACATCCGAGACCTATCCCAGAAGAAACACCACTCAGTTCATACATTGTAGCCATGATACAGAGGCATCGATTTGACATCGACCGAATCATGGTCATAACACAGCAGAGTAGCAGCAGTACCACTAGGTCTGCCTTGACGGCGCCGAGCCACTCCGCCTCCGTCTTCAGGATCGACTCCCGGGGCACCACCGCCGTCTGATGGTACTGCATTCCATAATCACGTTCTGGTCAGACAGGCACAATGTGCGCCAGCAGCACACAGCCCAGGGAGTGAGGAATTCTCTGTGCGGGACCTTCTCCAGGGAGGCGAGGGGGTCGACGGTGAGCGGGTCGGACTGGACGGCGCCGCAGTCGAGGAGGACCTTGCGGACGTGGACGAGGGGCGAGCGCAGCTCGGCGGTGAAGACGAACTCCGGGACCGCCGTCGACACGTGCACCTCGTGCCCCGCCGAGATCAGGTGCCGCACCACCTGCGAATTGCCGGAGACCCAGGCCAGCGGAGTCAAATTGTCGGTGAAACGGACGAGATGAGATCGTGCTGGTCGAAATTGCCGGAGGAGGAGAGCTGGGAGGGAAGGGGCGGAACCTCGATGGCGCGGGTGGCGTGGCCGAAACCGTGGCCGGTGAGGTAGAAGGCGAAGACCAGGCGACGCGGCGGCGACGGCCCGACGCCGCTGCTCGGCATTGCCGGCGAATTGGCGGGGAGCTCTGGATCCATCCAAGTGCGATGGGGCGCGTCGGCTGTTGCTTCAGTTGTGTAACTAATCGGAGTGACCGAGTCCACACTCCACAGTACCGACTACACTACTCAACTACCACGACGACCTGCGAGAACGTACCGTTTACTCCAGAACATTGGGCGCTTGTAAGAGCATCCCCACACCTAAATCCGGCGATATTGTCATTCAGATTGGAGGAAAATTTAGCCTGGGAGGCCTATCTTCCCGTACCGCGAGCCCAGGATTGATGTAACGAACTTCGGCGAATTCAGACAAATTTGGCGAGTTCGTTCAAACATAAGCGAAATTTAATGATATTTAACATATAGAGGCGAGTTCGTACATAAATAGGCCGAATTCGTACATATATTTGATTCGGCGATTGGCAAACTAAACTTAAACTAAATAGCGGCCTACTACATGCCGAAATGGCGGTAGAAGGACGTGTAGTCGCCGTCGTCGTCGTCGCTCGAGCCGGCGTTGTCCTGGGGCGGCGGAGCCTCGTACCAGTGGCTCGTGCCCTGGCCAGCGTCGCCGGTGCGTGGCGGCGACGGAAGGTACATGTCGTCGTCGCTGCTCTCCTCGAGCTTCACCACCTCCTCGGGCGCGGCGTTCCTAGCGGCGGATGGTGCGGCGGCGCGAATGGCGAGTTGACGCGCGGCGGCCAGATCCGGCGGTAGCCGGCCGCCGCTCCGCCTCCTGGCGCTCCCGGTCACGCTCGGACCGGTCCGGTGCGGCGTCGTCCGCGCGCTTCTCCTCCTCCATGTCCTTCGGCGACACGGCGATCGCCTCCGCCATCGCGGCGTCCTCCACGCGTTTCGCCTCCTCCTCGGCGAGCTGGTTTGCGGCGGCCTCTTTCTTCGTCTTCTTCCGGCCGCTCTGCGGAGCGGAAGGCTGGTCGCGGATGATGAGGGCGCCGCTGCTGCGCCCTCTGGTCGGCGGTGGCGACGCCGATTCCTTCTTGACGGTCGCCCACTCCTGCTTGACGGTGGCCGCCGTCGACCCGCCGGACCTAGACACCGACCGCGAGCCAGACGAGGAGGAGGATGACACCATCCTCCTCGGCATCCACGAACTACCGTGTCGGCGCGACACGGTAGGCGCCACCGGCGGCGGCATCCCCAGGATGGGGGAGTTCCTGTCCTCGATGTGCGCGAGCACATTTTCGAGGGTGCGGTCAGGCGCGCTCCACCATCGGTGGCGGCCGGCGGCGTTATTCCTTGCCAGAGGAGGAGGAGGGCCGTCGTACGCCCGGATTTCGCGTTCATACCTGCGCCGGAAGAACGCGATCCACGATTCGCGGTTCTCGGGGTAGAAACGCGGATCCGCGCGCTGCTCATCACTGAGAGTGGCGAGCACCTCGTTGATCGCTGTTTCGAGTGCGCCCCCCCGTTGGTGGCGGCGGGATCGGCACGCCGCCTGCGCTCAGCCTCCATCCCCCCGGTGCGCGTAAGTCCGGCGGCACCGGGTAGCCCGCCGCGTGGAGGAGCCGTCCCTCCCATTGGTGGAGAGAGCGGCGGCCGAAGCCGTTGTTGGCCGCACCGTCGTTCGCCATTGCTACCTCTTCGAGTTCGGGGAAGATTTGGTGGAATGCGAGTGAGAGGAGAGGTGAATGCGAGAGCGGACGCGGTAGTTCGGCGATAAATAGAGGTAGGCGCGCGTGATACCGAGGCGACGGCATTAACTCACCGCGTGGAAGCTACGCGGCCGGCGAATGCTGACCGGCGGCAGGCTTTTACAGCGCGCGGAAGACGATGCGGTGAGGACGACGATCGTGGTCTCTCACCGACAAGTTGGGGCCACCAGACGCGCGGGAAGTTTCCTCGACGTTTCGCGCGCTTTCATTTCGTCCGGAGTCCCCGACCGCTCCCCGGGGGCCGGGGATGGCGTGGGATCGCCGGATGAATTTAGGCCCAAATCCGGACGAAAACGAGGAACCGGGGGCGCGACTGGGCCGAATTACGCCGTCCGGATTGGAAAAACGTCCATCGGGGGCCTAGTCGGGGAGACGAGTGGAGATGCTCTAAGGGCATCTCCAATGCGGCGACCCATCCCGCGTCCGCGGGTCCGGATAGGTCCAGCCGAATAAAAATTCGGCCCAGCATGCGGACCCATCCCTAAAACGGATGGCCGCGGCATCCAGGACGACACAAAACCTGGCCCAAATCTGGGATGAGTTTGCGTGGCCGCGGACACCGATGGCTGGCCGCTCGCGTCCGCCCCTTGTCCGCCCCTGGCCCGCGTGTCATAGACAGAAATAGTTTGTCTTCATTAAAAATACCCATTACATTTTTTTGTCTACTACTTCTATCCTAATACGTACGGGGCGGCGGCCTCGCCGGCGACTCCTCGCCGACTCGCTGTCGGGGGCATGGATTTCACTCGACGCGGGCGGCCTGTACGCGTGAGTATTCCACTCCAGCTTACGAGCTGGGTGGCGCGGCGGAGGCCTTCATCCTCCTCCTTTCCGTCCGCGCGCCTCGGGCGCGCTCCGCCTCCTGCGGCGGCACCATCCGCTTCCCGCATAGCTCCAGCTCCTGCAGGGCGGCGCGTTCCACAGCGGTGCGCGCCTCCAGGCGGACGCGGCCGGCGGCCTGGGCCTCGTGGTTCTCGTTCCGCCGGCGCATGCGCTCTTGTCGGCCGCGCTCCACCGACGCAGCAGCCTCCCGGGCGCACTGCTCGGGCGAGGGCATCTGGATGAGGTGACGGGCTGCTCGCATAGCTATCACATCGTTCTTCTGGCCGAGGAGGTCGCCTAATCGGTGGCGGCCGGCCCGGCAAGTGGCATCGTGCTCCTTCGTCACGCGCGTGAGGTCGGCGAGACGCTCCTCGATGGCGGCGTTGATGTTCGCCAGCGCGAGGTCCTCCTCGTCGACGGGCTACTCCTCCGCGGCGGCCGCCCCCTCCTCCGCGGCCTCGTACCAGCCGTCCGCGGTCTCGTGCCAGCCGTGCGCGGCCGCCTCCACCATCTCCGCGTCCTCTTCCTTCTTCGCCGCCGCCTCGGCAGTGACGCGGAGCGCCTTGTCGTCGGCGACCCACCGCGCGTCCGCGCGCTCCTCCTCCTCCGTCCGCGGGAACCTGGCCCGGGCGGCGATGGAGAGCTTGGCCCACACGTGGCCTGCAGGGTGCGCGGCATGGCGATGGAGAGGGCGCCGGAGAAGGTGGAGGGGAAGAGGACGGCGGAGCGGGTGTGATGCGGTCTGTGAGACCGCCGCCGTCTTTTATAGCCGGTGGCCTGGCGGGAAACTTGGGCGCGAGCGCGCGCCAATGGCCTTTTCGCGCGCGCGGGAACCTTGGTGCGCGCGGGAACTTTCCCACGCGTTCCACCGCCCACCAT
>NC_061508.1:308973086-309057935 GCF_022539505.1 Lolium rigidum
CCACCGCCCACCATTGCTGTCTCGTCGAGGCCTGCCATGGCGCAGCGCCGCGCAAGGAAGACGAATCACGTGGCGTCTTTTTGGGTCGCCGCTTTGGGCGCAGCGTGCGACCCAACCGGACACGCGGACCACCCAAACGGCCCAAAACGGACTGTCCAGCGCGTCCTTTTGGGTCGCTCGGTTGGAGATGGGCATCTCCAACGGGCGATGCAAACGGACGCTGACCGTTTGCGTCCGTGCGGACAGAAAATGCGTCTGGCTACCTCCAGCGGGGCGACGTATAGTGACCGGGCCGTCCGCGGTGACGCAAACATGGCCCAAATATGCGGCAAGTTTGCATCTCTGCGAACGCTGCGCGAACGCAGCGGTCGTCCGCCCGGTCCTCGCACGGGCCCGCCTGGCAGGGGCACAACTGCTTTGTCTTTCGCGGCATTACTTACGGGCGCGCGTTGCAGCCTTTTCAGGGCCGCGTTAATGGCGCGCCTCGGCTTCCGCGAGCGTGCGCGGCTGGGCGCCGTCGAAGTGGCAGGACATTGAAGGCAGGATGGCGTCCGAGCCTCTTAAAGGGACACTGCCGGCTCCCATTTCCCCGACCACACCATTGCCAGAGCCCACACTATCCACCCGACCGACGCCATGGGGAAGAAATGTTTCCGCAAGACCAAGAACGATCACGAGGCTAGCGGCTCGCGGTCCGGCAAGAAGCCACGGGTCGGCCGGTACGTCCGTGTCGACCTCGCGCGCCAGCTCTCGAAGGAAAACCGGTCGTTACCATGGCCGGACGCGAACTTGCCTCGAGGGGGCTGGTACCTCAACTCGAGGCGCGTGCTGGTCCCCCCGTGCTGCGCGAGGACCGAGAGCGGCGGGACGAGGCGCGCCGCCACCGAGCGATCTTGCCGCCGGATCTCCGGGAAGATCACGCATACGCGCTGAACTCCTACAACTGGATTTCTTTCGGGACGTGGGAGTTCGACGCGCGCCGCCGTGATGGCTACCTCGGCGACGTCGACTACTTCGATCGCGAGATTGCCGCGAAAGAAGAAGAGAACGACCAGGAGGACACGGACGAGGACGCGGATGAGGACGCGGACGAGGACATGGACATGGCAGACTACGACCCCGACAACGAGACCCACGCATTTTCCCCCTCCGCCGGCCTCTCAACCATCTACGGCTTCCTCGGTCGTCCCTCTCCTTCAGCCGGGCCGATCTGAAGCCACTCCGCTGGATTAGCCGGCCGGAGGCGGAGGAGGAGAAGCGCCGGAGTAGTCTAGGGTAGGTTAGTTTTCTTGTTCTTAGTGCTATGCCAGTGTTTGGGCGTATGTCCCGTAGCGGAGGTGGCGCCACGGATCTCCGCCGGATCCATGGCTTAGGCGTTCTGCTGCTGCTGTTCTGCCTCCTCTGGGTGGAGGGGATCAGGAGAGGAGGGCGATCCACCTTCTTGAAGTAGCGGCGGCGGATCTCGGTGGCCTGTGCAAGTTCCAAGTTCTTCCTCCTCTTCTGGCCGGCCATGTCGGCGAGGGGAAGAGAGGAAGAAGCTTGGCGATGCGTTCTCTTCATCTCCTGGCCGGCCTGGGTGGCGAGGGGGAGCCTGGAGGAGATGCATCCCTATTTGTGAAGGCTGCAAGATCCAGGTTTGCGGATGGCTCCAACCATGGGGGATTTCTTCTTCCTCCCTCTTCTCTGGCTCACCATGGTGGTGAGATGGAAGTGAAAGAAGATGAAGGAGCTCTGGATGGGTGCTATCTGATGTCTGCGAGGTGCTATATTGACGAGATGCAACAAGTAGCTGGCAATCATGCCGCTGCTATCCATGTCCGCGAGGGCGGCGCCTCTTCAACCTCCGATGTGGAGGCCCTGAACCAGCTCTGCCACGGGTGCTCCAAATTGGCTCTCTGCGAAGTGATTCGTTCCCCGCAGGGAGGTGATGGACCGCGGCAGCAAGCTCTCGCCGGAAAAGGGCTCCGGAGCAGATGGCTCCGATTCCTCGGCGGCAACGCCTGGAGGACGCCGGCGATGTGTGGCAGAGAATCTGAGGGACCTGATTGCTTTTTCTCTTTTTGTCCCAGGGTGTGTTTTGTAATTTTAGAAGGCCTTCTTCAAATTATTGGTTTCTCAGCGCGAGAGATGCTAGGGGTCCTCTTTGTAAATTGTACCTGCCACGTTTGGATGAATGAACTTCTGGGGCCTTCTAGGCCCTGTCTTTGTGCAAAAAGAAAAAAAGACCACGACAATGGCGGGCCGGCGTGGGATCCGGAGACCCAGCCGTCGGACATTACCGAGGAGGAGGCCACTGCCATGGCACTTGCTAACAACGAGCAGGACGAGCTCAACGAGCTTGCTTTGTGGGACGGGCTCGCAATCTAGCTCCGCGAGTCCGCGCTCGCGCAAGGGAGGCCAACAACTCCTCCGCCTCCGGCTGCTGCTCCGGCCTGGGATCCCTGGCCACAGCCTCCTGCGCAGGCGACGGTACCTCCTCCACCGCTGGCGTACGAGCTTCCATGGGCGACACCGGAGTTCATCGACCTCGTCAGCGACGATGAGCAGTAGGCAACACCTACTTTTACCACGCCTTTATGGCTTTTTTATGTTTTTTATTAATGTAAATTATGACTTTACGAATGGAAAAAAATTATGCGCCGTGCCGCTGGAGCCACCCCGACGCAAACGGATGCGCGGACGATTTCTACCATTTCGGCCGAGACAAACAGAGGCGACGCGTCCGTTTGGGCGTCCGAAATGCGCCCCGTTGGAGATGCCCTAAATTCAAAAACGTCGCTCCAAAATTTGCGAAAATTCACACAAAAAATTATCACATAGAGAACATATCAATCATTTCACCAAAGCTTAAATCCAAATTCGAAACACAATCTAAAAATACAGATAAACTGCTAGCTAGGTTCAGGTTCAGGGATCTAGCCTTGTTCCCTCTTTAACGAAAATGCATAAACTTTATTTCTTCTATCCAATTGAAACGGTAGTGCTTCCACCGTTTGCTTGGAAAAACTAAATAATGGCAAATAGTAAAAGATCTATGTTAATGCTAAATTTGTCTGTCGCATGCATTTCAATGATTGTGAGTTGGAACTTGAGGTTTACCATGTTCATAGAACATCATATTTCTAACATGTGGTGTATGTAAGCATTTTGTAAATGAATTAAATGTGGTCTTCGTTGAATTTTTTGCGTAACTTAGTTTTCACCGAACATTTTCGCTTGATACGGTTATATTGTACATTTTTTATAAAAGAAATATATTAATATTGCGAAGAATCCAATTGCACATAACCTGTGCAACAAATGTCCTACAGGCATTACGGATGCATACAACCCTATCTATCCATTCTATTATATACTCCCTCCGTTCCTTTTTATAATGCCTATAGATTTTTGGTATTTGTTTCAGAATATAAGGTTGTAGCATGGCTCTTTTTCAATTACCCCCTCTACATGCGTGAAAAAAATCCATACAAAAAGGAAACAATTAATTGAGATTTCTAATGCATGACCCCAATGATTCCTTAGATTTAGGAAGCAACGTTTTTATTTCCTTAATATAACCTGACTGCACATATATGGAGAGTCAATCAGAGAGATTTGTGGGATTTGTTATGTTAATTTAGAAAGTTACTGATTTTCCCTCATTTTACTCTGATCTCAAATCGTTAATCTAGGGGGTCTTATGTAAAGAATACTGTTGTGCTAATTTCCGTACCAAAAACTATAGGCACTATAGAATGGAAAGGAGAGAGTACTAAAAGCAAAATAAGAGGTTTTAAACAGAGACAAGAGGTTAACCCCATCATCCAAATTGTTTTTTATCATTGGATTTGTAATTTACGACCGGGATTTGCTAAGAAATGAATATTTACGCAAACGTGACACGATCTATTTATTTTCTTGACAAAATATCCAGACCACTACACTTAGGCCTGTAACTTACAGCTGGGGTTTTATGACAAAAATAATACTCCGTACCAATTTCTTCGTTTGACATGGAAAGTCTAAGGCAAATAAATGTGTAGTTTAAGGAAAAATATGGAAACCTAAGTCTCTTTCCCACAATAAGAGTAAAGGTATTATCTTTCTTTCTTAATCGTAAGAGTTCTATTTAATCACGTCTAAGTAAGCCATACATGTACACGCCTATTTTTTTACTAGATTTAGATGTGCGCCTTGGCGCACGACCCCGTGGAGCTCATGTCAATGTACAAAGCAATGCCGCGGACCAAATGTACCAAAATAGGTGTTCAATCAAATGGATAGGTATATGGGAAAAACCATTCTGTTGTTCGGGTGTTGTGGCCAAAAAACAACATATAAATATACAAATAGATCCAAAAGACTAAAAAGTTCAGTGGCAGTGTGCAACCACATTATAGTAAAGAGCATAAGATATACACCTTTTGTGCATAAGCTGCTCTTTTCCTGCAGTAGATGATGAAAACAAAAAGTTAATCTTGCCCACTTGAACCAAATACCTATAAATAGGAAGCAAACATTTAAGAAGTATAGCATTTTAAAAAAAGGATCCGCTGTGAAAGATTGAGCAGAGCATAGTGTATATCTTCCATTTCATTATTTCAGCCAAGGCTTTTTTGAGTGCACACTGAATCATGAAAGCGAAGTGGTAAAAGTGACCGGCAATGATAAGTCGATAGCTATTAAATATTATCTCTTATCTTATCAAATCCATCAGGTAAGAATTAACACAATGTTTTTTCTGAGAATTAAAAAATCTCCAGAATGAACAAACAAATATGGCTCAATGGAGAAGATAAGAACCAAGATCAACGGATTATAAATGTTTAAACACAGTAGTGAATCAAGGAAGATTGCCATCAACACCACTATGCTGCATTTATGAAATATATTTAGGAAAAATTGTCCGACATACATCAAAATATAAGGAAACCAATTGCACTGTTTTAGAAAAGCATAACAGAATTTCTTGGGAAACCAGGAAAGAAATTAGTTTGTGGCAATGGCATCACCTTGCTTTGCTTCTCCGTATCAGCCAGCAGACCCATTTTGCAACACCTCCGGTAGTCGGTGACTACGCTCTACCTCAATCAAACCTACGGAAGATAGAAATTGACCAAAAGGCAACGGCGGTGAGGCAATGATCTTTTTCGAGAAAACGCAAAAAGCTTTTGCATTTCATTTCATTAAAAAGAAGGGAAGAGTTAGTTGTCACAATCCTCCTAAGAGGCCATGGTTCTGAAAAGATAAACAAAGACTACAACTCAGTGGACATCCCAGGTGGACGGCAGGAAGACACGCAGGCCCGACGCGCCAGCTCTGAACCAAAGGGAAGCTTCGTCTCTGACCTTGGCGACAACATTGCGGACGGATGGTTTAGCTCCATGTGAGGCAATGATCTAGAACCATATGCAATGCAAAGTATCTTACAGCCACTTCTGTTTTAGCAGCTACTCGATGGTATAAACTGCATACTACGCAAAAAAACATGGTTCAAAGCTTCTAACTCAACGTGATCAAGTAAAATTAAATTTGAATATTTTTATGAACTGAGGATTCATAGCAGTTATTTTATTCTGGATAGTCGTACTGTACATATAATTCATTTTTGTTTAAACTCGAAAGTTCACTGTGGTAATTCAAATAAGCTTGAGAACTGGCCACACAATATAGGAGAGGCATTTTAAGGGCATGGATCTATCTACCCTCTGAATCAAGCCGTGAGCTGCACACACAAATAAGAACGTAGTGGTTAGCAACAGCTTTTAGGCTGTCACTTGTTAACTATGACAAGCCACTACGAAAATTATTTCTCCATTCCTATTTTTATGACAGATTCAGTTTGAAAAGTGAGAGAATTAAGAGTCAACCTGGAAAGGGGAATGGACCGGGGCATCAGTGGTCAACCACTGAAGCCAATGGAGACGCACTAACGGACGACATCGCTCTTTTAACATGACTAAGATTTACAGTAGAAATATGCAGTACCAAAATAATAATTAACAAAGTGACTAAGAATTGACGCAGAATGTGGCCATTGATACCTACTAACATATAAAGTTTTCTCTTTTGAGAGTTGTTTAAAGGTGGTTCTAATATTACATGAAAATAAGACAGAAGGGTGCGACCAAGGCTTAAGTGTCAGCCTTTAGTGCTTTTATGGAAGCTAAAAATTGATGCACATAAACTGTGCCTTAAAGAGAAGTGATTTTGGCTACAGCCTACAGGCACATAAACAACAACAGAAGCTTTGAAGAAATGATACCTACCATCTTATCATTTAAGGCAATTTTATTTGAAAAAAAAATTAACGCAACTTTGAAGAAATGATACCTACCATCTTATCATTCCCACCCTTCATCCATGAATAGTTACTTCTTGTTCAGCTCAATCTGCACCTGCAAGCACCTCAAAATAAAAAACCAGGACAAGCTTTCAATCAAATATACATCAAACAATTAAATAGAGATCATGAGTAGACCATGAGAATGTGCAGATTGATCTGAATCTGCACCAGGACAAGCCTACATAAAACACATGATAAATATAAACCATGAGGAGCCTTGGATAGTTGGATCAAATATATACATCAATCAGCTACATAGAAATCATGAGTAGACCATAAAATACCAAAATGCACTGATTGGTCACCTTGGACCATTCAAGCACCTCAGAATAAAAGCACCAACATCTAACAGAGAAACATGCATGTTATAGTCATTGTTTACACCCAGATCTATAAGTCTACAAGAAGACAACCGCAGCTCCTTCAAATTTGTGAGATTTGCAGAAAGAGAAATGTTGTTCAGATTTAACGAACATGATATGCTGTGTAGGTTCCTTGTATCTGCTATTCAAAATTCCATCATATTCAGAGAATGTGTATGTTTGACGCACACTGTATGATATACCAAAGAAGATAATATCAGGAAATAAATAGTTGTGTTGCTACCTGATAAATATTTGATATTTGAATCCGTGATGTAGTTACGATATCTCATATTAAATACATCCATGATGTAGTTGTGGCGCGAGGCGGCGGCCGGCGTCGAGAACGGGGCAGGGGCGGTGGCAGGGGCGCGAGGCGGGGCGGGGCAGGGGCGGGGCGCGAGGCGAGGCAGGGACGGGGGCAGGGCGGCGGCTAGGGTTATTTCGCCCTGGGGATCGCTTTTATACGAGGCCGCGCTGAAATACCGAAAATACCCCTGCGGGTTGAGTTCCACTGCCTGGCGCCAATGCGCACCGACAGAGATCCCAGTCGCAGTGGCTGACGTGCGGGGCCGACAAAGGTGGGGCCCACATGCAGCCGAAGGCGGGTAACAATCAGCCATTGCATGGGGTTAGCTAGTGAGAGGAGAGTACCCAAAACGAACGGACAAGATGCACCGATGAGGAGATCCGGCGGCTCACGTGCGCTGATCGCTGTGAGGCCCCCATGGGGGGCAGCTATTATACCTTTGTTTACCTGCGAGGTAAAAAACACCCAGATCTATAAGTCTACAAGAAGACAACCGCAGCTCCTTCAAATTTGTGAGATTTGCAGAAAGACAAATGTTGTTCAGATTTAACGAACATGATATGCTGTGTAGGTTCCTTGTATCTGCTATTCAAAATTCCATCATATTCAGAGAATGTGTATGTTTGACGCACACTGTATGATATACCAAAGAAGATAATATCAGGAAACAAATAGTTGTGCTGCTACCTGATAAATATTTGATATTTGAATCTGTGATGTAGTTACGATATCTCATATTAAATACATCCATGATGTAGTTGTGGCGTGAGGCGGGTAACAATCTGCCATTGCATGGGCTTAGCTAGTGAGAGGAGAGTACTCAAAACGAACGGACAAGATGCACCAATGAGGAGATCCGATGGCTCACGTGCGCTGATCGTTGTGAGGCCCCCATGGGGGGGCAGCTATTATACCTTTAGATCCCGTCATATTTAGATCAATTTATTTCAAAAGGTTTAGATAAGTTGTTTGTGTACTGTGCAAGCGCGTGTGTGTAAATTTCTGAAACCACATGTTTCTGGAGTAGGGCGTGAAACATATTAAAATCAGAATTCAGTTTTTTTTAGTAACCACATACGCATAGGCCACACTCGCAAGAGCTGAGCGAGAGTGCCGGCGAGGAGGATGTGTTGTGCCTACCATCCTCCCGCCGTCAAGCCCGGCAGCTTAGAAGACCACGCTGGACATTAGGCTAAATAGTGTGAAGTAATTTATACTACACATGAATTGATTATATTTAAACAATTAGAAGAAAAAAAATTGCCCCTCCCTCTCGTGAAGGATGTAGAAAACACGTCTAAATTCAGATGTATCTTTACACTATACAGTGTATAGATATATCCAAAATTTGAAAAAATTGTGACATCTTTTTTGGGACGGGGGTAGTACAAAGTAGAGCACTTGTATGTATGATATACAAAAAAGGGATTATTTCCGGGGGTGGTCTTTTGCAACATGGGAGCGTATGCTCCCTCATTTTCCAATGCATCTTACACAAATTTTGAAATTTCAAAAAAACTGAAGTACAAAATTTGCACGTATATCTTCACGTGCTACACGCTTACAAAGTCGTTTCAGGGAAAATCGACTTGTCATGTGCTCTGTGTAAAACAGACAAAATTCAGTGATGAGAAGATAAATTTTATCCTTTTTTACATAGATCATAGAATTTTTTTTTTCATGAAACTTAACGAACTCACATATATTATAGAGATGTAAATGTAGAATTTTTTGTAAATTTTTGCGAAATATAGTACAAACGCAGACGCTCACAAATACGTACACACTCATCCATATGAACGCACGCACGGATGCTTTACCCCCATGAGCACCTCCGAGAGACTGGTTCATGAACTAGATCCGACGGATCTTGAGATTGACGAAGTCAAATTAGGTGTCTCGCCGCCGACGGGAACGTTGCCTTCCAGTGAAGAATATTCCGCCTTTATGAGACATCAAAGTGTCAAACCCGGGGTTTGAATTCTGGTAGGTTGGAGTGATAATGCTCTCCTAACTATCTAACCACAGGTTGGTTCTCAATTTTTTGTAAATTTTTGTTGACACTTCCAAATATAATTTTTTGGTAGAGGAAACATATGCACCGAGAGCCAAATTGAATTTCTGATTATTTACAAATATTGAGCATGAATCTTACTCCACAATTATTTAGGTTGGAGCGTTGGATACCAAGTCTTTCCCCACAACTTGGTAATACGATCGGTCATTGCCCTAAGAGCACACGCCATGGGGTCTATCACAACTCATTCTTAATCAGTTATTATGAACAAATGGTGTAATTGGTTCCAAAGGCTGAAGAAGCTCCGTGTTAGATAAAATATATTCGATGGAGTGCAATGTTTCAAAAAAACATGTTAGCGAAAAAGTATATAACTACTATATTATAGGGCAACTCACTTCTTTTTTGTCAAAATTTTGAGCCTCCTTGATAATTAACACAGTTGTGACACGTGTATATCTTGATTGTTTTGCTATTCCGTGGTGCTTTCTTGGGGTCGTTTTGGTGCTCTGTAATATTTATTTGGGAGACAAGCTGCCTGCTGCTTTGGTTTTGGGTTGTTCTGGGTAACTCTGGGTGTGGTTGTAGCTTGATTTAGCGGTCAAAGCGGTGCTTCCGTTCCAATGAATCAATCCAAAACATCGCCGTTGTGCATCGGACTTGGAACCAACAGGTGGATTTGTCCCTCCTCTTTCACCTCTCCCATCTTCTCCCTAACGACGCCTCCACCGTTGCGCCTACCGACGCATCCACCGACGTGATAAGCCTCCTGTTCCTTCCGAGGTCGCTGGCGGCAAGGATCTCGGCGTTTTTTCCTCTCGAGTATGGCATCGGAGGAGGACCTCGGCGAGTATGGCATCCCCGAACTCGACGGCGCAGATGCCAGTGCAGACTGGGAGATTTGCCTCCGCCGGCGTCTCCTCCACGGGCAACAACAAGCCCGTCCTTCACTGCCAGGCGCCAGCGCGTCCGCGTCGATGATGACGCACCTAACAACACAAACGGCTAGGCGAGGTGGCGCCGTATCTTTTGCCAATTGTGTCCTCTATCTGTGCGAGTTTGTGAGTCTCTACTCATGCTCTCTCTTTACATATTGCTCTCTTTTTCTCACACGGGAGCAGCTATGAGGTGCAAGCGGCCAGGCCGCACAAGGAGCAGTGAGAAATAAGAACGGTGGTGCTACAGATCTCAACTGTTTGATGGAATGCCCCATAGGTACTAAGGTTCAGTTTTTTTGGTTGCTCTTTTTTCTTCTCATTTTTTCTAGCTAAATTACTCATCTTTAGTTTCAATTTGTCATATACGAGTGATATTCTTTGTACTCGATCTGACTAATTCACTATTCTCATTTTCGTATTTGAAGCCTATGTTGAAGGGCTTTGATACTGCATATTAATAGTGTGATTTTCTTTCAGTGCTCGCGTCATTGCACAGATCTATATGATGCTTGACCTGGAAGGGCAGCATTAAAACAGTGGTACACACTGATGAGAGCTCTCAAAAGTCTCCATATCAATATTCTATATGATTCAGTGTAGCTCCTCTAGGATCACAATTTGGTTTTAGTGACTATCGTAATGCAAACTGCAATTTATTCCGCAAACAATTTGACTCTTATCAGATTGAAAAACTTTTGGTTCAGGGGTCCTTACACAATCACTCATCCATTAACATCTATAGATTTGTTTGGAGTACAAGTACAATTTAGTTTTCATTGTTGATCTGAATCTCTCAAGCACTCCTTTTTATTATTTCTACTTAGTTAGGGTGACTTCAGTGCTTCTTGGAATATACTGCTTGGCAATTCATGGGATGTGGGTTAGCATTGATGTAGACAATTTGCTATTTTAGATGATAGTACCTGTGGTGTATGAAATCAGCAGGCTAGACAAGATCATGGACTATTCCATTGTGAATAAAAGGAAGAGCATGTGCAATGCATAGTTAGACTGTCTTCCAAGATAAGGTGTGTGCCATGAGTTATTACATCATTAGTTCCTGGTCGCATTTGATGATATTTCGTCCAATTGATTAAATAGTGAATATTTTTTAGAGGTTGACAAGTATGGGTAGTACACTGGTTGATGGAAGTATCTAAAGATTCAGCCATTCAATCTTCTCTCCCCTGTATGAGGGTCAGTTCTCTCAATTTGACGTCTATTTACATCTGATAAAGATTCATTTTTACCTATCATCTCTATCTCTGTCCTGCTAATGCATGTTTTTCGTGGTCAATGTACTCTACGGAGGAATTGTGGCTTCGGTCAGAGGATAAAGCCCATGTTTTAAGGAATTATGAATCTCACTTCAGCACTTTGAATGCCTATGGCATGTGAACAATAAAATATATTGTTCCAATAGTCACCTTCCAGGTGATTTATTTTCCTGAATTGCATGGGACTCATGTCGTAGGTAAGGTTTGGACTTATGTACCTTTATGCTTTATAATTTTCTTCCTTTCCGTGTTGGTAGTTAAGATTTCAAACTTACAGAACATGTGCTGAAAAGAGCTGCACACAGCCCCAATTAAGAATCTGGGATGTGCCAGCAATGCTTAACATGCCCTTTATGTTTTATATATGATTGCACTAGACATAAATTTACGCCTGAAGCAATCTTCACATCTGCCACATTAACATGAATCATCTTCTATACCAAGGAAAAATAACGGCGTGCAGGTTAAATTGACAATCCAAACCGCTTTAGTCGAAGATCTCTCGCGGAAAGGTTATCAATGGAAGATCCCTTGTGCGCGTCACCCACGGAAGGGCCTACATATGGAAACACGGAATAATCTGTATAGGTGTATTTCATCAAGGTTGACTGCGCATTATTGTGCTCAACATACATCATCCTACCAGGTATTCAGTTAATTCACTTGCTCGTATTCAGCATCATGTATCGAGTTAGGCTAATTTAGTAACTATCTCTCCTCATGGAAATACCAACCGTGTGAAAGAATGCTTGGATCGTTTTTGTTCCCAAACTCACTACGGTTCAGATAACATCCTCTGTTTCGTGTGCTTAATTATCATGATATATTTGTACAACCACTTGAATTTTTCCTAAAGAGACAAAATCAAACAGCCATCCATATATTCCCCTCTTTTAACGCTATGAAAAGATTAATCATACTAAGCTATTATGGAACAAAACGAAACACCAGTGCAAACAAGTGCCTACATATCTGCTGCCATACAATGTCCGAGTCCGGTAAGTTGCTTTTAGACAAAGAAGCCGTAGATTAAAATGGAGTATGATAGATTAAAATGGAGTCCGGTAGGTTCCTAAGGCTCTCAAACACATGGAGTATGATAGATTAAAATGTACCCCTGTGTCCAAGAGCAAGTCGGATACCTCCCTTACAAGCGATGATGATGACGAAGCGTACGCCATTTCGGATGGCCAGCTTCTCACACATATTGTTGGGGAGGTATCGGAAGTTGGACTAGATGATGCGATGTTGGGTTCATGTTATGAACTTAAAGCAACTGAACGCAAATCTAGGGCCTCATCTTTTAAAAGGAGTGCTTGGCCTAATAAAAAGGCGAGAGTGACTAAATCTAACAATGTTTCCAAATGAATGGCATGTTTAAGAATAGCAGAGGTCTTAGTGACTTGGCTAAACACTTACACATCTCTGATACCATTCGGGATCATTCTTTAGACTTTATCGCTATTTCTGAGACGGGTAAGCGTCATTACTCAACAAGCTTCCTAAACCGCCTTTCTGGCGGAGAAGATTTTGCTTGGGTATCGCGCCCGCCTAGAGGCCGTTCTGGAGGTCTTCTTGTAGGTGTACGGACTTCCACTATGGAAATTTTGGATAACTCTGGAGGTGACTTTCATATAAAGCTTCACATCCGGAATAAATCTGATAACTTCATTTGGAGTCTCGTTTCAGTTTATGGGGCAGCTCAAGACGCCTTCAAACCTGCATTCCTTCGTGAATTGGTTAATCTGGCAAAGGATAACCCACACCCTATTATTATAGGGGGGGATTTTAACTTGCTCAGATTTCCACATGAGAAGAGTAAGGGCAGATTTGACAATCATTGGTCGTTTCTATTCAATGCTGTCATCGACAGTTTGGACCTAAAAGAAATTTCCATGATTGGTAGGCAATTCACTTGGGCAAATAGCCTCCCTGATCCAACGTATGAGAAACTTGATAGAGTACTAATGGACTCGGATTGGGAACAAAAATACCCTCTTGTCTCAGTACGTACTCTACCTCGGATCGAGTCGTTGTCGGATCATGCCCCAATATTGTTAACCACTGGGATACCTTCTCCCCCACGAAAACGCCCATTCAAATTTGAACTTGGGTGGCTACAAAGGGAGGGGTTCTCAGATATGGTTAAAAATATTTGGGACCAACATTTCGTCGCGGGCACTCCGATTCAAAGGTGAAATAGCAAGCTTCGGGCTGTGCGAAAATACCTTGGAGGTTGGGCACGACATACGACGGGTCTACTCAAAAATGAGAAACTCAGCCTATCAACGTCAATTGACGATTTAGAGGCAATCGCGGAAACTAGGCAGCTAACAACACAGGAGGTTGATTTGAAGAATCAACTTAATGTGAAGTTGGCTAGCTTATTACGCGAGGAGGAACTCAAATGGTACCAACGATCCAAAGCTCAATTCCTGTTGGAAGGAGATTCGAATACGCGATACTTTCACAGTGTTGCTAATGGCAGACATAGAAAGAAACGCATTCAGTCTCTAATCCACGATGATGCTACGATCGAGGGTCATGAGCAGTTAAAATCATACATCACTTCTTATTACAAAGGTTTGTTTGGTGCACCCGAGGAATCAGAAATTACTCTGGATGAATCCAGGATCGATGACATTCCTCAAGTGTCCCCTCGGGAGAATGTCTGTTCTTACGCTCCATATACGATGGAGGAGGTAAGGAAAGTCTGTCTTTCAGATGGAACATAACAAAGCACCAGGCCCTGATGGTTTCCCCGCCGAATTCTTTCAAACATTCTGGGATACAATAAAAAATGACCTCATGGATTTGTTTGAAGAACTCCACGCAGGGCAATTAGAATTGTTTCGTATTAATTTTGGGGAGATCATTTTGCTTCCGAAGGTTAACGATGCTGAACGAATCCAACAATTTAGACCAATATGTCTCCTTAATGTCTGTTTTAAAATTTTCACTAAAGTAGCTACTATTAGACTTAATTCAGTGGCTGATCAGGTGGTGCGACCAACTCAAACTGCGTTCATGCAAGGTCGATACATTCTCGATGGTGTGGTTACCTTGCATGAAACAGTACATGAGATGCATCGCAAAAAGTTGAATGGGGTCATCCTCAAGATCGACTTTGAAAAAGCCTATGATAAAGTCAAATGGTCATTCTTACAACAAAAACTTCGGATGAAAGGCTTTTCTCCCGAATGGCGCGCTTTAATTAATAACTTTGTCTTTGGTGGAAGTGTCGCTATCAAAGTTAACGATGATGTGGGCAACTACTTCCAAACAAAGAAAGGTTTGAGACAAGGCGATCCCCTATCTCCAATGTTATTTAACATTGTGGCGGATATGCTTGCTATATTAATTGAGCGTGCTAAGGAAGATGGGCAGATCGAAGGAGTGGTTCCCCATCTAGTTGATGGGGGACTGTCGATACTGCAATACGCCGACGACACAATTATTTTTATGGATCATGATCTGGAAAAGGCACGAAACCTAAAATTAATTTTATCAGCTTTTGAGCTACTTTCCGGTCTAAAGATTAATTTCCATAAGAGTGAGTTGTTTTGTTTCGGTGAGGCCCAAGACAATGCTAACCAATATGCCGAGTTATTTGGCTGTGGTTTAGGCAGTTTTCCAATAAGCTACTTGGGTATCCCGATTCATCATCGGAGACTCACCTTAGCAGAATGGAAAAGAGTCGAGGAAAGGTTGCAGATAAGACTTTCTAGTTGGAAAGGCAAATTACTATCTCTGGGTGGAAGATTGATCCTCATAAATTCAGTACTCACGAATATGGTACTATATATGATTTCATTCTTCCAGCTACCTAAAGGAATTCTTCATAGATTGGATTATTTCCGATCAAGATTCTTTTGGCAAGGAGATAGTGAGAAGAAGAAATACCGGTTAACAAAATGGAATGTAGTATGCCGTCCGAAAAATCAAGGTGGACTTGGTATCCACGACTTGGAGATTAAAAACAAGGCCCTACTAGGCAAGTGGTTGGCCAGGTTTTTAACTGAGAATGGTGTATGGCAGACCTTGTTGAGGAGGAAGTATGTAGGATCAAAAGCGATTTCTCAGGTTATTTGGAAACCTGGGGATTCTCACTTTTGGGCTGGCATTATGGCAACTAAGAAGCACTTCTTCCCACATGGGTCGTTTTCCATTAGAGATGGGTCGGAGATACGGTTCTGGGAAGATAAATGGTTGGGTGCAACCACACTCCGAGAACAATATCCTGCTTTATACAGGATCGTTCGTCATAAGGATGTTACTCTTCAGAGTGTGATGGTAACCTCTCCACCAACTATGACATTCAGGCGTGATGTAGTCGGTCCCCGCTTAACTTCTTGGAATGAATTGCTACAGAGATTAGCTCCAATCCAACTAGTTCAAGGGAAAGATATTTTCCGCTGGGAACTTACCAAGAATGGTTTATTCTCGGTAAAATCCATGTATGAAGCGTTGACAGAACCTGTCCAACCGGTACTAAATAATAAAATCATTTGGAAGTTGAGGATACCACTAAAAACGAAGGTGTTCGCTTGGTACTTACGCCGTGGTGTTATCCTCACTAAAGATAACCTTGCAAAGCGAAACTGGCATGGTTGTAAGAGATGTGTCTTCTGTCATGAAGACGAGACGATAAAGCATCTCTTTTTCCAGTGTCAATTCGCGAGAGCTATATGGTCAATCATTCAGATAGGATCTAGCTTATACCCACCCCGAAGCATCGCTAATATTTTTGGCAATTGGCTAAATGGGGTTGTGGTTAGGTATAAGAGTCTTATCAGGGTGGGAGCGATTGCCGTTATTTGGTCGCTATGGCTATGTAGAAATGACAAGGTTTTTAACGATAAAAATTCTTCTCTTATGCAGGTAATCTACCGGTCTACGGCCTTGCTCCGTTCATGGTCGTCGCTTCAGCGCTTGGAGGACCGCGACCTCTTTACGGAGGTGTCTACACGGTTGGAGAATTCGGCCAAGGAGTTTATTACCCAACATGGGTGGCTACATAGTCGGAGGATTGCAGCTTCTTCACCATGATGCGCTTTTCACTTAGTCGCTTGTTATGACATGAACTTTTGTGTTTTTATACTCTTGTGTGGACGGCTGTGTGCATCCTAGTTATGCAGAGGCCGGGTGTATTACGTCAGACTTTGAAGTAATAAAGCTGAAGTAATAAAGCGCCCTTTTTCGAAAAAAGACAAAGAAGCCGTCTGTAGATAAATTGTGATGTGTAACTGGTTTGGATGCAGTGCATTCTTATTTAGTGTGCTCCCTTTGCTTAGGTTCCCTCTGTACACGATTAATTGATAGTTCGGGATTGTTGAACTCTCGAGAGTCTTAGCCTGGTTGAATCTGGTCATTTATATATATTTTATTCGGAACATATATGCTACTGATGTTTGCATTCATAATTTTCAAAAATCCCTCCCCAGCTGAATATGTAACCATTTATATACACAAATTACAACTTCAAGATATTTTAGTCGTTTAGGTCGATACATGAAATTCAAATTTGTTCCTATTGTATTTTGCCAGATTTTGGCCTGGTTTCTACAGATGATACCTACAACTTTAAAGTGCTTTAGCTAATATATATGGAGGCTGGTCTATTCCTTCCTCTCTGTTTTTAGTGCTTCCTCTGCTTCCTGATTTTTATCTATTCGGTTAGCACATCGAAAACAGATTTAGGCGGTCATGTCTGTCTTCTTTGTGTACTATTTATGTTCTTTATTGTGTTTGGTAAACTAAATTTCCTACGGAATTATATATGAGCTATGGAAGAAACAAGTTTATTATCCGACAGTCTAATTCTTATAAGTGCATATGAATTTAGCCAGCATAGCGTAATTCTCCCACTCTCCTTTAACACAAGCTGTTCTTTCAAGATACAGGGTTTGGCTGTCTACTTGATTCTAGAATAAGCATGAACGTGTTCTAGCATTGTTGGGTTGTTATGTTCTGTTCCCTAAGTTATATATAGCTGAAAAAAGATATAGGACATTTCTGCATGTAAAGATGGCACGTTAAGAAATATTTGTACCATTAAGATAGGATTATTTTTGTCTTGCTCTTACTTAAAATAAGTTCTGCCCAGAAATTTTGATTTTTTTTCATCATGGGTACGAATATTAATATTTACATTTGGATGGTTCGGCTGCAGGTCAGAATAATGAGAGTCTCCATATTCCTCAAACTTCAAAGTAGGTTCAACGTCCTTGAGACTTTTAACATTGCCACCATCTATGGATCTCACGAGATAGAGTGCACCATCATCAGCTTCTGTAGTCGATGCGGTAAAATTGTGGTCTTAGTAGAGCACCTGTGTTTTTGGGCTTCTGTAGTTGTACGGATCATCAGGAAGTGTTATAACAAGCAGAGCAGAGTTGTGTCTGCCAGGCTTACCGTGTAATCTATTCTCCCAAGTGCATCTAGCCGAGTTGTGTCCTCCTACACTTTCTCAGTTTGGTCTGCAAATGTGCAAAATTCCTCGGCTTTCTCAGTTTGGTCTGCAAATGTGCAAAATTCCTCGGCGGATACATGCGAAGCTGCTTCCTCTGAGTTTCCGTGATCGTCAACAATGTCAATATACGACCGTGTATTCCTTAGAGAATTATATATCAGTGTAGCCATGCCCATTCGAAATAACTAAGTAGTCGTTTCTGTCCCATATGTTGTCTCCTCCTCTGTGTATCCTATGAATGTGATACAATTTCAGAAGTATAAATAAAGGACACACTGTTCCGTCATATTCTAGAACAAAGTTTATATGTTCAACTCTGTTCTTCTCGAATTCTAGCTCACAGAATTTCTAAGAGCATCTCCAAGCGTTATAATAGTGCCGCCAATTTACCGCGCTGAGACGCATTTTGGCTGCTCCAACAGACGCGCGCTGCAAATATTTTTCCACATGCGCGCCATTTTGCACAATCGCACGCACCAACTATGCTTCTTGCATTTCAGCGCGTGAAAAGCCACAACGAGTGTGCGCGGCCAACGACCTCCTGAAAATTCACCCCGCATCCCCATTTCCGCCTCCCACTCCGGCGCCGCCGCCGTCCCTATTCCACGTCGGTTCAGCCGCCGCCTTGCTCGCCGGCGTAGGTCAGCTTTTTTGGCGCGCCGGCGCTGCTCCAATCGACGGGCGACAACCGCGCCGCCGCCGCCCCTTCCTCGCCGGCCCTGCTCCAATCGGGCGTCAACCGCGTCGCCGTGGCCCCTTACTCGCCGACGCTGCTCCAATCAATGATTTAATGGGAGTTCCCGTCCAAGTGCGTAGAAGAGAAAAGAGACTAGCCCAACTTATTTCCTCATACCATGCCATTCGTCAAGGAGAAATGCATGATCGACTTCAACTTGATATCATCGAGGAGTGGTGGAAGTGGCATGCGCAACAATGAACAAATTCAGTTTATTTTACCATTTGTTGCATTTGTTGTATTTTGTATTGTTGTATTGTTATTTAGACATCCATTTTATTCATTTGAACTATTCATTGTTGATGTTATTTGTGTTGTAATAATAATTGAACTATTTATTGTTGATTTTATTTATGTGTGTTTGATATTCATGTGAATAGATGCTTGTGAGATCTGTGTTTGTGCGGTAGCGCGCTGTAAAACGCAGCGTCCGGTGAAGCGTTGTTTTGCCACGCCTGGAAAATAGAGCATCCAGTGGAGCGTCAGGTTTTATCGCGTCCGTCAAAGCCTAGAACAACGCTGTAAACGCCTTTTAGCACGCGCTACTATAGAGATTCTGTTGGAGATGCTCTTATTCATAGTACTTAGTGCCTACCTATCTATCGGTGATACGGTAGGTGTATAAGAGTGTCCCCGGCAAAATATACAGACAAAAGCACATCCACAAATCCAAATACATCGGAAAACTATACATTAAACAACTTTTCTTCTATAGAGCATAACATGTACACGCTACACACCATAAGACATTTGCTTACAATACAACCGTCAACATAGCAGCAGCGAAAGCACTAGGCAATACTTCTCAGGGATTTCTCAGACTTAGAAATTCCACCACTAACAACCATGAGAGCGAAATTAGTGATATGTTCATATGGACGCTCAGCAGCTCCAGGTGCACACTACTCAAAAGTTGTCGACTAAGCAGAAGAAAGTTTTGCATACTTATCCAACTTACGGCGACAACCATTTGTCAATGCTTCTACTCTCATCCTCAATAGATGGTTCTCTTCCTCTGCACGATGTCATCCACTGCAAGAGTTGTAACTATCATGGTTAAAACGACTCATATTCCACCAATGAGATCCTTAGTTTCGAACTTAAATTCCCTTTCAAGTAGTCGGATCAACGACTTCGCTGCCTTCTGTTCAGCCCCCTTCATTGTACGATACCCTTGGCCTCTTTAGGTACACACCTGACTAAGTTCTACAGGAACGTCCAAATCTGGCACGGAAGCACGAACATCACTAAAAAAACACCATACCTACGATAGGTATCAAACTAGAGACCAATAAATGGAAGTTTCTTGACCACTTCACCAATATAACCTTACAAGCAACTTCAAGAGTGTGCACATTTTATGTAAAAGAAAATAAGCTCCACATTCAGAGAAGATCACCACAATGAAGACAAATTTACCATGTGGAGGAAATCGAGGAGTCGGCGTGACATCTAAGAGAGCGCCATCTCACTCTACATGTGATGCATACATCTCAAAAAGAGCATATATATCCATTAAATCATCCATAGTGAGGATAACACTCTACTGAAAAGAACACGGTTGCATGCCATGTTTCAGAGAACACATGTACCACCATGTGTAGCACATCCATTCACGCGTCACCACAAGAAAAAAAATTAAACCACCCTAACATATGATCACCATCTCACTTTTCTTATTCATTCAACATTTGTTTCATTTAACAACTTAGTTAATCTTACATATACAGTGCATGCCGGTAAAAAAAGTAATACGTGAGTGAAAACACAAATTTTTATTCAGAATAGGCACACGGACATTTCATAGAACGAAGAGCAAGGAAAATACTCACCCAACACATGAAAGACGTTACACACCCAGCTGGATTTATTATACAAAGCTTGGATTCTAAAAAGAACAAACACAATTATAAAAAGAAAAAAACTAAAACCCGCAAACATTTAACACAACCAAAAATTACCATCACTCAGCCACCACATGGCGCGCCGTGCCGCCGCGCCTTTCATTGCTAGTAAATGATAAGAAATACTTTATTATATTATTTTAGATTTAAAGCTCACTACCATGCATGTTTGGCTACATTTATTTATGAATTTTTTCGAATGGTAATTTCAAGATAGGCATGTCCAACTTCTAAGCCCATCCACACAAATTTATGGTGATATTGATTCGGACTCTGGGTGAGAACGTATGACACGGTAAAATAAAAAAATCATATTTCTTATTTATTCTTATTTTAATGTGATTTTGCGTGGATTTAAGTTGTTTTATCAAAAATTTCACATTGGTGTAAGGATATAGAATGAGCACAAGATTGCTCCATGTACCTCAACGATGATGTAAGTGTAAGAGTGGTAATAACAATATTTTGGAATGTCACCGTAAAAAATCCACTAATGCAATGCTACAACTTTGATATCGACTCAGCAAATCAGTGGACTTTTAGTTGCCAAAAAATAAAATATAAATTATAGAATATGTGACAGGTTTTATTGGAAATGTCATCGTAACTATTCTTCACAGATCAAAATGATTTAAAAAAATATCACAAATATGATGTTTTACCTCATATAATTTTGTTGGAGAATTTCAAATTTGTGTTATCTACGACACCATAAATTTATACCATCAAGAGCTTTAACTTGTTAAAGATGATGCCCCCGCATTTGCGAGGGCCGCCTTGCTAGTTATAATAAATATAACATTATATTGGTTGTAATAATATATTATATTATGGATGAAGGAAGTACGTGTTTTATTAGAAGTCACTTGTGGTATTTGTGAGAATAATGTTTATAAAAATATGGACAAAAGATTTACCGAAACCTATTAACTAAGACGAAATTCGAACAACATTCAATAGCTGAGTCGGTCGAACAAAAACCTACTATCTCGGGACAAATTCATTCAATTTCTTAGCTCCCGTTGAAACCCAAAATTTCGCCCCTTTTGTGATCTTCTCAAGAATTAGAAGAGGCGGTGTGTGCTTGTTGCGGAAGATTCTAGAGTTTTTCTCATTCTACTCCTGTGAGACGAACAACACAATAGAAGACAAGGCTCCCCGGTTTGAGATAGAACTCCCCATCAAATGAAGCCACCATTCCTATGTAGAAAGCAAAGAACATTGTTGAAGATCAAGCAGGTGTAGGCCCATCTAATCTTTAATGAAACCCCAAATATCTATAGAGTAGTGACACTTAACTAGGATGTGATTGGTTGATTCCGGTGCTCTCTTGAAAAGCATGCGAAGGCCACAATTTGGCTAACCTCTCTTAGCCAAATGGTCGGTCATCCAAAGGCAGTTTTGGACGGCAGACCAAGGAAAGATTATGACATTCGGAGGGGACCACACATTCTAGACCAATCTTTTCATGTTCTCCGAGGTGATCCTGATGACCCACAAGTATAGGGGATCGCAACAGTCTTCGAGGGAAGTAAAACCCAAATTTATTGATTCGACACAAGGGGAGGTAAAGAATACTTATAAGCCTTAACAACTGAGTTGTCAATTCAGCTGCACCTGGAAAAGCACTAGTAACAGGGGTGATGTGAAAGTAGCAGTAATATGAGAGCAGTAGTAACAGTAACACAGCAGCAGTAGTAGTAATATGAGAGCAATGGTACCAGAAAATAGTTGACATGTAGAACGAGTATATGATGATGAAAGATGGACCGGGGTTCCCAGCTATCTACACTAGTGGTAACTCTCCAATAACAAGTGACAAGTGTTGGGTGAACAAATTACAGTTGGGGCAATTGATAGGATTGATAAGGCATTAAGAAAGAACATCAATTCATTAATCATGTAGGCATGTTTTCCATATTTAGTCGTACGTGCTCGCAATGAGAAACTTGCACAACATCTATTGTCCTACCAGCCGGTGGCAGCCGGGCCTCAAGGGAAACTATCGGATATTAAGGTACTCCTTTTAATAGAGCACCGGAGCAAAGCATTAACACTCCGTGAAAACATGTGTCCCTCACATCACCGCCATCCCCTCCGGGTGTCCCGATTTCGGTCACTTCGGGGCCTTTGGTTCCGGACAGTGACATGTGCATACAACTTGTAGATACAATCTAAGCAATAATTATAGAGCTCAAATCTAAGATCATGCCACTCGGGCCCTAGTGACAAGCATTAAGCATAACAAGATTGCAGCAACAATAACTTCACAAACTTTATAGATAGACTAATCATAATGTATCATCCATCGGATCCCAACAAACACAACACCGATTACATCAGATGAATCTCAATCATGTAAGGCAGCTCATGAGATCATTGTATTGAAGTACATGGGGGAGAGAATACCATCTAGCTACAGCTAGAACCCGTAGTCCATGGGGGAACTACTCACGGAGCATGATGGAGGCGATGGCGTTGATGGAGATGGCTTCCGGGGGCACTTCCCCGTCCCGGCAGGGTGCCGGGACGGAGACTTCGTCCCCCGAATTGGAGTTTCGCGATGGTGGCGGCGCCCCTAGAGTCTTTCCCGGAGTTTCGTCAAGTGGTACGGTGTTTTTAGGTCGAAAGGGGTTAAATAGGCGAAGAGGCGGCGTCGGAGGGGCACCCGTGGCGCCCTCCTCATAGGCCGGCGCGGCCGGGGCCTGCCCGCGCGGCCTTATGGTCCGGGGGCCCCGGGCCTCCTCTCCGTCTCCCCTTCGGTGTTCGGAGCCTCCCGGGAAAAATAAGATCTTTGGCGTTGATTTCGTCCAATTCCGAGAATATTGCCCGAACAGCCTTTCTGGAACCAAAAACAGCAGAAAACAGGAACTGGCACTGTGGCATCTTGTTAATAGGTTAGTTCCGGAAAACGTATAAAAACATCATAAAGTGCAAGCAAAACATGTAAGTATTGTCATAAAACAAGCATGGAACACAAGAAATTATCGATACGTTGGAGACGTATCAGCATCCCCAAGCTTAGTTCTGCTCGTCCCGAGCAGGTAAAACGATAACAAAGATAATTTCTGAAGTGACATGCTACTTACATAACCTTGATCATACTATTACAAAGCATATGAAATGAATGAAGTGACTCAAGGCAATGATCTATAGTTGCTAACAAGTAGATAACATATAGCAAAACTTTTCATGGAGAGTACTTTCAAGACAAGCATCAAAAGTCTTGCACAAGAGTTAACTCATAAAGCAATAAGTTCATAGTAAAGGCATCGAAGCAACACAAAGGAGGATATAAGTTTCAGCGGTTGCTTTCAACTTTCAACATGTATATCTCATGGATATTGTCAACATAGAGTAATATGATGAATGCAAATATGCAAGTATGTAAGAATCAATGCACAGCTTGACACAAGTGTTTGCTTCTAAGGTGGAAGGAATTAGGTAACTCGACTCAACATAAAAGTAAAAGAATGGCCCTTCTACGAGGGAAGCATCGATTGCTATATTTGTGCTAGAGCTTTGGTTTTGAAAACATATAGAGAGCATAAAAGTAAAATTTTGAGAGGTGTTTGTTGTTGTCAACGAATGGTAGTGGGTACACTAACTACCTCATCAACCAGACTTTCAAGAGCGGCTCCCATGAAGGACGTTATCTCTACCAGCAAGGTAGATCATCCCTCTTCTCTTTTGTTTACACATGTACTTTAGTTTAGTTTTTCTTTATTTATGGATGACACTCCTCCCAACCTTTTGCTTACACAAGCCATGGCTAACCGAATCCTCGGGTGCCTTCCAACATTCACATACCATGGAGGAGTGTCTATTTGCAAAATTAAGTTGCTTACTGATGAATCAGAGCAAAACATGTGAAGAGAATTATTAATGAAAGTTAATTAATTGGGGCTGGGAACCCCATTGCCAGCTCTTTTTGCAAAGTTATTGGATAAGCGGATGTGCCACTAGTCCATTGTGAAAGTCTGTCAAAAGTAAATGACAAGGTTGAAAGCTAAACACCACATACTTCCTCATGAGCTATGAAACATTAACACAAATTGAGAAGCATTTTGAATTATTTAAAGGTAGCACTCAAGCAATTTACTTTGGAATGGCAGGAAATACCACATAGTAGGTAGGTATGGTGGACAAAAAATGGCATAGGTTTTGGCTCAAGGTTTTGGATGCACGAGAAGTATTCCCTCTCGATACAAGGCTTAGGCTAGCAAGGTTGTTTGAAGCAAACACAAGTATGAACCGGTACAGCAAAACTTACATAAGAACATATTGCAAGCATTATAATACTCTACACTCGTCTTCCTTGTTGCTCAAACACTTTTACCGAAAAATATCTAGACCTTAAGAGAGATCAATTATGCAAACCAATTTTAACAAGCTTTACGGTAGTTCTCCACTAATAGGTTTAAACTACATGCAAAAACTTATGATCTACTTGAGAGCTCAAAACAATTGCCAAGTATCAAATTATCCGAGACATATGAGGCATTTTCTTTTCCCAACCAAATAAAGATAAATATTGTAGCTTCCAACTTTTATTCATTGAACATTAAAAGTAAAACGAAGAACAAGTGTTCATATGAAAAAGCGGAGCGTGTCTCTCTCCCAAACAAGGATTGCTAGGATCCGAATTTATTCAAACATAAACAAAAATAAAAACACACAGACGCTCCAAGTAAAGCACATATGATGTGACCGAATAAAAATATAGTTTCAATAGAAGAAACCTGATAAGTTGATGAAGAAGGGGATGCCTTGGGCATCCCCAAGCTTAGACGCTTGAGTCTTCTTGAAATATGCAGGGATGAATCACGGGGGCATCCCCAAGCTTAGACTTTTCACTCTTCTTGATCATATATCATCCTCCTCTCTTGACCCTTGAAAACTTCCTTCACACCAAACTTCTCATAAACTTCATTAGAGGGGTTAGTACTCAAAAAATTTGAATCCACCTTGGTCCTGTAGTGACACATTGCAAGAACTCAATAAAACATTAGCTACAGCTCTCCACGTCTAGAAAGCCTCACATAAAGTCCACAAGAGACAATGCAAAAAACAGAGACAGAATCTGCCAAAACAGAACAGCCAGTAAAGACGAATTTTAATAAAATACTTCCGTTGCTCAAATCAGAAAACTCAAAACTAATGAAAGTTGCGTACATATCTGAGGATCACGCTCGTAAATTGGCAGATTTTTTCGAATTTTCTACAGAGGCCTGTGCCCAGATTCGTGACAGACAGCAATGCTGTTTCTGCGCAGCGATCCCAAATATAACATCAACTTTGACATAGAAACTTTACTTGGCACAAAAACACAAAACTAAGATAAGGAGAGGTTGCTACAGTAGTAAACAACTTCCAAGACACAAATATAAAACAAAGTACTGTAGCAAAATAACACATGGGTTATCTCCCAAGAAGTTCTTTTCTTTATAGCCATTAAGATGGGCTCAGTAGTTTTAATGATGCACTCGCAAGAAATAGTATTTGAAGCAAAAGAGAGCATCAAAAAGCAAATTCAAAACACATTTAAGTCTCACATGCTTCCTATGGAAAGGAATCTTGTACACGAATAAGTTCATGAAGAACAAAGTGATAAGCATAAGTAGATAGAACAAGTGTAACTTCAGCAATTTCAGCATATAGAGAGGTGTATGAGTACCATGAAAATTTCTACAACCATATTTTCCTCTCTCATAATAATTTTCAGTAGCTTCATGAACAAACTCAACAATATAACTATCACATGCAGCATACTTTTCATGATTTCCAAACACATAATTTTTATCAAGTTCAAGAATAGTGGAATTAAAACTTTCAAACTTACTTTTATTAATAATATAACAAGGTAGTTGATCAATCTCAATAGATATGGGACTCATAGAATAAGTCAAGAACTCTCCAATCCCATTTTCATTAGTAGTACAATTAATATTATCAAGTAACATAGGACCATCATCTAGAGCTTTATCATAAGCATTTGCCAAGCAAAATTCTTTAGTACCATGCATTTCGACATCAGGCACAAACAAAGCATTATCATAAGATTTATCAAAGTAGCATGGATTATCATAAATAACAGTAGCATAATCATTCTCACAAGTATTACTCATAGGTACTATTTCAAGAGAATCCACGGGAACATAACATTCAACCTCTTCCGGTAAGCATGGAGGGCAATCAAATAGTGTAAGAGATAAAGAGTTACTCTCATTAGAAGGTTGACATGGGTAGCTAATCCATTCTTCCTCCTTTTGTTCATCACTCTCCTCTTCTTTTTCATCCAATGAGCTTTCAGGTTCATCAATTTCCTCCTCTTTTTCATCCAATGAGCTTTCAGGTTCATCAATTTCTTCTTCCACCGGTTCCTGCAAATTGTGAGTGCATTCTTGTGCATTAATGTGTCTCTCTTTATAATCAAGGATATAAGGATTCCTACCTGTAGCATTCTATGCATGAATTAAGGATAGTAGAGACATAATCTTTAAGGTCTTTACAAATAGCACAAGTTTCATAATTCTCAACCATGAAGGACTCTATCTCGGAGGCTCCCATAAATAAGACAAATTGTTCTACCTCTTCGAACCCATAATGAATATAGCAATTCCGATTATAGTTCTTAATTAAAACTTCCTCGCTAAAGCCACATTGAAATTTAAGATGTTTAGTATCATGTTCAGAGCAACAGTTTATATCATGGCGTCTAAGCAAGATTCTAGCCATTGTATTCAATTTTTCTATCATAGCACTCATTATTTTACCAGTTCTTGATTCTCTATAATTATTATAACATTCTATAAGCTCCAAGTAGGTTATGGGTTCTCCCATAACAGCAGTTTTTAATTTTTAGGTTTTTCAAATTTTTATGGATTTTCGGGTATATAGGGAAAATAAAACAAGACAAAAATAAACTAGACAAAAGTAAACTAAGCAAAGTAAAACTAGACAGAAATAAACTAAGCACAAATAAACTAGACAGAAATAAACTAGCAAGACAAAATAAAATAAAAGCGAGAGAGAGAGGTAGAGTGTACTCCCCGGGTGAACTTATGAGTAGAGCTATGCCTCCCCGGCAACGGCGCCGAGAAAATAGTCTTGATGACCCACAAGTATAGGGGATCGCAACAGTCTTCGAGGGAAGTAAAACCCAAATTTATTGATTCGACACAAGGGGAGGTAAAGAATACTTATAAGCCTTAACAACCGAGTTGTCAATTCAGCTGCACCGGAAAAGCACTAGTAACGAGGGTGATGTGAAAGTAGCGAGTAATATGAGAGCAGTAGTAACAAGTAACACGAGCAGCAGTAGTAGTAATATGAGAGCAATGGTACCGAGAAAATAGTTGACATGTAGAACGAGTATATGATGATGAAAGATGGACCGGGGTTCCCAGCTATCTACACTAGTGGTAACTCTCCAATAACAAGTGACAAGTGTTGGGTGAACAAATTACGGTTGGGCAATTGATAGGATTGATAAGGCATTAAGAAAGAACATCAATTCATTAATCATGTAGGCATGTTTTCCATATTTAGTCGTACGTGCTCGCAATGAGAAACTTGCACAACATCTATTGTCCTACCAGCCGGTGGCAGCCGGGCCTCAAGGGAAACTACTGGATATTAAGGTACTCCTTTTAATAGAGCACCGGAGCAAAGCATTAACACTCCGTGAAAACATGTGTCCCTCACATCACCGCCATCCCCTCCGGTTGTCCCGATTTCTGTCACTTCGGGGCCTTTGGTTCCGGACGGTGACATGTGCATACAACTTGTAGATACAATCTAAGCAATAATTATAGAGCTCAAATCTAAGATCATGCCACTCGGGCCCTAGTGACAAGCATTAAGCATAACAAGATTGCAGCAACAATAACTTCACAAACTTTATAGATAGACTAATCATAATGTATCATCCATCGGATCCCAACAAACACAACACCGATTACATCAGATGAATCTCAATCATGTAAGGCAGCTCATGAGATCATTGTATTGAAGTACATGGGGGAGAGAATACCATCTAGCTACAGCTAGAACCCGTAGTCCATGGGGGAACTACTCACGGAGCATGATGGAGGCGATGGCGTTGATGGAGATGGCTTCCGGGGGCACTTCCCCGTCCCGGCAGGGTGCCGGGACAGAGACTTCTGTCCCCCGAATTGGAGTTTCGCGATGGCGGCGGCGCTCTGGAGGGTTTCTGGCGACTTCGTCAAGTGGTACGGTGTTTTTAGGTCGAAAGGGGTTAAATAGGCGAAGAGGCGGCGTCAGAGGGGCACCAGGGCGCCCTCCTCATAGGCCGGCGCGGCCAGGGGCCTGCCCGCGCGGCCTTATGGTCTGGGGGCCCTGGGCCTCCTCTCCGTCTCCCCTTCGGTGTTCTGGAGCCTCCCGGGAAAAATAAGATCTTTGGCGTTGATTTCGTCCAATTCCGAGAATATTGCCCGAACAGCCTTTCTGGAACCAAAAACAGCAGAAAACAGGAACTGGCACTGTGGCATCTTGTTAATAGGTTAGTTCCGGAAAACGTATAAAAACATCATAAAGTGCAAGCAAAACATGTAAGTATTGTCATAAAACAAGCATGGAACACAAGAAATTATCGATACGTTGGAGACGTATCAATCCCAAAAAATTGTGTCTTGTACGCGACAGACATCATATTCTCCATTAGTCGTGAGCTTATCATATCTTCCATGTTGCCATCTAAATGCACACCCCTTAAACGAATCTAAAGATCGATGAATTGGCATGTATGCTCAAAGGAGAAGGTGTTTCATCCATAGCAATCTTGACGATCCAAGCATCCTCATGTATGGCTTACATAACGGACCCACTTGTTTCTTTAAGATGACACATATAGGAGGGGAGCTATGTCAATAGGCGCTAGGTCATCAAACCAATAAGCCTCCCAAAATGGTGTCTTCTCTCTCCATTTCCAATAGTGATTGAACTGGCGGCGTAGAAAAGGTCCATATTCTCCTTGGTGCAAGGGTTCCCGGTCCCGACCCAAATTTTGTGGGGCTCTCTCCACTCCAACCAAGGCCACCCAATCTTAGGGCATGAGCAAACTTGACAGTCTTGAGCACACCCATTTTTAGGGTGGTAAATCAAGTCTTAATTAACCTTACATTGCCTTCAGGAAGTTTTATCCAAAGGCGACCAAAGGAAAGCCCTTTCCTACTTATAAATTTACTTGATTGTGTCTAGGTGAACACAAAGAGGCATCAAATGGTATATGGATTGTGAGGAGTGCGCCAATTTGACAAGGGCTGAGCGGCCGGTCATGGTAGCTTTGCCCGCAACCTTTTCTTCAAGATGTTGTGAATCCCCTATCCGAAGGCACCAAAACGAAAACGGAGGCCAATAAGATATCTATTGTGAAAAAATTATCTTGTGGCTAGAAGGCCATGAAGAACCGCATCAAGGTTGATATGTCCATATCTAATAGGTAGCACACAATTTTTTTGTTGGAAGTTTGTACAAAGGCTGTGACAAAATATTTGAAGGTTGGACGAGAGATTTTGAATATCTTATTTGATTGGTGCCATGAACACTGCCGCATCATCCACATAGAGTGAGGCCCTCAAAATTGCAAACCTCCCACAAAGCTTGTTGAGGAGAACATGACGAGTAGCGATGCCAAGGATTTGAGTGAGGCGGTCGACGGCAAGGACAAAAAGAAGTGGGGATAGTGGGCCTCCTTGTCGAAGACTGCGTCCGTGCTTGATAGGGTCGTCCACTACACCATTGAGGAGGACCCGGGATGTTGAAGTTGAAAGCAACACGGAGATCCAATCCCGAAACCTACTCGAAATCCTCTTCGTTGGAGAAACTTGTTGAGGAGAACATGGCGAGTAAAGCAATATCAGGGATTTGAATGAGGTTTCAATGGCAAGGACAAAAGGAAGAGGGGAGAGATGGTCTCCTTATCTAAGACCGTGTCCATGCTTAATAGGGTCGCCGGCTACACCATCGAGGAGGACCCGGGATAATGAAGTTCAAAGCAACATGGTGATCCAATCCCGAAACATACTCTGGAAACCACTCTGTTGGAGAAGATCGAGAAGAATGCCACTCCAGTACTGGCACTTAATTAAGCTGCTCTTTGGAGGATGAGAACGACGAAGATCTCGTCAGCCTGGATTGGGCACTGATTGGCAAAGGTATAGTCTCCAAATATTCCCCACATTCGAACTATTATGTCAGCCTTGATACCAGCTTGGGGGAACCCTAGAGGCCTCACAGCGAAATCAGTGGGGGAAAATACTTTTATCGTGGAATTTGCAAACAAGGAAGACTTGGATAGATTTTTGACAGGGGCACCATGGACAGTGGGAAGACATGCCGTTCTGTTGAACATGTTCAATCCAAAACTTGAGCCTTCAGAAGTCACTTTTAATAGAATTTCCCTTTGGGCTCATATCAAAGACCCCATGTTCGAGTTAATGAACAAGCTTTGTGGGGGGGGGGGATTTTTGGGTGGTAAAATTGGGAAGGTGGAGAAGGTTGATGTTGACGACAAAGCTTGGGGTGACTTCTTTCGAGTTCGAGTTTCAGTAGATATCTCGAACCCGCTAATGAGATGGGTCACTGCTTTTTCAAAGAAGCGCAAGGCTCTTGAGATGTATGAAGTGCGTGATGAAAAGATTCCACATTACTGCTTCTCTTGCGGCATTATCGGTCATTCTTCACTAGAATGTCCTACTCCAGAAGAACATGATGAAGATGGTAAACTACCTTGCAATGCTGACATGTTGTGTGTGAAGGAGGACAAAAGGAAAACATTTTATTTCTCAAAGTCAGGTCAGAGTTCACAGTCTAGCGGCAAAAGTTCTCATACTAGAGAGAAGAACACTGATGCTCAAAACCACCAAACAAAAATTCAGAGGAAAATTCCAATCTTACAGAAATGCAGAATGAGATTACTTCTCCAATGAGGAAAAACAAAAATAATTATAGACAAAAAGGCAGTACAGTTCATACTGAGGTGGGCAGGAAGCTTGTTCCTTTGCAGCCCAGCACCGCTCCAAGCAAACAAAGGTTGTTAGGCCCAAGAGCCAAAAGTTGGTATGTACGGAGGTAATTGCACAAAGAGGTAATAATCTAGCTTTACCACTTGGAGGACAAATCTCTAGTGTACTGCCCACTCCAGGTTTCAATGCCAATTAGAGATGAGGGCATTTCTAAGAGCATCTCTAGCAGAGCCCCTATTTCTCGGAACCGAAAAAAGTGAGTTCAGTCTCCCGAAAAACAAATTGTGAGCGGATTTAGCCATGGCGCAGAACAAAAATCGAAAACGTGAACGAAAACGCTGAAATCAAACGTCGAGGGAAATCAAAACTCGCGATGGTACTCGATTTCATCCGATCAACCTGAATTCGTTCATAATTTACAATAATAGGAGCAAAATACATGCATATTCGACCTACATTCCATACTAGGGACCTAATTAGACTAGATTTTTAGTCTCCAGAGTGACTATACTGTCACCGGGGCGCTTAATGTCGCCGGCGGAGGGTTTTGGGTCGCCGGCTCCTCCTAGACGACAATGAGCGCCGCCAACTCGATGGCCGCCACCTCGAAGGTGCTCCCGCAGGCTAGAGGCGGCCCGTCGGTGGCGTCGTCGTCGTTGCCGCGCGGGGGCAACGCCGGCAGCGGCGGGCTGCACGCGCCGGCAGTGGGGGGCGCCTCCGCTTCTCCTTTCGCAGCCGCCTCCTGGCGCGCTTGAAGGCGCGCTATTAGCTCCGGCCACTTCCGGTCGGCCCGCTTCCATGCGCCGTCGGAGCGCGAATGCCTGGCGCGCTCCGGCTCCGCCCGTACACCCGACGGACGCCGAGTTGATCTTCTGCCGCCGATTCGGCCACCTCCCCTACCCACGCGTCTTGCACGCCCCATTTCGGACGGAGGGGTGGTGGCCGAAGCGGCGTCGGAGGGGCCGGAATCTCTCGCCGGAGCGGAAGCAGGCGGCGGTGGCGGGAGAGGAGCGGCGGAGGGGAGTAGGGTTTACGAACCGAACTCCCCTCCGCGACCCCTTTTAATACGAGGCGTCAGCTCGATTTCTCGGGCCCGTGAACTTCGTTTACGGACCGGCCCGATTCGGCCCGAACCCGTAAATCCGCCGAAAAAGTTCAGTTCCGACGGGATTTACGGGCTCTGTTAGAGATGCTCTAAGTCGTACAAAAATCATAGGATGGACTTCAACAACTCACTTCTAGGATCGGCGGATCAGGCGAAGGCTGCGGGAGAGTAACCCCGCCACACGCAATGATTTTCTTGGCATGGAACTATCGCGGCATGGGGACGGACGCGACAGTGGGTGAGTTGAAATGGCTCGTCAATAAATACCGTCCCTCCCACCTCTTCTTGTCCGAGACGAAGATGAGGGACTCGAGAGCTCGGAATTTCATGTGGTCGCTGGTGTATACAAGTGCTTTTGCAGCTAACAGTGACGGGTTGAGTGGCGGACTTGCTCTCTTTTGGTCCTCATCCCTATCAGTATCTTTGCAAACCTATTCCACACAACTCATTGATGTTGTAGTCAAAACAAAAGATGGAGCTAAATGGGGTACAACACTGGTATATGGTGAACCGAGGAAGGAACAGAGGCACATCTTCTGGCATTGACTTCGCTTCCTCAAAGCTCAATGGAAAGGGCTGTGGATCTGTGTCGGAGACTTCAATGAGGCTCTTCATGGAGATGAACATATGGGCTACCGAGAAAGAGACGAAACTCAAATGTCTATGTTCAGGGATTGCCTACAAGACTGTGGGCTTGTGGATATGTGGTTTTTTGGCCCCAAGTTTACATGGTCTAATAGACAAAGTGGTGACATTAATATCCGTCATACTGGACCGGGCTGTGGCAAATGGTGGTTTTCTTCAAATGTTTCATAACTGCTCTGTAGAGAATATTATCACAACTTCTTCTGACCATTTTTCCATAATGATAACAATAGCGAAGAGTGGTGACCGAACTGCCATTAACCCAGTGCAACACTCCTTCAGATTTGAAGCTACTTGGATAAGGGCTCCAGACTATCATAATATGATTGCAGAGAACTGGAAACATCTAAAGGATGATGTTCCTTCTCTAAATAACACATTTTTTCGATAAAGGATCATAGCCCCAGCCTCTGCATCAATAGATGCACACGGGTTGCTTTATTAAAAACATAGTATCAAATCCAGAAGCAACCAGCCTCAATCCTTACAATTATGGAAAACCTAAAGTGGATACATGAATCAACCAAAAGAAAACACGGCTAATATAAAATCTATGCATTTTCTATTCTATGAAGATGCCGCCACCCAGTAGCCTGGAAATAAAAGTCCTGAGCAACCATTAGCATCCGGTTGCATCCATTAACCATATCCTCCCGCTGCTCCAATGGGAGGAAGGAAAACCCATTGCTGAATTGTATGAGCATCTCGCTGGATAACCTGCAAAAAATTAGTTCCACTTTGTTTGTTAAAAATTATATCATTTCTAGTTCTCCAAACAGCCCAACAAATGGCCGAAACTCCAATCCGAATCTTCTGTTTATTATTTTTCCCCACATCATTCAGCCATCTACCAAACATATTAGTAACATTAGCTGGAGGAGGGATGTTATATGTAAGGTACATCATACGCCATATTATCTTCACAAACGGGCATTGAATAAACAAATGATTAACGGTTTCCATGGAATCACAAAAATAACACTTTTGACATCCCCTCACTTCTGTTTAGCTAAGTTATCCTTAGTTAGAAGCACCTTGTTATTAAGGAACCACATGAAAATTTTAATTTTTAAAGAATTTTTTAGCTTCCATAAATACTTTCGAAGGTAAACATTATGCCCATTCATCCAATCAAGATACATAAACTTGACTAAAAAAAATACCCGGATCAGTAAGCTTCCAAACAAACTTATCTAGTTCAGCCGTTAAATTTATTGAAATTAAGCATTGGCATAAATGTAACCATTGTACCCATTTATTATCATTGAGCCCTCTTCTAAAAGTAATATTAATAGGGTCAGTAGCAAGTACTGTTGATACTAACACATTCTTATGTTGAACATTATTATAAAAAATCTCCTCTTGAAAAATTCTTCTTTAACATGCATAAGACCTTTCCAGAAGGGTGAATCAGTTGGTTTAACTTCTACTTGTGCTAGCGTTTTATTTTTGAGGTATTTGTTACAAAGAATTTGCTGCCACATACCCTCCTCCGAAAGGAGTTTAAACAACCATTTGCTAAGTAAGCATTTGTTCTTAAGTTCCAACACCTCAATTCCCAACCCCCCTTGATCCTTTGGTCCGCACAAAATACTCCACTTAGATAACCTATATTTCTTCTTGTGTTCATCAGATTGCCAGAAAATTTTGACCTATAATAATCTAGCCTCTTCCTCACCCCAATCGGAATTTCCAAGAAGGAAAGCATGAACATAGGAAGGCTTGTAAGAACCGAGTTAATCAAAACCAATCTATCTCCATAAGACAACATTTTACTCCACCAGCACCCCAACTTGGATGCAAAACGACTCTCAATAGGATTCCACTCCACATTCCGAAGAGTCCTATAATGGACAGGGATGCCCAAATATTTCAATGGTAAGGTTCCAGATTCGCACCCAAAAATATGTCTATACTGGTTCTCCATCTCCTTTGCCCTACCGAAAGTAAACATTTTGCTCTTATGAAAGTTAATCTTTAAACCCGACAGCTATTCAAAAATGCATAGGATTAATTTCATATTAATGGCTTTATCAATATCATGTTCCAAACATAATATTGTATCATCCGCATATTCTAAAATGGAGATACCCCCATCAATCAAATGTGGTAGCAGACTTCCAATTTTACCCTCATCTTTAGCCCGAGCAATTAGAATTGCCAACATATCAGCAACAATGTTAAATAAAATCAGAGATAATGGGTCCCCCCTGTTGTAACCCTTTTCTAGTTTGAAAATTATGTCCAATAACATCGTTCACCCTTATTCCCACACTCCCACCCTGCACAAATTGCTTTATTCTATCACACCAAATAGGATCAAAACCTTTCATTCGTAAAACTTGTTGCAGAAAGGGCCATTTGACCTTATCATACGTCTTTTCAAAGTCAATTTTAAAAAGCACCCCATCAAGTTTTTTCTTATGCATTTCATGTATTGTTTCATGAAGAACCAACACTCCCTCTAAAATATGTCTGCCCGGGATAAACGCCGTCTGTGTAGGTCTAATCACTTTATGAGCTACATCAGAAATACTGTTTGTCGCAACTTTAGTAAAATTTAAAACTCACATTGAGCAAACAAATTGGCATGTATTGTTGAATTTGAGTTGCATTCTCCTTTTTAGGTAGTAAAGTAATTACCCAAAGTTCAATTTATACAGAGGCAAGTCACCCTTTTGAAAGCACGCAAATAATGCCATCAAATCATTTTGAATGACCCCCCAAAAATGTTGGTAAAACTCCGCCGGGAAACCATCTGGCCCCGGGGATTTATTATGTTCCATCTGAAAGACCGCGTCATGCACCTCCTCCATTGAGAAGTTTGCAATCAGCAAAGTGTTTTCCTCCGCAGACAATTGCGGAATATCCTCAGTTCTACTTTCATCCAAAGAAACGGAACTAGGTTCAGGATTTCCAAATAATTTTTTATAGTATTCCGAAATATACACCCTCAAATTGTCATCCCCAACAATGGTACCTTCCTCTTGTTCAAGTTGATAGATTTTCTTTTCCCTATATTTACCATTAGCAATAAGATGGAAGTATTTGGTATTGTCCCCTCCTTCCTGAATAAATTTAACTTTAGCCCGCTGCACCCACTTAATCTCTTCCTCTCTTCGAAGCTTATTTAACTTTTCATTAGCTAGTTTCAACTCATTTCGCTCTACATGTAGTAACGGAATTGTTTCAGCCTTTATATCCAAAAAGTCGATGATGTTCAATAATATTTCCTTTTCCTTCTTATACTTCCCACTTAAATTTTTAGCCCAACCCCGTAAGAACCGGCGCAAATGCCTAATCTTATTTTGCCAAGTTTGAATCGGAAATTTTCCAACTGGGGCGGCCTCCCATTCAGCTGCAACTAGTTCATAGAAACCATCTTGTTCTAGCCAGGCCAGCTCAAAAGCAAAGCGCGCTTTATTACCTACATGTGCTTGAATCCCCGCATCAATCAAAAGCGGAGTATGGTCAGACCCGGAGCGAGTCAAAGCCCGGACTGAAACCAGAGGGAATTTTTGTTCCCACTCAACACTAGCAAGCACCCTATCTAATTTTGCATAAGTTGGGATTTCTCTTCTACTTGCCCATGTAAATTGCCACCCCGACATAGCGATTTCTCTTAAATTTAGGTTCTCAATGATCGCATTAAAAATAAAAGGCCAGCGAGGATTAAAATTGTCATTACTTTTATCCTCAGGTTTTCTCAAAATGTTAAAGTCTCCCGCCAATAACATAGGTATGGTTTCAGACTCACATGTCCTAACCAATTCCGCTAGAAATTCATGTTTATTTTTATCATGTGCCGCCTCATACACCGGCGCCAGCAACCACTGGAAACCATCAATTTTTGATGTAATAGTTAACTTAACACAGTAGTCTCCGCTATCAACTCTATTAACTACCAAAGTAGTAGTGTTAATTCCGACTAAAATTCCTCCTGACCTTCCATGCGGCGGCAAACAGAACCATGCAAACTCCTTACCCGCTGCTAAATCACGAAGGAAAGATACTGTAAAATTAGAGCGTCCTGTCTCAAGTAATGCTATAAAATCAAGGTCATGCTCCCTAATTGACTCCTTCACAAACAAATTTTTTCCCGGATCCTTAAATCCCTCGCTATTCCATGTAACACCTCTCAAATTAGTCATTGGAATTTGGTATTTTTAATCCTAACCTGGGTACTCCGCCGCACATTATCATTATCATACAGTTTTTTTACGAACTTTTCTTTTTTCCTTAGTAATAGCCAGCGGTATATGAATGTCATCATCTAGGTGTTCATCCTCTTCCAGGTCATCACACAAATTCAATGCACGTGAGACCGCCAAACAAGCAGCAGCATCACGTGAATCCTCCACATAATCTGATTTTTTTAACATTGTTGAAGTTCTTCGTAATTCAACGTCTTTAATTAGTCTAGCTGACTTAATGCACTCGGAATCAGAAGTACCCAATAAAACCCCCCAACGACATAGCACTCTGAATTATATGTCTATGATCATCCGCAAAAGAAGTAATAGATGTTGGTACGAGTGGAGACTTACCCATCACCGGCGCGTCCCCACGTTTCTTGGCGATCATCATCGCTCTCTCCAATTGCGTAGCATCCGAGTTAGGTTGAGCGCGTAGTCTTCCACTCGACCGCACCCCATGCACAGCCTCCTCCTAAATCCCCCCAAAAGCTACAACTTGCTCTGGAGTATACTGAGGCATTATCAAAGTTTGCTTGCTCGCAGCAGTTAGAGCAGGTCCAACCTGCAGCCCTCTGTGTTTATCATCAGACAAAAGCAGATGGTTTTGAATTCAAAGTAGAAGCAGAATTGTTCGGAGAGAATAAGACCTTTTGCTGGCCGATCGACGTCAAAACAGACTTAGCCCCCATGCAGCTTGGGCTGCCATGTATGGCGGGTCTCTCCACGCTCGGCCTGGGCGTGTCCACCACGCCAGGAGCAGCAGCCTTGTTTGGCCCGCTCAGCACGCCTGGACGTGCGCCCGCAGGTATGTCCTCACGTCCTAGCTGCACCGCATCCAAACCCTGTGCTGCATGCCTCGGATCACTCAAAGCATGCACGATCGACGTCGTATCGCCTACTCCTCCGTCCTCCCTGCCCTTCCTCACTGGAGAGCTAACAAATGGTGTCGGAGAAGAGCCATCTAGGGCAGGGGTCAGCATACACTCGCCACCCATGTCTGCAACCTTACTGGAAGAATTAGACAACTTTTTAGACTTAAGCTAAGATTCATTTGAAATATCAAAATACAGTATCATACCTTACTGTATTCTTAACCATTCCCAAAGCATTAGCAGTAGAATTTGGTGGCGATGTCGAACCACTCTCATCCTCTTTGTCCCCATCATGCTCTCCAGCACTTTTAGTCCTCTTTGCATTACGATTATGCTCCGCACCTTTATCCTGACCATGTGCCCGTGGATCATCATCTCCTCCATCCCCAGTGCCTCAGACATAGTCACATCAGCAGCTGTTTGGTGTGGCATACCCTCAACCTCAAATCTCAGCCTAAAAAATTCATGCTTAATTTTGAGATCCCATGTCTCTGGAATAATAGTTGTGTCTAGGCAAGTAATGAGCATGCGAAGAACATTGTTCTGACGAGTAAACACAATATCAATCTCTTTCGTTTTACCAAACACATCCCCTAAAGCCCAGAGAGACAGATAATCATCAAGGGCAACTGGTGGTAGACCATGTACCCTCACCCAAACATCCTCGGGAGCCCAAACTGGCTGAACTTCCTTCTTCCAAAAATCAAAGGATAGAATAATGGTAGAATCCGGAACATGTAAGCGCCCAAAATGTTGCACTCTCACCAATTCATTTTTGCTTGAAAAATTCACTTTGAAGACATTATCCTTCACCTGTTGAACATCCCTCTGATACGCTGTGTCTGGTACAATCCATTGCAAGTGGGTAATCACCTGGGCCGAAGATAGAGTACCACCTGACACCTCAACTCAACCCAAACGAGTGTTTTCCACCCTCGGCCGAACAGAAGTAGACAAAGGGAGTTCCCAGAACGCCAAGTCAGGGTGACCAAGTCCATACATAGCTAACCGTGGCCTTGGTGCCTTATGTAAGGGTCAGTCCTTCGTAGCATGGTCCGGCTTCTGGCAGCAATCACATAAAACTGCCTCACAGTCATTTAGAAAGTGGCCATTTTTCCTGCACCCAAAACAACTCGGCCCCTTCCTCTTGTTTGCCGCCACAAACTCTGCCTCTGACATCCCCTCGTGATCAATAACTTGTTCCTTCGATCCTACCCCCACCACTACCAACATTACCGCCTCCGCTCGCTGAATAGGCGGTGTCATCACCTGAGGCTGATTGGGCTGCGACCAAGCAAACCCCGGCTGGCGAACAATTGGGACAGCCGGCTGGTCAGCAGCATTCTTCCCGCCCATAGTATTGTCCAAGCTAGCTCTGAATCTAAGGACGGCTAGCAAGCTGCCTTGCAAAGGCTTCCGCCGCCTCCGAAACTAGTTTCTGTTGCATCTCTGAAAGCCCAGGGGTAGTAGTGGCATACCCACTATTGACATTTCTAGGATTGACATTATTGTTTGACGGAAATCGACGAGGACCATAGTTACCATTGTGAGCAAACCCGCGGCGGCCGTCATTGTTGTAGCCTTGCTGGTATCGACGATCCGCGCCATAATTCTGTCTTCCCAGACCAGCTCGGAAAACGCCATCACCAAAGACATTACCTTAGTTGCCCGCCCCATCACCAGCATCACCTCCACGACCAGCAGTCCCGCTCGGCCCCCCTCAAAAAAGTTCGCACCACGACCTCCTCCCTGACTTTCATGCCAGCCAGCGCCTCCCCGTCCTCCCGGTGGTCTTCCGCGGTTGGTGTTTCCACCCCCACGATTGGCCATCACCGAGGCAGAGAGACGATCAGCGTTCAGAGGTGAATTTCTGGCGAAGGAAGATTGTGGCGGCTGCGGAATCAAGGAGCAGTCAATCGATTGAAACCTAGACGGAACCGTACCCCCGTCGCAAATTGTGGTATACGATCCGTCTGAATCTTTCTTCGTAGGAATCCCTGGCCCATACGACCATTAGGAATCCGTTTTGCATTAAACTGAGTATCAATTAAGCCCAAATGGCCCAAATTCGGGAATTTTGAAACCCCTTGAGCTGGTCGTTGCGTAATTATCGGAAGGGACCTCGCCGGCGGCCATACGCCATACCGGCGCCCCCAGTGCTTCTGCCTTCGTCTCCTCTGCACCACCACCCACTCCGCCGCATAAAATGAATCAAGCAAAAACATGGTCGGCGAGAGGACTGGCGATCGAAACTGAAATTTCCTGGGCTGAACCGCTGCAGAGGGAGAAGAGAACTTCCGCTCATCAGAGAGAGAACTGCGTAGGCCTGATTGTGTACCTGAATGAAGCAGAATTGACGCCTCCCTCTGCCGGATCTTCTTCCTCTCTTGCCGAAGAACCATTTCAGAGGTCGTCGCCGATAGGTCACAGTCCACCTTCTCTGGCGTCTTGCATGCCGCCAGGTACTCGAAGGGACTCACTGCCGGCGAGTCATCTTCATCTTCGTGCTCGGACTCCCGATCGGAATCCACGTCGGAGTCGGCGTTGGGGGCGATGGACCAGAATCGCCCTCTGGTCGCCCCTAACGGCCCTCCGGAAAAAACGCTCATACTTCACAAATTATCTGGTTCTAATCAAACCTGGAGCAAGGCATCTTTTGGTTTAGTCAAGAAAGACATTAATAATCTTGGAAAGCATCTAGCTGCTCTAAGAAGGAATAGTTCAACGACAAACACGTCGGATGAAGAGAAGCACATTGAACAATGCTTGTGCGAACTTTTTGCAAGAGAAGAAATCATGGCACGTCAACGTTCAAGGGTTGATTGGTTGCGGGAAAGGGGATCACAATACTTTCTTTTTCATGCACGAGCATCAGCTAGAAGTACAACAAACATAATAAAATTTCTCAAGAAGGCTGATGAATCAAAATGTGAAGACCATGATGGGATTAAAAGTATGGTCGAGTTCTATGCAAATCTCTTCACCTCCGAACCCTGTGAGGCATTAGATGCAGTCCTAGAAGCAATCCAGTAAAAGTTAACAAGGAAATCAATGAAGCTCTTTGTCGAGATTATACAAATGATAAAATTAAGAAGCACTTTTTCAGATGGGCCCCACAAAAGCCCCTGGTCTGGATGGCTTCCGTTCTACCAAAATCATTGGGAGTTGTTAGAAGAAAATATATGTGCTGTAGTAAAGGGTTTTCTTGTTGGATCAGAAATTCCTGATGGCTTTTGTGATTCGGTAATTGTCTTAATCCCAAAGGTAAACTCTCCTGAACGTGCTTTCTAATTTCCGGCCAATAAGTTTGTGCAATGTTATATGTAAAATTGCTTCTAAAGCTATAGCAAACCGCCTAAAAAAGTTTTTTCCGGAGATAATCTCTGAACAACAGAGTTATTTCGTGCCAGGGAGATTGATTACAGATAATGTCCTTATAGCCTATGAGTGCCTCCATACAATTAGAAAACAGAAAGTAAAACATCCGTTATTTGCACTGAAAATTGATATGACCAAGGCCTACGATAGGACGGAGTGGAACTACCTTACGGGTGTATTACTGAAACTAGGTTTTAATGATAGATGAGTGGAGATGGTAATGAGATTTGTCACTTCTGTGAAATATGATGTTAAAGTCAATGGTGACTTAACTAATTTTTTAAAACCCACGAGAGGCATAAGGCAAGGGCACCCAATTAGTCCCTATCTATTTGTGTTGTGCGCTGAAGGTTTATCTTGTTTATTACAGGGATTTGAAAGTTATTCGCAATGGCAGGTGTGGCCCTCCATTCTCCCATCTCCTTTTTGCTGATGATAGCGTTTTCTTTACCAAAGGAGATGAAAAGAGTGTCAAGACTTTAAAATCATCCCTTCAAACATATTGCGATGGGTCCAGACAGAAGATCAATCTTCAGAAATCATCTATGTTTTTTGGCAAGCATTGTAGTGAGCAAATGAAGGAGAGGGTGAAACAGAATCTGGGAGTCCATGATGACACCTTGCAGGATACTTATCTCGGTATGCCGACTTGGGTGGGTCGTTCTCCAATGAACTGCTTTAAATTTCTCACTGGTCAGCTGCTCAATGGTTGCAGTGATAGACCATTCACTACAAGAAAAGTTCTGATAGACAACGTCTCAAAATCGTCCGCAAAGGGGTATTTTTCGTCGCCTATGGGCCTAACCCGACGATATGGGTTCCGTTGTGGAAACTGCGTCAGGCAAAGTCCAACGACGATTTTTTCGGTCCGTCGCGCTTGGCGCCCTTCCGCCACGGAAAATCGGACCGTTGCGGAAGTGTTTTCGGGAGCCCGTTGACCGCCGACGTCATGCAACCGACACGTGGCGGACGCCGTTAACCGCCGCTAACGGCGTTAACCGGCCGAAACCCCGTGGTAGATGGTAGGCCCACACGAGGCCTCGCCACGTCTTAAGCGGGCCGGCCGGATGACATAGTTTGACCGGTCAACTATATAGCCGGGCCGGTCCATTAGTTACGTGGGCCGGCCTAACCTCTAATGTTGATCGGTCAAAAGTTAAATGGGCCGGCCCATTTAACATGTGGGGTCCACCTTACAAAGAATCGGGCCGGCCCAAGAAGCAAGTGGGCCGGCCAAAAACACATGTGGGTCCCACTTGCCCGTTAAAAGGCCGGCCCATTTAGTGTGTGGGGTCCACCGTATAGCAAGTGGGCCGGCCCAACAAGCTAGTGGGCGGGCCAAAAACACAGGTGGGTCCCACTTTCCTGTTAAAGGGCCGGCCCATTTAGTGTGTGGGGTCCACCATATATCAAGTGGGCCGGCCCAACAAGATAGTGGGCCGGGCCAAAAACACAGGTGGGACCCATCTTCCTGTTAAAGGGCCGGCCCATTTAGTATGTGGGGTCCACAATATAGCAAGTGGGCTGGCCCACCAAGATAGTGGGCCGGCCAAAAACACATGTGGGTCCCACATTCCCGTTAATGGGCCGGCCCATTTGGTATGTGGGGTCCACCATGTAGAAAGTGGGCCTGCCCAACGAGATAGCGGGTCGGCCAAAACACAAGTGGGTCCCACCATCCTATTAAAGGGCCGACCCATTTGGTGTGTGGGGTCCACCATATAGAAAGTGGGCCGGCCCATTTGGTATGTGGGGTCCACCATCTAGAAAGTGGGCCGGCCCAACAAGATAGTGGGCCGGGTCAAAACACAGGTGGGTCCCACCTTCCTATTAAAGGGCCGGCCCATTTACCATGTGGGACCACCATAGAGCAAGTGGGCCGGCCCAATAAGCATGTGGAGCCCACTATCGTGTAACCGGGCCGGCCTACTAAAGAAGTGGGCCGGCCCAAAATGAAAGTGGGTCCCACACTATTGTAAGTGGGCCGGCCCAATCTGTTGTAGGGCCCTACTTGTTTGACTAGTCAACTTGCATTAAATTTCATGAGCCTAAAATCTGATTTCAATGATACACACAATTACATACACAAATAAAACAAATAGGAAAATTACAAGGCAATTAATGTGCCCAAATAAAAAAATTACATAGAATCATTGAGGACTTCTATTAGCATCATCAATAACAAGTTGACATTTGGCAATCGCCTTGATTGAATCTTGTGTACTCTTTGTCAACATATCACCTACAGATCTTAAAGCAAGCAATACCATGTCTTTTATAAAGTACAGCCTTGAGATATTTACTCGTCCGATGAAAGAAATGGTCTAGGTTGACGGCTATGAGAAGATGCATCGAAGAAAGATCGAACTTTTTGTGGGCCTCACAGCTTAATGAAGATTGCTTCATCACAACCGCATTCCGATAATAATGCAAAAAGAGTTAAACGATGAACTATGCAAACATTTATTATGCAATGTAGATATAAGATAATAACAAGTTGCATAAATAAGACATGTATGGAACTTGTACTAAGCACAAACTTACATCATAATGTTGCACAGTGGTCGCTACAGCATCCTTTTTTGGCGACTATCTTCTAATGATGACTCGCTTCATTAAAACAAGCATTCGGTAACATTGTAAACATAGTTACAACAATTAACTATTCAAACATGTATTACGCAATGTAGAGATCGATAACAAAGATGTAGCGTAAATAAGCACAAGATAAGATAAGATGCATGTACTAAGCACATACCGGCTCACCGCAGGTCCTTCTCTTGCGTGCACTAGTCGTGGTCAACATGCCTATCATTTTAGGTTCAGCCATCAAGTGAAATGCTAATCCTCCCGCTCCATTGTCCTTAATCTGTGTTTAGATATCACATTTAAGACCAAGTCACCGGTTTCAAATAACAAAAAACTTGAGCCGCCAAATGAATAAGCCAATAGTTACCAGATATCAAATTAAAACCAACTAGATGTTGCTTTGCATGAGATACGAATTTCGACATTCGGATTTAGAGTAGGGTAATGCCAAGGTTTTACACATAAAGTAAACCGGCATTAAGAATGACCAAATGTCGTGTTCAAATCACCCTCGAAGTTTCTCCAAGACAAGCATATCAAATAGGCGTAAACATAGTAAAGCATGAATGGCATTGCTATGGCAGTGGTTCCAAGTGTTAATCTCTTGCATAAGGAACAATGCATATAGGTTATAGATAATAACGGAAGTAAACTGCCAAAATTACCAACCACGAACTCAGATTCCAACCTTACCTAGCGTCCCCGCTGTTAATGTTGGATGTTCTAATAAGTGGTTCGCATGATCAATCCCAAGGAAAAATAATATTGACAAGTCAGTCTACGATAATACAAAGACCAGACATGCACGCAGCGAATAACTATATAAGCTAAAGACGAGGTATAAGAGCAAGCAGATTGGAAATGCACATAGCATGATTATAAAAGCAAGCAGTGAGAATAGCGTACACGAGAAAACAGCTAGCGGTGAGCTAATGACGTGGTATAAGAACAAGCAGATTGGAAATGCCCATAGCACGACTATAAAAGCAAGTGCGACAATAGCATGCAAGACAAAAACAAGCTTGACAGCAAATGAATGGGTACAAGGCTATAAATATGTGGATGCACACAGTGTCAGTAGAATGAACAGGATGGTAGCGACCAGATAATGCTTTTGTACTCGTACAACATTTAAACAAACTTCATGCGAAGCAACACATCAAGAAAGTTAACGGCATATGAGATCTCGCAAATAACTACACAAAACATGGCTAAAGAAACACCGCGATCTAACGGGCCAGCGTACTAACCAAGCCGCGGCGGGGTGGACGGGGCGGCAACTTGCATTCCAACGGCGGCGAACGCGGGAGACGATGAATCGACCATGTTTCGAGAGAAGCGGGCGTTAGTGAAGCAGATCTGGTTGGCCGGCAAGGTATTCGGTGAAGTTGATACAGCCGCCGCGGCGAGGTAGTCGGTGGCGAGGTCGGCGGTGAAGCAGCATCCGTCGGTGGCGAGGTCGGCGGTGAAGCAGCATCCGTCGGTGGCGAGGTCGGCGGTGAAGCAGATCCGTCGGTGACGAGGGCGGCGGGGAGCGGATCTGGTGGGTGGACAGCCAACACGATCAAGGCTACGCCGTGGAGGAGTATGCCGGCGGCGAAGCGCATCTAGTACCGTAGAGAGTCAGAGCTTTGGCTTGTGAGAGTATTTTTGACCGAATGGGGCGAATGGTTGGTGGGTGGGTGTGGGCCCGTGGGGAGGGTTCGGGATCTAGGCAAGATATTTCATTGTTACCGAATGAGCCCTCCATGGTCGGTGGGTTGTAGCTTCCGGACCAGTGGTTAAAAGGGTAAAACTGGTCACGGGATTTTCGAATGGATGCGGCGGGATGATTTGGCGCGTGGCCGAAATTTTCAGCTTCAAGCTACGATACGAGCGTAACGACAAAAATAATGTTCTTCCCCAGTGGAGCTCTCATTTCTTCCTCTTCTCTTTCTCTCTCGAGTCTCTCCCACTCCCCCGGCTCCTCTCCCCCTTCTCTCCGGCGGCCTCGCCGGCCGGAGACGAGGCCGACTTCTCTCTCGTATATTGTACACCCTCCGAACTAAATTAATTGATTCAACTTTCCTTAGACGTGTATGTATCTAGAGTAAAAACATGTGTGGATACATCCATATTTAGATAAGCAAAGTTGAGTCAGCCTAATTTGGATCCGAGGGAGTTAGTGTTGTTGTAAGCTTAGATCCAAGTGTTTCCCATGAGCGAGAATGGCGCAATGGAGTCGGGGATCTCGTCATCGGCTTCGGATCCGGCCTATGGTGAATCCGGCGGATCTTGCCGGCCAAACCCCGATCCGGTGCCATCAATGTGATGGCGCTAACGGTGAGGCTTGCTTTGGTCGGTGCTTCGGATCCGGCCAATGGGGAAGTCAAGCTGCTAAAGTTCACAAGCTCGGGGCATACGACGGCGTCATCCGTCTTGCCCGTGCACATCTTGGACTTTCAGCGACCCTTCTCAGAGCCAATATGCCGTTGTTGAGGCCCTTCTTCTCCTTCGTCCTGGCGACTACCGGCGACACCGTCCCAAGTGGTGCGTCCCCGGCGACGGAGTTGCTGGAAAGGATGCGGAGCAGAGATCTCGATGTGCGGTCGCGAAGGACTCGATTGATTTTCTTCTATATGTTTTGGGGTCCTTTTTGTAAAGTTGCAGGTTCTATTAGTTATTGTCTAGTACTTTTGGTCCTCTATGTAATTTTTTGGACTAGTTTCCATTGGCACTGATAAACTTGAATTTTGACAAGTTCACGAGGAAAAAATTCCTTTGCACATATGGCCTATCATGTATAAACATTCTTGAGATTTAAACTATATGTAATGTGCCATGCATTAACCCTAAACCATATATATGTAACTAACCCTAGCTGATCAAACCCTACTTAATTAAAACAAATAACCCTAAACTATACGCATGCACTTTATGCGCAAAGGCGCGGGTGCCTCTAATAATGTGTGTGCGCACTCGATCGATGATCCCTAAACCTTATACAACCCTGAAACCCTAATCCCTAATCCCTAAACCCTAAACACTAAACCCTAGACCCTAAACCCTAACCCTAACCCTAAACCCTAATTAAACCCTATATATAGGCCAACGACACTTAATTGTGCATCAAGCAGACCAGGGGTGCCTCGCGGTCCTCTAATTAAATTAAATGTGCCATGCATTAACCCTAAACCATATATATGTAACTAACCATAGCTAATCAACCCTACTTAATGAAAACACATAACCCTAAACTATACTAGCTAGCTGCTATAACCCGATCTAATAAAAACATGCTCTATATATGTAACTGCTTACAGAGTTGGAGACACTTCCAAATATATAATATGTAACTTTTTTCTACTCATATCTTTTGATAACTGCATTCTGAGCAGTTGTTCTAAACCATTCCCTCTGTTCTAGCTTGTTGGGTTTAATATGATCAAAGTTGCGGATCCCCGACGGAACGAGAGCGGATGTCACAAAGGGCAACCACACCGGCACCGGCACCGGCTTCCCACTCTCCCGCATCGGCACCGGTTCTCGTACCGGCTCCGTTCATCGCATCTACCCAGCAGTCCCCTACATCGGCATTGGTTCCCGTAGAGGCCCCATATACTACACATGCCCAGCGAGCTCACCGCATCGGCACCGGTTCCTCTAGCTGCACCGTTCATCGCACACTGCCCAACGGTCTCCGCATCGGCACCGGTTCCTCTAGAGGCACCGTTCATCGCACCTGCCCGGCGAGTCTCCTGCATCGGCACCGGCTCGTGTACCAGCCCGGGCTCATGCACTGCCCCGGCCGGATCACCGAGGTCTCGGCTCATTGCTGTGGCCACCCGTGTGGTGACCGGGACGCATCCGAAGGCTATGTTCGTGAGTATATGACGAGCATAACTGCTCTTATCTTGATGTCTTCTCTCGCTCAAAGTCTCACATGGTTCGGTGCATTGGTGCCATTGACTAATTTTTGGTGGTATCTCTTGCTTTGAATCAGAAATTGCCTAAAAGTATCTCCAAGGATCTCAATGCTGGCCGAAGGGGCAAGATATCCCTCGTCATGGAGAGTGAAGGTCTCACCGTGGAGGGACGGTACTCTGTCAGTCCACGGATGGCCGCTTGGCTGTTACTTCCGGGTGGAAAAAGTTCATTGACGGTGCCAAACTTCGCATTGGATCAAAGTTGAAGGTCAAGATCTTTCGATGCCGCTGTGACATGCTGGTCATAAAGTTCGTGGTTGTCTAGTTCTGTTGTCCCATGAGCCCTTAGCAAATGCATTTGTAGTTATACTTATATAAGGTTATCTTATCTGAACTGCTAATTAACAGTATGGGTGGTAAACTGTGGCAAGATTTTGCTCTTATCAAGTATATATGTATGATCAGCTATTATGACAACTAATGTTTGTGTTCACCTTAATTTGCATATCCTTTTTAGAAAAGACTTAATTTGTATTTTGGCTGAGGCGTTAGAGAACTAGCAGATTGAACCCACAACATGATTCATATAGATTCATTACACTCGAGCCACATGTCTTGACCTTGCGATACACTACTTCCATTAATTAGTGCAAGAAGGCTTACACGAGCTGCTCGAACCATGGCAGATTCGAATCCACCTTATCTATCTAGAAATACAACCTTTGCGGAAAGAGGATTTGCGGTATGGGGAGGCTGACATTGGGGACCCATGAGCCGACGAGCGTCGTCAACGTTTTAAAGGTGGCGAGGAGATCGAAAGAAAAAATAAGCCAAAAATCGGTTGGTAAACAAATTCAAGAAAAGAAACATTTACCTTTACGAGAGTATGACATGCGGGACCCATGAGGCAGCAGCATCCTCAACTATTTCAAGGCGGCGGGGATCAAAATAAAAAGGAAATAGCCGGAAATTAATTAGGGTAAAAAATAAATCCATCAAAGGAAACATTTATTGTTCATAGAGGATGACATGTGGGACCGACTTGCCGAGCTGCGTCGTCATCGTTTCAAAGGGGCAGGGGATCAAAAGAAAAAGACAAATAGCCAGAAATTAGGGGAAAAAAATAAATCCAACAAAGAAAACTTTTATTGTTCATAGAGGATGACATGCGGGACCCATGAGCCGGCGGCTTCCTCAACGTTTCAAAGTCGGCATGAGATTGAAAGAAAAAGTCAAGTGACATAATATCGGGAGCCAAAAATAATCCAAGAAAAGAAACTTTATTGTACATAGAGGATGACATGCGGGTCCCATTTTGTAGCAGCGGTCTCAACGCTTCCAAGGCGGCACAGGACCGAAAGAAAAATGAAGTAGCCAGAAATCAGGGTGTGAAAAAAATCCAAGAAAAGAAAGATTTTAATTGGGCTGTATCTGGACATCTGGGCCTTCGAACTATACTGCTGGGCCTTTTGACTCGTACAATTTCAGCCCACTCCAAAACAGGAAAGGTCGGATTTTTCTCAAAAAAAAAAAAAACAGGAAAGTCCTATGCTTCGCAAAAACAAAAAACAAGGAGATTCAACATATAAGTTTGTTTATGTAGATATAAAGATTTAATTTATCCGTTTGCAATAGCTCAGAGCGAAATACAACGTTTATTGTACGCAAAATAAAATATCACATGTTTCTTGTACGGGGAGGTCGACATCGGGGACCCATGAGCCAGCGGCGGAGTCAACGTTTCAAAGGCGGCAGGGGATCGAAAATAAAAAAAGCCAAAAATCAGTTGGTAAAAAAATACAAGAAAACAAAACATTTATCGTTCTGAGAGGATGACATGCGGGACCCATGAGGCAGCAGCATCCTCAACGTTTCAAAGTCGGCATGAGATCGAAAGAAAAAGGCAAGTGACATAATATCAGGAGCCAAAAATAATCCAAGAAAAGAAACTTTATTGTACATAGAGGATGACATGCGGGTCCCATTTTGTAGCGGCGGTCTCAACGTTTCCAAGGCGGCACGGGACCAAAAGAAAAATGAGGCAGCGAGCATTCTCAACAATTCCAAGGCGGCGAGGGATCAAAAGAAAAATAAAGGAAATAGCCGAGAAATTAATTAGGGGTCAAAAATAAATCCACCAAAGGAAACTTTTATTGTTCATAGAGGATGACATGTGGGACCGACCTGCCAACAGCGTCCTCATCGTTTCAACGGGGGCAGGGGATCAAAAGAAAAAGGCAAATAGCCGGAAATTAGGGGTAAAAAATAACTCCAAGAAAGGAAACTTTTATTGTTCGTAGAGGATGACATGCGGGACCCATGAGCCGGCAGCTTACTCAACGTTTCAAAGGCGGCATGAGATCGAAAGAAAAAGGCAAGTGACCAAATATCAGGAGCCAAAAATAATCCAAGATTTATTGTACATAGAGGATGACATGTGGGTCCCATTTTGCAGCAGCGGTCTCAATGTTTGTAATGCGGCTTGAGATCAAAAGAAAAAGAAAGTAGCTAGTAATTAGGGGGTGAAAAAAAATCTAAGAAAAGAAAGTTGATGGACATAGAGGATGACATGCGGGTCCCTTGAGCCAACAGCTTACTCAACGTTTCAAAGGGGCAGGGGATCAAAAGAAAAAGGCAAGCCAAAAATGAGAGGGTGAAAAAAAATCCAACAAAGGAAACTTTTATAGCACATAGAGGATGACATGCGGGTCCCATGAGCCAGCAGGTTCCTCAACGTTTCAAACGTGGCATGAGATCGAAAGAAAAAGGCAAGTGCCCAAATATGAGGAGCCAAAAATAATTCAAGAAAAGAAAGTTTTATAGTACATAGAGGATGACATGCGGGTCCCATTTAGCAGCAGCGGTATCACCGTTTGAGAGGCGGCGGGGGATCGAAAGAAAAAGGCAAGTGCCCAAATATGAGGAGCCAAAAAAAATCCAAGAAAAGAAAGTTTTATAGTACATAGAGGATGACATGCGGGTCCCATTTAGCAGCAGCGGTATCACCGTTTGAGAGGCAGCGGGGGATCGAAAGAAAAAGTCAAGTGACGAAATATGAGGTGCCAAAAAAAATCCAAGAAAAGAAAGTTTTATAGTACATAGAGGATGACATGCGGGTCCCAGTTAGCAGCAGCGGTATCACCGTTTGAGAGGCGGCAGGGGATCGAAAGAAAAAGGTAAGTGACCAAATATGAGGTGCCAAAAATAATTCAAGAAAAGAAAGTTTTATAGTACATAGAGGATGACATGCGGGTCCCAGTTAGCAGCAGCGGTATCACCGTTTGAGAGGCGGCAGGGGATCGAAAGAAAAAGGCAAGTGACCTAATTTGAGGTGCCAAAAATAATCTAGGAAAAGAAAGTTTTATAGTACATAGAGGATGACATGCGGGTCCCAGTTAGCAGCAGCGGTATCACCGTTTGAGAGGCGGCAGGGGATCGAAAGAAAAAGGCAAGTGACCAAATTTGAGGTGCCAAAAATAATCCAGGAAAAGAAAGTTTTATAGTACATAGAGGATGACATGCGGGTCCCGGTTAGCAGCAGCGGTATCACCGTTTGAGAGGCGGCAGGGGATCGAAAGAAAAAGGCAAGTGACCAAATTTGAGGTGCCAAAAATAATCCAGGAAAAGAAAGTTTTATAGTACATAGAGGATGACATGCGGGTCCCGAGTTAGCGACGGCGGTATCACCGTTTGAGAGGCGGCAGGGGATCGAAAGAAAAAGGCAAGTGACCAAATTTGAGGTGCCAAAAAAACTCCAAGAAAAGAAAGTTGATTGCACATAGAGGATGACATGCGGGTCCCATTTAGCAGCAGCGGTCTCAACGTTTCCAAGGCGGCAAGGGATCAAAAGAAAAAGGAAGTAGCCGGAAATCGGGGGTAAAAAAAAATCCAAGAATAGAAAGAATTTTGGTTCATAGAGGATGACATGCGGGACCCATGATCCCGCATCGTAAACGGCTCGTTGAACGAGATGGCGCGATGTAGAAAAAAACAATGCCGGAGAGGCTGCCATCCGGGCCCTACATCCCTCGGCGGTGCGGATTTGCGTTGACTCGGCCGGCGAACCCGAGATTTCGAGATGCACCACGTCCCGGGCCACCATACGCCACGTTTTGGCCGCTTTCGTCGGGCTAGGTGGCCTCAAAAACGAGAAAAAAAAAAGTTTTGACATGCACCACGGAGGGACCAAAATCGTCGGCCATGGTACACCAGCAACCACGGCGCGACTTCAACTTCGTCGGCCATGGCAACTTTTCTTGTAGTGATTGTCAAGGGCCGGGAAACAAGTTATGGTAAAATCAGTAGCATAGGCGATTCCGACATATGTGATGAGTTGCTTTCAGCTTCCTATGGGTGTTTGTGAGAATTTGAGAAGACCTATCTCCAACTTTTGGTGGGGTGTAGAAGATGGGAGGAGGAAAATACATTGGAAAGCATGGAATTGGCTTTCTTCACCAAAGTATTTAGGGGGCATGGGTTTTAGAGACATAGCAATATTCAATCAAGCCATGCTAGGAAAGCAGTGTTGGCGCCTCTTAACTGATGCTAACTCTTTGTGTGCCAAGGTATTAAAAGGTACATATTATCCTGAGGGTGATTTTTGGACTACAAAATGTCCACGGTCATCCTCTTACACATGGTGCAACCTGATGTATGGGAAGCAGTTGCTGCAAAAGGGGCTACTTTGGAGAGTTGGAGATGGCAAACAAATACATATTTATGAAGACAATTGGATTCCTGAGATGATTCCTGGGATTCTACAACGCACTTCACAGAGAGATAGCCCTTTGGTGAGCTCCTTAATTATAGAAGAGCAACATCAATGGAATGAAGAAGTTATCAGAACTAAATTCTCAGAGAATTTAGCTGAGAAAATTCCTAGTATTACATTAAGTACAGAAGGATGCAGGGATTTTACTTCATGGCCACATACGAAGACTGGTGTTTATACAGTCAGATCAGCTTATAACCTTGCAAGAACATAACTTCTGGAGAGATCAAAGTGCAGATGGCAAAGGTGCTATGTCAGAACAGAAATACATGGATAAAGCTTGGAAGAAGATGTGGGCAATTGATTGTCCAAATAAAATGAAGGTAATATTATGGAGAATGGCCCACGACTGTCTCCCTACAGGCTATGAATTTCGTGTGTGGTCTTTACACACAAGGTATGATTGCTACCTTTGCAACGTGAAGGAAACTGTTGAACACTGTTTCCTATATTGCCACTATGTTAAAGAAATCTGGAAAGAACTTTAAAAAGACTGTATTTGCCTGAACCTAAAAAGTTTTATTCACATTAGGCAATGGATATTAGAGTGGATGACAAATGCTACAGACTTCAATGCAATGATCATGGCAGTGGAAATTTGGCATATTTGGGACAATAGAAATGCCTGCCGTAATGGTGAGGCCTTAATCCCTCCTTGTCGTATTGTGAGTAAGATCATAGGGGTAGGATGTGCGTGTGTGCATTCATAGGGGTGAGTGTATGCGCGTGTATGTGAGCGTCTACGTTTGTACTGTGTTTCTCAAAAAAAAAAAAGCTTATGTTGAATTTATCAATCTGAATTCTTTGTGTTCGACCAATTCCACGAGATGTGAGACCTCGAAGTCAATCCAAAAATGGTCTCCGCTGCCAGAAGGGTTGATGCTGGTCAATGTGGATGCTGCGATCTTCTCTTAGTCTGCAACAATGGGTTTTGGTGTTGTGGTACGGGACCATCAGGGGAAGATGCAGGCAGCTAGTAGGGGTTTTTTTGAGCAAGTTCAAGATCCTGAAATTGCACAAGCCATGGCACTACGGCAAGCCTTGCTCTTTGCTAGAGACATTGGCATACAGAAGATCATGGTAGCATCTGACTGCTTATCTTTGATCAACAAGATCAGGTCTCCAGGCTTGGATAGGTCCCCTGTAGGAGTTATTGTGTATGGCATTAAAAACTAGGCTACAAAGTTTGTATCTTGTACTGTCATCCATGTTAATCGGTCATGTAATGAGGCAGCTCATGCTCTGGCCAAATCGGCAGAGAATGTCAGGTCATGTTGGTTTAATGTGTCCCCTGATGTAATCAGGACCATTATATGTCGTTTCTCAAGGCCGCCCTAGCGCTGACTTGGGGCTGCACAACTTGGCGCGCAGCTTGGTCAAAGTCGTTAGCCCATTTTCCTTCTTTCCCATAGTACGTTTACAGCAAGTATTCTTTTTGGGCTTGCATATGTCAGTGACAGGTTGTCCGATGATTAGGTGAAATAACCTCACGCTCATTCGTCAGTCCAGTCCGCGCTGATTATGTCGTCGATTAGTTCTTCTAATCACGCGCTGTTGCAGCAAGCTCGGGCGTACCGATCGTTCGTTCGATGTTGCCTGCACTAGCTTAATTAGCTAGCTAGCTAGCTAGGAAGCTATTCTATATAAACAGAGGTAAGCTAATGACGAGCTGCATCCATCCTGCTCCAAAGTCGAATCACACAGCTTGCTCCAACGTCCACCACCGTTAGGTATAACCTAGCTAGGTAGCTAACTCGACCGGCCACGCTGGTCATGTCGCAACCAGTACCTCCGAAGACTAACGGCGAAGGCAAGGGCGGTGGCGGCGGGGAAATTCACGAGGATGGACTTACTGAAGCACCCGAGGAAGGCCAAGGATCAGCTGATGCTGTCGACCAGCGAGGTACACCAGCCACCAGCCTTGTGATGATCGAGAGCATCGAGGTGTTACCATCAATAGCTGTCCCTATTTCTTACACGGGAAGCGGAACTGCGGAGGAAGACGGAGATGATCAGGCTTCAGGCATAGTTGTCTGCGTTGCAGCCATTGCGGGTTAATCCTTTAAGATGATGGAAGGAAGACATGCCATTATGTCTTATGTCTATTATATGGTCGAGTTCAGTTACAATTGTTATGTTTCCAGCCCAACCTGTTGGAAAATGCATGAAATATTTTGAAGATATTATTGAATTTCAGTCAACCTATGCAGCTGTTACTTTATTTGGCCAATCCCTATGTTTTAGTTTTTATCACTGACGTGATGGTTGTCATGTTTCTCTGGCTTGTTTTCTTATCTTGGTCGTGCAATTTTTTGCGAATATGTGTGCGGAGCTACGTACGATTTACACCCTTCGGGAATGCTAATTTCTCCCACTTTTTGAAATATATCTACGACGCCATCACATCGGTCTCTCTCCCGGGACGCATCAAACACAAATCATGAACCTTGAAATGATAATTTTTCAATACCTTATCTAGTTATGTTTCAACTCCAACCTGTTCAAAAATGCACGAAATATCATAACGTCTGTCGATATTATTGAATTTCAGTCAACTTATGTACCTATTCCATTATTTGGTCGATCCCTCTATTTAGTCTGGTAACAACATGTTTTGGTTTTCATCACTGACGTGATGGTTGTAATGTCTGTTTGGCTTTTTTCTGATTTTTTTTGCGAATATGTATGCGGAGCTACCTACGATTTTACACCATTCATAAATGCTAATGTCTCACACTTTTGGGAATATATCTATGGCGCCCTCAGATTGGTACCTCGAGGGTGGCAATGCTAATGCCAAGAAGAATGCCTCGCTCACGAACATGTGGTGATAGGCAATGGCAAGCATAGGCGCGGCAAGGCCACCGGTGATCTTGCATAGAAATTAAAGATCTTATTTGTTGTCTCGGACGCTTCTGATTGTCATGGCATCGGGGCGTCAACTGCAAGTGTGATGCGTTTATCTCATTTGGTCGGTGGTTCTTATGTGTTTTGGTGGCGGCAAATGTGAATTGTGACCTTTATCCGGAAAAAAAAGAAGTGAATTGTGATGTCCTACCGCTGACTTGAAGCTGTCTCTCTTGGCTAATGTTGTAATGTACTACCTCCATCCCAAGGCTTAAGGTCTATATTTTTTCAGAAAGTCAAACTATGTTAAGTTTGACTAAGTTTTTATAAAAAATCATTAACATGAAAAGTATATAATCAATATTATTAGATAGATAATGAACTATATTTTTATATGATACCTACAAAATATTATATTTGTTCATAAATTTTTCTAAAAATTTGATCAAACTTTACTTCGTTTGACTTTCTAAAAAAAATTGGCCTTAAGCCTTGGGATGGAGGTAGTATATCCTAGCACGTAGTTTATAGTTAGGTCCCAGTCAATGTTGACCGACTTTTGTTTTCCCATAAGAGGGTTACAACAAGTATTCTTTTTTGGGCTTGCATTTTTTTTCGATAAAGGGAATATATTAATATCAAAAAGATATCAATTACACCCAGCCTCTGCAACAACGCACCACCCTAATGGCACTACGGATGCACACAGCCAAAAAAAAGGAAAAGAAAACTAAGAAATAAAAGTCCCGCTACAGTATCTCGGGCCTAACAACAACAATACATCCACCGCCAAGACAACACCTGAAGTACAGACTCTCCAAAAACGACGCCTCCAAGAAGGGAACAGGTGCTCTAACACCGTCGTCGCCCGATCAACGATCTTAGGTTTTCACCCCGAAGATAGTCCCCACTCTCAAAACAATGCCTCCAACAAGGTCATTGCCGGGCACAACCGGTTAAGGCCGGACCTTGGGATTTCACCCTGAAAGGTAGGACTGCGAAACTTCACATATGTTGTCGCCCCCACTATCATACCGCTGTTGTGAGGCCCGGAACACCAAGCAAGTCCCTCAACAGCGCGAAGACTTGAACCTTCCTTAGCTAGTCCTCCCTCCGGCCTTCATGTACTTCTCTTCTTCCGACTTTCATCATGGATCCATAGTCACTTGATGTCAACACGGAAAAAGAGCTTCGCGCCGCTCCCTCCGGACCAAACGGTCGGAATAAAAGCATGGGTGCGCACGACCGAATACCACCGATCCAGCAAACTCCGTGCACAAAGCACCGTTACATTTGCCGGCGGAGCCTTCCGGAACTCAACACTCCGGCTAGATCACGAGTCCGAGGCCTCCGGTAGGTCTTCCTCTTCACGCAAGAGAGACCCTAGGACCACGCCCGCCACCTGCCACCAGGTCGACGGCGCCACCGCCATCCAGGGCCGCCGCCCTTGGTGCCGTGGTCCCAAACCATGAGGAGGAGCAGTGCGAGATCCGTCTCCATCACCGCTGGCCCGGCGATGCCGAGGCTAGGACGGAAGGAGAGGATCGCGCCGCCAGGTTCCGGGTTTGCTACGCCGCCCCCATCACCGCCCGCCCGAAGGTCGCGACGAGGAAGAGGAGAGCTGCGCCCCCAGATCAAGGCCATGCCGCCGCCACCATCACCGGCCTCCCGGCGAGGGGCCGCGCCGCCACCACCCTCCACGGTCCGGGGCCATCCCCCCCGTGCGGAGGCTAGCCTCCTTCCGCCGCACGGAGGGAAAATTTTGGGCTTGCATATGTCAGTGACAGGTTCTCTCTGATGGTTAGGTGAAATAACCGCACGCTCATTCGTCATTCAAGTCCGCGCGGATTCATCATTTTAGTCCGCGTTGATTGTGTGCCGAGTATTTTTGCTACTTAGCAAAGTTTATTTTTCCGTAGTGTTATGTTATTTGTGGGTACAAGATAACGAATTAGGTGGGATGCAAAGGGAAGTTTTGTCTTGCTTCCCTGACGAGAAAGTTAATTACACCTCACTTCTTTCAAAATAGCTAGCTGCACAACTTACGCGTACGTACGAGTTCTATCATTTGTCATGGTTTAGTGCCGCTGACTTGAAGCATGGACGATCGACTTGGTCACTTGGGTAGTTGTAGGTCAATGGTGACTCATTTTAATTTTCCCACAGTACGTTTACAGGAACTATTCTTTTTGGGGCTCTTGCATATGTCAGTGACAGGTTGTCCGGTGATTAGGTGAAATAACCGCACGCTCATTCATCATTTTAGTCTATACTGACTGTGCCGTCGGTTAATCGTTCTCATTAAGTACCGATCGTTCGACGTTCGGTCGATGCTGGCTCTACTAGCTCCTAGCTAGCTAAAAACTTGTATATAAACAGATGCAAGCTGACTGTCGACTGCATCCACGGATCTAAGCTTCAACTTGAAACACACAGATTTGACACCTAGCTAGCTAACTCGATCGACTAGACATGAGCTGCTGTCAATGCTTTCGCCGACTCATCGTGTCGAGGAAATCCAGCCGTGACCCAGATCCTCCCTCGTCTAAGAGGGAAGGCAAGGGCGACCGCGGCGGGGACGCCAATAAAAAGGAGCCCGACAGGTCTGGCGTGGGCGACAGTAAGGTAATTCCTCGTAGCACATCAGAACTCTCCGTTCAGGGGAATCCTAGCAAAACTACCGAGGAATGAAGAAGAAGGCGAAGGGCTAGCTGCTGGCGGTGATAAGCATGCATAGTTGCATACTGTTGCAGCCATTGGCACCGGTTGATGTGTCAGATGGCCGAAGGGAGAGATCAATGTTAAGTAGTATTATACAGTAATTATTATAACCGAGTTATAAGTTGCACACTAGTGGAGAAGAGGCCTTTGGTCCCAAGCAAATGACCCACTGCTGAACCAAACCGGGTCCAATGCCCCCATTGGACCCGGTTCGTTTCTGCCCAGGACGACCCCACCCGCTGGCGCCTGTCCTGTAGCGGCCTTTGGACCCGGTTTGTCATACAAACCGGGTCCAAGGGTCCACCCGCAGGGCGCGCCAGGCCGTGTCAGCCTAGGGAACCCTTTAGTCCCGGTTTGTATGACAAACCGGGTCCAAAGGCCCCCCTCTGGCTATATAACCTTGCCCCTGCCCAAGTGTGAGCCACACTTAGCCATTTTTTCACTATCTTCACAAGATGGTGTATTGCTCTCCTCTCTTCTTCACATGCACAAGAGGTGTTTGATGAAATGCTTAAGAGGATTTGCCACTTGAGTTTACACAAATCAAGCCACACTTAACTTGCTTTTTTCTTCTTCATCGAGGTTAACAACTTTATCCTTTTCATCCGCAATTGATAAAATGCATGTGTATATATACATCGTGATGTTCCGTAATGGTTTTGATCAGCTTAATTATATCATGCGGATGAATCGGCAATGGATGTACATTGACCGACGGTTTGACGAGTTCATCTGCGGGCCCGGATAATTTTATGGCCGTGGCGGAGGCAAACAAACATGGTGGCTTCATGTATTGTCCATGTGTGGACTGCAAGAATACCGTAAATTACGCTCGCTCGAGTCTCATTCACAGCCACCTTCTGCGATCCGGTTTCATGCCCGATTACTATTGTTGGACCAAGCACGGAGAAAGAGGGGTTATGATGGAAGACAATGACGAAGAGGAAGAGGATGATGACGGTTATCCCAATTTCCCTGAATACGATGATACTGCAGAAGGCAATGAAGACAATGAAGTAGAAGATCAAGAGGCACCGGATGAGCCTGCTGATGATGATCTTGGCCGGGCCATTGCTCGATGCAAGGAGAGAATGTGAAACTGAAAAGGAAAGGTTGGCCTTCGACAAGATGATAGAAGATCACAACAAATTGTTATACCCAACTTGCGAAGATGGCCATAAAAAGCTAGGCAGCGACACTGGAATTGTTGCAATGGAAGGCGAGAGAACGGTGTCACCGACTCGAGATTTGGAAAGTTGTCGACAATAATTAAGAGGAAGCTTCCAAGGGGTAACGAATTGCCCGCCGATACGTACGAAGCGAAGAAGATTGTCTGCCCTCTAGGATTAGATGTGCAAAAGATACATGCATGCATTAATGACTGCATCCTCTACCGCGATGAGTACGAGAATTTGGATGCATGTCCGGTGTGCACTGCATTGCGGTATAAGATCAGACGAGATGACCCTGGTGATGTTGAGGGCGAGCGCCCCAGGAAGAGGGTTCCTGCCAAGGTTATGTGGTATGCTCCTATAATACCACGGCTGAAACGCTTGTTCAGGAATAAAGAGCATGCTAGGTTGTTGCGATGGCACAAAGAAGACCGTAAGAAAGACGTGATGTTGAGGCACCCTGCTGATGGATCCCAATGGAGAAAAATCGATAGAGAGTTCCCAAACTTTGCACAGGATGCAAGGAACTTAAGGTTTGGTCTCGATACGGATGGCATGAATCCTTTTGGAGAGCAGAGCTGCAGCCATAGCACCCGGCCTCGTGACTCTTTGTATATATAACCTTCCTCCTTGGTTGTGCATGAAGCGGAAGTTCATTATGATGCCGGTGCTCATACAAGGCCCGAAGCAACCCGGGAACGACATTGATGTGTACCTGAAGCCATTAGTCGAAGAACTTCTACAGCTGTGGTCCCTAGCAGGTGTACGTGTGTGGGACGAGCACAAGCGGGAGGAATTTGACCTAAGAGCGATGCTTTTCGTAACCATCAATGACCGGCCTGCTCTTGGTAACATTTCGGGACAGTCAAACAAGGGATACAATGCATGCACACACTGTTTACATGAGCTCGAAGGTGATTATTTGGAAAAAGGTCGGAAGGTCGTGTACACGGGGCATCGTCGATTTCTTAGGATTACCCATCCCGTAAGAAAGAAAGGCAAGCATTACAACGGTGAGGCTGATCACCGGAGGAAGCCTCCCCATCGTGATGGTGTTGATATATTTGGTATGGTCAAGGATCTAGATGTAATATTTGGAAAGGGTCCTGGCGGACGGTCCGTTCCGAATGACGATGCCGGACACGCGCCCATGTGGAAGAAGAAATCTATATTTTGGGATCTACCCTATTGGGAAGTCTTAGAGGTCCGCTCTTCAATCGATGTGATGCACGTGACGAAGAATCTTTGCGTGAACCTCGCTAGGCTTTCTGGGTGTGTACGGGAAGACAAAAGATACACCAGAAGCACGGGAGGACCAGCAACGTTGGAAAGACCCCAAAAATCTGCATGAGAGAGTTAAAGGACGTCATTTATCCAGCTACGCTCTTACAAAAGCAGAGAAGGAAATATTTTTTGAATGTCTTAGCGAGTATCAAGGTCCCGTCCGGCTTCTCCTCCAATATAAAGGGAATAATAAATATGGAGAAGAAAACATTCCGGAACCCGAAGTCTCATGACCGTCACGTGATAATGACACGAGTTGCTTCCGATTGCATTGAGGGGGCTTCTACCGGAAAATGTTCGACTGCCCATTGTGAAGCTATGTGCATTCCTCAATGCAATTTCTCGGAAGGTAATAAACCCGGAAATTCTACCGAGGTTGCGGAATGATGTGGTCCAATGTCTCGTTAGTTTTGAGCTGGTGTTCCCACCATCCTTCTTCAATATTATGACACATCTCCTCGTTCACCTGGTCGATGAGATTTCCATTCTCGGTCCTGTGTTTCTACACAATATGTTCCCCTTCGAGAGGTTCATGGGAGTCTTGAAGAAATATGTTCATAACCGTGCTAGGCCGGAAGGAAGCATCTCCAAGGGCTATGGAACGAGAGGAGGTCATTGAATTCCGTGTTGACTTTATTCCGACCTTAAGCCGATTGGTGTTCCTGAATCGCGGCATGAAGGGAGACTAAGTGGAAAAGGCACGCTAGGAAGGAAATCAATGATATGTAGGGACGGGATTTCTTTGACTCAAGCACACTACACAGTTCTACAAAGTTCCACCATGGTGGCTCCGTATATCGGTGACCACAAGAACTTTCTACGCTCCCAGAACCCGGGGCAGTCGAACGATTGGATTAGACGTGAACACATGTCGACTTTCGGCGGTGGCCCGTACATGGCGGTGACGGTGGTGGCCAGGCGGTGGCGGTGGCGGTGGTGGGCAGTACACGGCGGTGCCGACGGTGGCCAGTACACGGCGGTGGCGGTGGTGGGCAGGCGGTGGCGACAGATGGCCACTACACGGCGGTGACGGTGGTGGCTAGGCGGTGGCGGTGGTGGGCAGTACACGGCGGTGCCGACGGTGGCCAGTACACGGCGGTGGCGGTGGTGGGCAGGCGGTGGCGGTGGCGACAGTGGCCACTACACGGCGGTGACGGTGGTGGCCAGGCGGTGGCGGTGGCGGTGGTGGGCAGTACACGGCGGTGCCGACGGTGGCCAGTACACGGCGGTGGCGGTGGTGGGCAGGCGGTGGCGACGGTGGCCACTACACGGCGGTGACGGTGGTGGCTAGGCGGTGGCGGTGGTGGGCAGTACACGGCGGTGCCGACGGTGGCCAGTACACGGCGGTGGCGGTGGTGGGCAGGCGGTGGCGGTGGCGGCGGTGGCCACTACACGGCGGTGACGGTGGTGGCCAGGCGGTGCGGTGGCGGTGCGGTGGCTTTTTTTCATTTGAAATAAGGCGGGAATGAAATTTTTTAAAAAAATTGGCCTTTGGACCCGGTTTGTATTAAAAACCGGGTCTAAAGGCCTTTTTGCGCGCAGCGAAAACGCAGCAAAAAGGCCTTTAGTCCCGGTTTGTTTTACCAACCGGGTCCAAAGGGGGGTCTTTGGACCCGGTTTGTAAAACGCACCGGGTCCAAAGGGGGGAGTATAAAAGAAAGGACTTCGTCTCCGCGGCGATCAATCCCGCGGAGACGAAGCGCGCCCACGCCGCCAGGCTGCCCAACTGCCGCGCGCCCACGCCGCTGCCGCCGCCGCCGCCGCGCGCCATCGCCGCCGCCCTCCCGCCGCGCCCGCCTCCGCCGCGCCCGCCTCCGCCGCCGCGCCATCGCCGCCGCCCTCCCGCCGCGCCCGCCTCCGCCTCCGCGCGCACGTCGGCCGCCGCCTCCGCCACTCCTCCTCGCCGTCCGCCGCCACCGCGCCCGCCTCCGCCGCGCCCGCCTCCGCCGCGCCCGCCTCCGCCTCTCCTCGCCGTCCGCCGCCATCGCCGCCGCCGACCCCGCCGGCCGCCACCGCTCCTCTCCCTCCGCCGGTAAGCCTCCTCGCTCGATCCGGCTTTTTTTTTTCATTTGTTAGATTATAGTGTATAGTTAGTTTGTTAGAAAAATTAGTGTAGTTAGTTTGTTAGTAAAATTTAGTGAAAAAAAATAGTGTAGTTAGTGTGTTAGAAAAATTAGTGTAGTTAGTTTGTTAGTAAAATTTAGTGAAAAAAAAATAGTGTAGTTAGTGTGTTAGAAAAATTAGTGTAGTTAGTTTGTTAGTAAAATTTAGTGAAAAAAAAAAATAGTGTAGTTAGTGTGTTAGAAAAATTAGTGTTAGTAAAATTAGTTAGAGAAAAGTTAGAAAATTAGTTAGTTAGTGTTAGTAAAATTAGTTAGAAAAAAGTTAGTAAAATTAGTTAGGAAAAAGTTAGAAAAGTTAGAAAATAGATTCATTTGTGTCGGCGCCGCCCCCCGCGCGCGCCGACGACTTAGACCGTGGCGGTGCCGAGTCCGTAGCGGTGCCGCCGCGACATAGACTTAGGGTCGCGAAATAGAGAAAGAGCGAGCGAGGAGGAGCGCCGAGTCCGTGGCGGTGCCGGTACTGCCGGCGCCCCTGCCGACGCCCCCAAAACAGGGTCGTGGAACCCGATATCTATGTATGCATGTAACTGCAGTATCTGCTTTCAGCACTATATTATCGATCCTTAGTTAAGAACTACACATATGTAACTCCATTTTCAGTTTTCTGCATTATCCTTAATTTGATCATATGATGGTTCCTATGTATAGCTTGCAGGTCGTTGTAGAAAGCATGGAGAGAGATGAAATTGAAGAAAATTTCATGGAGGAACTCATAGCAAACGGTACTCTGGATGATCGCGACGATGTCACCGCAACTTATTTGAATGACTCCGGTGAGGGAGCGGAGAATATTGAGGAAGAAGATCCTCATAATGGCTCCCGAACTGTAGTTATCACCGAGGTATATAAACTAATTAAGCCGCTGTTGATCGACTAGATGCATTAACTAATTAAATTGTACTGACTATGAATTATTTCTTTTTTAGCCCTCCGGATCGAGCACTTCTTCCGTAAAGTCGAGGAAGCGAGGCCCGGCCAAAAAGTTGGATGACGGTGTTAGGCACGACATCACCCACATCGAAAAGGATGGTAAACCGATTGCTCCGGAGAAAGGTGCAAAGGCATTTATAGCTCAATGCGGAGTGCTTGTTAGGGACCACGTCCCGATCACCGTTCGAGAATGGCACAAGCCGAAGGGACTAGTGCTGTCTCGCAGAGGAAGAAGGTCAAGGTCTTTATATCGATGATGTAGCCAAAAACAGCATTATGGACAAGCTCATGTCACATTTCAACATAGTACCCGAAGAGGGGGTGACGCTGAAAAGGCCAAGATGGAGCGAGGCCCTCCGCGAGTTTGGCAAGAAGAAGATGGCCGAACTATTCAAGAGCCACAAGAAAAGATTGCGCCGCCTTATCAAGATAGAGAAGACTCCGGACAATGAGAAGGTAAAAACTCACCGGGAAGAATTCGTGAAGTACGAAGCACGGAGTCGAAGAATTTAAGAGAAGGTCGGAAATAAATAAGGCAAATGCTGCGTTGAAGCTATATCACCAAATTCCGGGTCCAGGTGGATACGGGGCTAACCGTCCTAAGTGGCAGGCAGCTGAGGCGGAACCGACCAGTAAAGGGATCAGATTAGGGACACACGGTTGGATCGAACGGTGCAAGGAGTGGTTCTACGGGATTGGGGGAACGTTGGATCCGGAAACGGGGAAGTGCATCTATAAGAAAGCTCATCCGAAGGTTCCCATTGAAGCCCTGGAAAAAGCACATAAGGACGTGGAGGAGGGAGGTTCCAGCCCGAAAGAGAGAACGATGAGCCGACACGTGCCCTTGGGAACAAAGAACACGGCGGACGAACACGAGGCACGGAAGGCTCCGTTCCGTGGAAGTATGGCTTCCTGCGGAAAGGAAGAGATTTCCTGATAAAAGCCATGAGAGGAGAAAGGCAAGGGAAACAGACCGCTTTGCGACCTTAGAGGGCCGTTTTACCACCATGGAAGCCCAATTAACCATGGTAACCCAAGTACTTACATCCCAGATGGCTCAGGGGCAGGGCCGTAGATCCTCGCGCCATTGCTCGATGCCCTCGTCCCGCTGCAATCTCAACAACACCGGAGAAGCAGCGTAGCTTCCTCTCAGCAGGCCGATCATATTAATGATGAGGTGGTCGAGCCTCCTCGCTACCCCCGTGGATGATCTCACCGAGAGCCGTCCTTGTGAGCTGCATGTTAAAGTTTTCAACCTATCCTTCAAGGCGGCGGTCGGCATCTTCTTACCTACAAGGTCTTACCATTGCCGTCCTGGTCCAAGACGACTTTGCTGTTGTGATGGTGGATGAAGTGTTGAGAGATTATGAGGGGATGGTGCTTGAGCACCCTGCAGGTGAAGATGGGGAAATCAAAGAACTGGGAGAAGCCCGTAGAACCACCGTGCAATGGCGGAAGGAGAACATTGTGTTTCCAGGTGAGAAGCCAACAAGCAGGCCACCTCCGCCTCCTCCTCCACCTGCAGGGTCTCCTCCGCGTGATGATTCTCCTCTGCGCGATGATGATTCCCCTATCCATGACCAGTCTCCTCCGCGTGAAAATATTCCGCCGCCTCCTCCTCCTCGTCAGGAGACTCCGCCGCTTCCACCTAAGGAAAAGAGGAAGCGGTCCGCGGCACCTCCTACAGCTCCGAAGAGATCATCAACTCCAATGAGGGAACAGACTCCAGAGTTGTTGCCACATGAGCGAGATCGAAGAGCAAAAGGCGTTTCTTGCAACCGCGCCGAAGAAGATGTTTATTCCACCGCATACGGTGAAGCACTTTGCCGAGACGAGAATGAAGAGACCTCGAGCTGAGATCCGATCATGACCGCTCTCTTGGACGAGTCCTATAGAGCGATGAAAGAAGCAAAAAAAGTCGCCCAGCTTGGACGAGCAGGACATTCAGGCCGCACCCCACTTCATCGTGGAGCCATATCATGATCCGGAGACGGCATCGATGATCGAACGGGCGGCTAGAGCTCGGGGAGCATCGGTTGAGTACGAAGATTACTATCCAACGGCTCAAGTGGTAAACACGTATAGATACGGAAAAGATCTCGTCAAACCCGGCGAGCTCGCGCGTCTAGGGACTCAGATGCGAAGGTTGCATGAATGGTACCTGAAAGCCTGTCGAAGAAGTGAAAGCTACCTCACGGTGTATCTTAGAGATGAGCATTACTTCCGGGGGAAGATGAGATAAACATTGAGCTAGAAGAACTGTTTCAGTTATTCAATCAAGACGCCCTCGACAAAGTCGTTATCGGTTGCTACTGCTCGTAAGTGATTTATTTGTGTAATTAAGTTTGTAGCTCATTCATTTGCACTAACAATTATCCTTATTATATTCTTTGTGTACGCTATACATTTAATTATGCAGAATGAAGAAGTCTGGAATACAAAAGAGGCAAGCTCCTACCGCCGGGGTTCATAGACCCAAACACGAGTTCATGAAGTTACGGTTCGAGACTTCGCCAAGGACACGAGAGGACAACATGGTAATGTTTTTAGTGAAGCAAGCGAGACAAAGAGGATATATTCTTTCCCTACAACTTCCAGTGAGTGTTATATATAACATACGTTATTGTTGTGCAGCTTCCACTTTATTCTCCTAATCATTGAGCTATGCCTTCTGCAGATTCCACTTTATTCTCCTAATCATTGATCTTCACCGAGGAGTCGTAAACGTCATGGACTCGAAACGTAAAGAATATGCGGAATGGGCGGACATGGCTGCCATCCTCCAGAGGTAGTTTCAATCAATTTCTTATTGGCATCTTCATCTGCTCTAATTCGAAGATATCATCAACTAATCAATTACTCATTTACTCATTATTTTTGCCGGGCAGGGCTTGGAAACGGTTCATCAATACTGTTCCGGGTAAATGGAAACCGGAGCTTACATTTCAAGATTACCCCGTAAGTAGTACTATATATCTATGTCCGTGAAACTCTATATATGATATTTACTTTCAATACGATGCTTGATTATTAGTTTGATCGAACTATTTTTTTCATAAAGTGTATGAGGCAGGAACAAGGGAATAACTTATGTGGATACTACGTCTGCACCTTCATGCGTGACATGTCCTGTCCCAAGGGTGGGGATGCCCAAATACACCACACTCGTGTACGATAACAAATTTTCACAATTAATCTTAATTAGTACCATCTATTGTATTGAGTTCCATTCATATATTGATCTCCTTTTTTAAATATAGATGACACGCCTGCGGGACACTCTCATAACAATGGATCAAATAAAAGCAATTCAAGAGGAAATCGCGGGATTCTTTATTACCGAGGTCCTTACCCCGGGTGGAGAGCACTATCGGCGGATCGTGACGGGGACGAAATTCGTCGAGGACATGTTGTATTGTAAATATGCATGCATTACGTGTACTGTTGACGATGTCGTGTACCGTTGACAATGTCTATATATATTCATGACGATTTTTTGTGGTTTCTTGAATGATATATATGCATTGCTGAAACTCTGCCGCGGCATAGAAACGCCCGTTTCTCTGCCGTGGCAGAAACGCTGGTACAGCCCAAACCTGTGCCGCGGCAGAGAAATAGCAATTCTCTGCCGCGGCAGAGGAACCTAGGCCCGGTTCGTACCTCGAACCGGGACCAAAGGCCTTCCACCGCGAGCTCACTGGCCGCACCACGTGTCGAGGCCTTTAGGCCCGGTTTATCTTTGAACCGGGACTAAAGGGTACCCCCTTTAGTCCCGCCTAGTTGGTCCCGGTTCGGGAACCGGGTCTAAAGGCCCAAATGGACCGGGCCTATTGCCCCGTTTTCCACTAGTGGCAGTTTATATGTTTGGAGTCCAGCCTACTGGAAAATATTGGGGGTATTTTAATGGTTTTGTAAAACATCAGTAGACTTTTTTAGCTGTCCGCTCGAGTACTCAATCGATTCATGTTTAATATATAATCTTTTGTTTTGGTTTGTATCAGCAATGACATGATAATCGTCAAGTGTGATGTCTTTTGGCCATTTTCTTGTGAATATGTATGCGGAGCAGGATCAAACACTTCTCCATGGATACTATCTTTTGGTTATGTACAATATGCGTGAATTATTTCATTATTTCCCCAACTTTTAGATATGTAACCCAAAAGTGAAGAAGCTTACATATGTACTAGACGGATAGCAAGCTTCGCCGCTGTCTGCCGGGCGTTGTCACAGTGTTGCCACTGCAGTGCACTAATTGGCACTTTCATCTGTCATGCAGCCTAGCAGTGGGCGACTGGCCATGCTTGCCAGATGTGGTTTTCCAGGCTTGTGGGTGTGGCTTTCGGCAGCTAACTTCTGATGGTTCGGTACATAAGCTTTTTACATTCTCCTTTGATCTTCTCTTTTGCAGGGAACCAGTCATAATCGACATCACAGTACCAATAAAAAAAACTTTACATCCCTATTTATCAGTCATTGATGCAACCTAAGTTGAATGTTGCAAGAAATCACTGCCTTGCGCAGCTAGCCCACCTTACAGTATAGAAGAATGGTGACTAGGCAAAAAAAAAAGTATTTGTATTGCAGGCTACTAAATAGGATATTTAGTCAAATCCAATAATCGGCCAAAACCATATAACTAAGTAATGGCCAAAGCATCACACCCACAAATAATACATCTTAATTGTAGTACCACACGATATTAATTGTAGTTTCTATGAGGCACAAAAGTTGCCCATATGGAGCTTGCACATGTGAGACCCATCAGCATGGAGAGTGTGTCGTATAAGAGAATCACCATGTTGTTACATAGAGACATAACTTAGATAGAACGGAGAGGTAACAGCTGCTGCAAAAATAAAATTTTGTGTAAACTTACGCTTAGTACATCTATCGTAAATAAAAAATATAAACCAGAATGGAGCATTTAACCATATGTTCTTCTTTCATGTGTCTGATCAATGTTAAGCTTTGCCATCACTCATCTTTATATACTATATTGTGAAGCATTTTGAATAAAAGGAAAATATTATTTCACAAAAGTTACTGCAGGTTCGATGAGAGAACAATACTTTCATTATGTATGTAAATATAATTAGTGTGTACCTGGCCACCAGTGAACCAAACCATGCCTGTCTCGATGATTTTCAGTCAAGTAATCAACCAAGCAATGCATTAACTACGAAAGCACAATAAAATCAGGGCTGTAACTCAATTTGTATATGTCAAGACATCCCTTGACTGAAGTTATCGTTGTGGTAAAAAAATCATTCAAGCAATGAGCCATGCAGGTCAATAATTCATAGAAGCAATTAAGAATTGGACTGAATTTAAGATGTATAGGGAAAAAGAGATGGATAAAGCATGAACCTGTGCATATTTGTCGCTATCTATTTCATACAGGGAAGCTTGCAGACAACAGAAGCAAAGAGCAGAGAGCAACACACGATAAATAAAGTAAAGAAAACGTGTTGATGATAACACACATTGCATAAACAGGAAAGAAAAAGAACTTACGTACTAGACGAAATTACATTTCATTTTAACATTTTTCTATAGTGTCCTTACCCAAGGAAAAATATACCGCACGCCCAAGATCCCCGACGCAGCGGACGATATCGAGGTCCGTCGCGCAACGAAGCGCAACTTGGAGGAGCTGCAGCTGCAGATCACGCATCTCCCGCACATGCCGACGCACTAGGAGGCCGCGCGCAGCAGCCTGCAGCCGCACCGCCGCCGACACGTGGCGGATAGCGATCCAAGCCGGAAGCGGTGACGGCGACGGAGGGAAACGGCCCTGGTGGAAGGGCATCCCGGGCGGTGTCGATGTAGAGCCCGGGGCCAAGGTCGCTCCCACACAGCCGAAAGGCAGGGACGGCATCGGTGGCAGCAGCAGCCGCTGTTGCGGTGTTGGTGACGAGACGACGGCAGCTGCTGTTGCTGTTGCAGCTGCCCAACGAACGGCAGGGACAACGTCGGTGAGGACAACAGCTGCAGCGGCAGCGTTGGTGGCGGCGGCAGCTGCTTCTGTTGCTGCTGCAGCGTCCCGGTGGGGAAGAAGGCGGCCGGCTGCTGGAGAAGAGGGACCCCCGTCGTCGAGGTAGGGCTCGGCCCGGAGATGTTGGACAGCAGTAGCAGGGACTGCAGCAGCCCAACGTCGGGTGGCGGCGACGACAGCAGCAGCGTCGGCTGCAGCGGCCCGGCGATCACGGCGGAGGCCGCCTGGTGCGTCGGCTGCCACAGCAGCACGCCGCCAGCGGCGGCCCATAGGGACCGGCCAGGAAGAGGCGGATCTCCTGGACAGCAGTGGTGAGATCGCGGATTGCTCCGGCGATCTCCTCCGGGGTGAGGGCGACGGGAAGCGGCGCGGTGGAGGTGGCCGGCACTGGCCTGGGCGGGGCACCGGTGGTGGTGGCCATCGGGCCAGTGGTGGTGGGATGGCTGGACATGCTCGAACCCGGAAAGCTGATACCAAATTGTTATGGTGCTGCTAGAGGGGTGGCGCGAGAGGGCCGGCCGGTGGCAAGAGGGAAGGGATTTCCTTCTTAATTCTTGCTTGATTAGATTGGTACGTCTCCTCTCCTTATATAGAGAGGTTTACTTGACCCCTAAGCAAGCAACTCTTATCTCTAATTAACCCTAAAACTAACAGGCTATACCGCCAGTCCAAGCTCATTACGTACTCTAACAGAACTTCTAAATTCTAATCAAGAAAGAGAAACATTACAATTACCACCTACACCGGGAAACAGAGGCCTGTCAACATCATCATGCATAGCAATATAAGAAATAATTAGAGGCAATTATGGCTCAATAGGTAAATTAATTTGAATGTTTCTGCTGGTCATTATGATCTATGATGCAGATAGTTTAGATGAGATCAAGAGCAGAAGATAACGCACGGGGGATTATTTTGGCTCATTTGGGAACATTTTTTTACTTCTTTACTTTCCTCCTGATAAAAGTATGAACTGAGATATACTTCCATAGAAGTCATCTACCACTGAGATCGTTTGTAATATATTTAGCACATGATGTGGTCAGTCCAGAGAATATTGCAATGATGCAACAAATAATCACTTCAACAAATATATTTTATTTACTTTGTTCTTCCTGCAATCCAGATGCTCGATAGCACTTGCCAAACCCGTTCAAATATCAGTCACCAGTTCACAATCAACCTCAAGTCATAGCTAAGCGCCTAAGCCATTTGCCTAACAATTCCCTGTAAGAAAACCACAATTGTGGGGCGACCAAATTGGCTCCTAACTAAATAGTCAACACAGCTAGCCATCAAAGAGTGTTCTAATCTCAAATCATGAAGTGCATCACATAATCCCCACTCAAACAGCCAATTATTTACAATATTTATAAAGAGCTAATCACATCGAATTTCTAAGTTTGAATGTTTAGGAAAGATCATGTAAGTAGACGCAGTTCAGTAATCCACTCAAACCAAGGTCCTATCAAACACCTTCTAAGGAACTAAAAATAATTCAATTGGCTCGAAACACGTGAACTACTTCAAAAACTATGTGCACCCCCAAATTATGGAGAGCTGCAACCTAGTGGACGCTCTATCACAACTCCAACCCATCCAAAGCTCAAATTGGTTGAACTCACCACTACAATCAGAAGCAGTAGAAGCCCCAATTAAGCATATAGCAGTACAGCAAGCCACATGTGTCCTGTATCGAACAGACGAACAGGGAGAAAAGGAGGAGTGCATAGATCTGCTTGTAACTTACCCTTGACGGTGTATGAAAGCAGCATGGGTGTGAATTCCTCGGCGTCGGGGCGGGAGACCGTACGATCTTGGTTTGGCGTGTGCGACAGCTCGTCGAACACCTGGACCAACTGTGGGAGCCGGAACAACGCCGACGACTCCTCCGGCTTCGGCGGCATCCACGCATGGAAATGGGAAGAGGGGATGGGGGACATGGGAGATGGAGTTCGGCCTCCCACGGCTGTCCAAGCCGAGCGTGTAGATGTTGGCCGCAGGTAGCACCACGACAAGTGTCCCAAGCGCCACAGCGGCCTGCTTGAAATCTTGCGAATGGTTCAATTTATACTTGAGAATATTCTATAAATTTTCCTACCTTATCATTCAGTACAAACATGTGTTAAGATACTTGTTAAACCATATGCTACGTAATCTTTACCACTCTATTTAACAGTATTATAAATGGGCAAGAACACTCACGCAAAAGTGAACTTATATACACTATAGAGATCGTCTTTAAAAAAAAAATCCAAGGAGGCATGCGAGATAGTTCTATTTTAGTATGTTGTTACAGAAAAGTGTCTAAGCAAGGAGGAAAATAAATTATATTATAAAGTATGATTTAAATTTAGCACAACTCAAATATATTAAAATTATACTATAATTATATAATAAAGAATATAATAATCAATGTTCAGAAACATTGTTGCATGATTAACAATGTTAACCATGCAATATACAATATGTATCTGTTAGTACTGTAGTATAATGAATTTTATAAATAAGTTCAAAAGTTTAGTATAATTATATTTACTGCACAAGGTCCCAAATTTTGTCGGAATGTCCATGTACCTGATTGGTCAGTGAAAGCCTAAATTTTAGTTGCGATATGTGCAGAAACACTTCACCAGAGCATTAGATGGTTAGGCAAATCAGACTGAAGCACACGACCAATCCATATGTATAGGGAAAGGGAGCAGAATCACGCCGACAAATGTATTGAAGATTGAATACTTATTGAGTGGTACCTTTATTTGATAGCCAGAACAAAGAATCGTCATGAATAATAAGGCTGTGTATTCCCAAATGAGCGCACACGAAACCATTTTAGTGCCAAGAACCATTGCTTCTCCTAAGCCAAAACTCTGCTACAATATCAATCTTCTCCGCAAATACTCTTTGCCTGGCTAAAACTACGGTCAGATCAGAGCTTGGAGTTCCTCTAAAGTACCCTTGTTCCTTGTGAACGCCCAAGTGGAAAGTGAGCACACTTGTTTCTGATTTTATCTCCCAAATAGAGACCCGCGGTCCTTCTTTCAGCAAAAAGAAATACCCATCCGAGTACAACACATCAATGGTATCAATGGGGAAGCTCGATCTTGTGAATGCCATCGTTCTATACGGCGAAAATAAGGAGCTTTCGGAAAACTCAGGGTTGGTGATTATGAGAATTGGCTCGGAAATTTCGCCGTCGCTTGATTTGTTAGGTACGAAAGCAAGGGAGGCCCGCATTGTAGCCGTTGATGTCACCGGATATTTTGTGAGTAGTGGCTAGCATTCAAAATATGAATAATTGGTTATTCCCACTCATTTAAAAAATGCTGAAATTCTTAAATTTTTATAAATTTTAAAAAACCATATAAGTAGTCTACGAAGTTAATTTGAATACAAAATTTGGTTTTCAAAATTTCCCGGTAACCGGTTGGCATTTTCAGATAATCGTAATAACCAGAAACCTTGAACACAATTCATGAAGGCGTAAGAAAGTAAAGTATTCCTTCCTAACTCACATTCCAAGTATACTCATGGTCCGAGCTAGTAATAAACTAAGGCTAACTAATATATAGCATGATTAATTGCTTCCGGTTTATTAATCCCGTGCATATATCTAGGTTGTGAATTTGACCTATATACTCCCTCCGTCTATAAAAGGATATCTCAACTTTAGACCAATTTGAATGTATCTAGATACTAAAATAGATCTAGATACATCTAAATTTTGACAAAGTTAAGACATCCCTTTATAGACATAGGAAGTACTATAAATTATATGACACAATAATCATACCGTTAGAAAGTATAACATCCAATAATTTTTTTTGTAATATATAAATTATATTATGTTGGTCAAAATTGATGACCTAGGGATATGCGTAAGATTAATAAACCGGGGCACACACAGTGTGTGAAAATGATCTTCTGTCCCGAGCTAATTACATGTGCTGCATTTGGTGTCTCTTTTCTATACATACATGCAGCTTTTACATTAACTAATACTATCTCCGTCCAATTAAAATTATTTAAGATTTCTCTAAAGTTAGATGTGTCTAAACACTATGTCATATGGCAGAGGGAGTACCACCTATCGAATCTACTCCCTCCTTCCCAAAGTAGGATGTGAAAGTTTTCTGTCAAAGTTAAACTTCTTAAAGTTTGTCAAACTATGTAGAAAAAAGTGTCAAAACTTATAATCTCAGACCGATATTGTTTTTTGAAAGGAATACGGTAGGGAAAACCCCTACAGTGATTTTGTTTTTTAAATAATAAGAACCCAAATTCACGTCTCTTGGGACTTGTACATCCACTTTCAAACCGATATTGTTAGCATGACCATAAAATATACTTTCATATTGTGTGCATTTGGCATCCTATATGTTCATATTTTTTGCTATATAATTAGTTAAAATTCAAATAGTTTGACTTTGACCAAACACTAAATGCATCGGGAAGGAGGGGGCAAGACAAATCCAAGTCACTTAATTTAGGACGTAGCATGAATTTTTCTGGATTATGATAGTGGCGTTGTATAGATGCAGAATGTATTTTAGATACCGGGATTATATAAGAAAACAAAAACGGAGCAAGTAATACAGCACAATCAATGAAGGCAGTGGCGCAGAAAATAAAACAATATAATGCAGAAATCGGTGATAAGAAGACATACAGAGCAAGGGCATTCTGAAGCCAGCACGCCGTGAACATGACGACGAAGTGGTGGGGAGCATTCCGTGAGCCGCAGCGCCTCCTGCGTAGGGGATGAAGGGGAGAGCCCCGTGCCGCGGATGGCGCGGTCCAGAGCCTCCCGCGTGGCAGAGGCCGATGCGGAGGAGAGCTCCCCGCGCGGCAGCGACGGCAGTGGCAGCGGTGGGAAATGTGCCTCACGTCTCACGACAGGGACGGCGGCGGTGGAGGGCCTCCTCCGTAGTGGGGACGAGGATGAAGGCGAGAGCGCCATGTCGATGGCGCGGTCGAGAGCCGCGGAGGCGGATGCAGGACGCGAGGGCGGCGAGGAGAGCCGCCCATCCCCTGGAAGGGAAGTAGGCGGAGGTCGTCGGAGGCGAAGAGGAGGCTCCCGGTGGGCGGAGACGGCGCGGGCGAGGAGCGTGCCGCGCGGCGCAGGTGGAGGCGGTGAAGGGGAGCCTCTCGCAACTCCGGGACGGGAGTCGAGGGAGGGGTGCGGCGCCGTGCACACCTCGGCAACGGCGATCGCCCGTGTCCATGGTGCCGTAGGCGGAGGCTCGCGTCCCGGGCGGCGCGCGGCGACAGCGGAGCCGTACGCAGACGCTGGGCGCCCGATCACGCCGGCGCGCCAGGGCTCAAGAGCCGTTGAGCGGGTGGAGGGAATGCGTAACCCTAGCCTACAGATTAAATTGGAGAATGAATCGGAGGAGAATTGGGTTTTTTAGAATTGGAGATTGGAGCCAAGCCGCTCGGAGGTGTTCGGGTTTGAGTTTGGCGGATGGGAGGAGGTGGAAGTCCCAGTTCTCAATTTAGGGCGTTGCTACACGGTGCGCGGTTACCAGTTTGCTTTACGCAGTGCCCCCTGTCCGAACCAGAACCTTTCCCAAAAAAGTAGGTGGGGCCAAAGGTAGACAGCGACAGGCATCTGAAAAAAGAAAGCATCCTCTGTCCTGGGAAGCGCGTCCACACGCGGTGACGCAAAAAGACTAGATCCACAGGCGGCTGGTCCAGATGTAACAAAATAAAAAAGGCTCAGAACGATCCCAACCAAAAACAGAGGAAACTCTACCTGCAACATTTTCTTACTCCATTCGCCGGCGGCTGGAAGCTCCATGGCTTGAGCTTCTTCGGTAGAAAAGTTACAGGAAATCAAAAATAAAACAGAAAACAAAATAGGGAGGCGCGCCAGAATCTACAACCACCGAAACATGTATAAAAAGTTACAGCCCATGCACCTCTAGATCTGTATTCTTACATGAACATCCAGGAAGCTAGATTCAGGCCGGCTGATGCATCAGTATCAGCTACCCCACAGATTTTGTCATAGATGTATAAAACTGGTCTCCAACAGTTATGAGAGAAAAAGACATAGTCGTACAAAGTGGTCTGCATCGTAGGATGCATGTTCTTGGAGTACAATACAACACCAAAAAGCACCAGGTTTTAGCAGTTTGTGAGACCGCACCTTAAACTAGTAGATGAACAAAAACTAGTGGCAAACTGCATTGCCAGGAACCTGAAAGCAAGGAGAGGCATGTAAAATTTCTCTTCCAAGAAGCTAGAATATGTAATGTAGCCATGATTTCTCTCAAATCAGTCTTCATCATCTGCAAGAAAAAATAACCATGCAATAAATTTAGTAGCTGTTTATTGGTTGAAACAAATAAAAAGGAAAAAACATTGTAGGGAGTAAAAAATGTTGCAGGCTTGAAGACAAGTACATATTGTCTTCAATATGTATTTTCTGCTAATTTTCTGCTTGAAGTAATTGCAGACCGGGTGAATAAAGCATGGTAGGAAATAAAAATACAGTAGAAAGTTTCTGCAAATGTTCTGCTATCTAAATTATATGGAAATGTAACTATTTCTATATATTTGCATATATGGATTTCTGGTTTCCTGATCTAAATACACCAACACCTGAAGTTGATCATCAGGACCAAGTTGATGGTCAGAACAATGTTGAGGATCTAACAGAACAGGGACATCAAGATACAGGGGGACCAACACTGGTCCATCTTTGCGTCAGTTCATAAAAAAGATTGAAAACCTACATGTATATAAAAAAACATCCTATACATATATTCTTGCTAATAGAAAATCACACCAGAATGTATTTATTGACACTAATTTACATCCTAAAAAATTACAAGGAACAAAACACTGCGTATATAATATCCTATATGCAGGATGTATTAATTGCCTAAAAAATACATCCTGTTAGTAAAAAGCATTATACTAGAACCTATGTACAGGTTGTATTAAAGTGCCAACAAATACATCCCATTAGTAAAGCATTATACTCCTATATGCAGGATGTATTAATTGCCTAAAAATACATCCTATTTGTAAAGCATTATACTAGAAAAAAGGGCCTAAAAATAAGTAGTATATCCTATTAGTAAAGCATTATACTAGAGAATCCTATATGCAGAAGGTATTAATTGCCTCATCCAGATAGTAAAGCATTATACTAGAACTAGTATAAGCAGGATGTATTAGAATGTCTAAAAAATACATTCTATGGTCATACAAAAACATAGGAAGTCGGAAGTAGGGCAAAAGCTAGCCTTCGGGTTCTGATGGCGACTTGAGGAATATTAGGACGCCCAATACATGCAAGTCATTCGAGTGTGTGTTTATTGAGTTGCTTTGCCGTAGCCAGCTAGCTAGTTTTTCTAGTTGATCAGTTGAGCTAGTTTCCCTAGTTGCCAAACACGCTGATAACAAGACGTGCGTCTAAGCGTCTTACGGGTTAGCAAAAAGGACATCAGGTGAGCTATCTGTGTGCAGGTTTCGAGATCTATGGACGATAAATATGACGGGATGCTGTAGTGGAGTACAGAGACTTCAGATGTAGCAGCGCACCAAATAAAACAAGAACGAAGAACACCCAAAAATTGCTCGCAACAGACGCCACTGGAAATGCATCGCCCTCTTGAAACCACAGGATAGGCGAAGAGCATTGGAACTGAGATACTCACCCGCTCAAAAATCGAGACCCAGATCCCTCCTCCCTGCCAGTCATCGGTGATGTCGAACCCGCGGCGAAGCTGCTGGACCGAATCGTCGCCGGCCCGTCGCCGCACTGCCGCGCGAACCGCCTGCTAGATTCGTGGGGGAGCCGTTGGTCGCGTCCATGGAGAGATTTCGAGGCTTCGCCGCGACGAGGAAGGGGATTAGGGAAATTGGCCTGGTTCGCCACGCCGCCGTGCCGCCGCGCCGCGCGCTCCGCCTGCTAGCTTCGCCGGGGAGCTTGTGATCTCGTCGATGGTGAGATTTGAGGCGGAGAAGAGACGCTCGGCCACGAAGAGGAAGGCGAATGGGGAATGGCAATCTCGATGGAGAGAGACTAGGCTGTCGGCGTGGGTGGGTTGAGCCAGGGACGTCCGATCGGGATCCAACGCATGAAACGAGTGAGCACCGCGTATGACAAGATAGTGCCCAGGCAGAAATTAGATTTTGCGCTCAATTTATGGCATCTTCAACCGGGCGACGGAAACGGTCGCTGCTGCTGCGTTCGCGCGGATCGGAAATACGCCTGCACCCCGGTCTAACGGTGCGACACATTATGTTTGGGTCATCCGTGGAGACGCAAACGCAGCGCAAATATGTGGCACGTTTGCGTCTTCGTGGATGCTGCGCGGTCGCGCTGAGCGTTCGCTCGCTTGTCCACGGGCTCGCCTGGCAGCGACCCTGGCTCGAGCCGGCGCAAGTTAAAGCAAAGCAACCGCCAGGGAGGGCAACCGCCGAAATAGCAACCGCGCCGATCGATGCGTCAACCGCCGGAATGGAGCGCCGACCCGCCGCGGAAGAGCAACCGCAGACCTCTTCGTTATACGCGCCGCCATTAATCCCATGCGCCTGCTCTAATTCATGTCCAACTGGCTGCCATTCTTCTTCTCCAACACCGGCTAGCCACCATGAACAACTTGTCGTTGCCATCGGACACCGACAACGAGGGGAAGCCGCCGGGATGGCGACATTGGTGGGATAGGGCTGCCACGCCGAGCAACCCTAGCTCCCCGCCGACAGAGGGCGAGGAGGCGGGGGCGCCGTTGGCCTCGACGGCCAGGACGAGGAGGACTCATACGCAAGGTGGGCACGGCTGGAGGCGGCGGACGACGCGGCACTGGCAAGGAAGGAGGCAAGGGCCTGGGCGCAGGCGCAAGCACAGGCGGAGGCACGAGATATGCATGTTGAAAGTTGAAAGCAACCGCTGAAACTTATATCTTCCTTTGTGTTGCTTCGATGCCTTTACTTTGAATTTATTGCTTTATGAGTTAACTCTTATGCAAGACTTATTGATGCTTGTCTTGAAAGTATTATTCATGAAAAGTTTTGCTATATGTCATCTATTTGTCAAACTATAGATATTGCTTTGAATCACTCCATTCATGTCATATGCTTTACAATAATGCTGATCAAGATTATGATGGTAGCATGTCACTTCAGAAATTATTCTTGTTATCGTTTACCTACTCGAGGGCGAGTAGGAACTAAGCTTGGGGATGCTGATACGTCTCCAACGTATCTATAATTTCTGATGCTCCATGCTTGTTTTATGACAATACCTACATGTTTTGTTCACACTTTATATCGTTTTGATGCGTTTTCCGGAACTAACCTATTGACGAGATGCCGAAGTGCCAGTTCTTGTTTTCTGCTGTTTTTGGTTTCAGAAATCCTAGTAAGGAAATATTCTCGGAATCGGACGAAATCAACGCCCAGTACCCTATTTTCACATGAAGCTTCCAGAACACCCGAGAGCCACCAGAGGAGGGCCCTGTGGGCCCCAGATGACAGGGTGGCGCGGCCAGGGCCTGGGCCGCGCCCCCCTAGTGTGTCATCGCCTCGTCGACCCTCCGACTCCGCCTCTTCGCCTATTTAAGGGTCCCTGACCTAAACCTCGATACGAATAAGCCACGGTACGAGAAACCTTCCAGAGCCGCCGCCATCGCGAAGCCAAGATCTGGGGGACAGGAGTCTCTGTTCCGGCACGCCGCCGGGACCGGGATGTGCCCCCGGAAGGCTCCTCCATCGACACCACCGCCATCTTCATCACCGCTGCTGTCTCCCATGAGGAGGGAGTAGTTCTCCATCGAGGCTCGGGGCTGTACCGGTAGCTATGTGGTTCATCTCTCTCCTATGTACTTCAATACAATAATCTCATGAGCTGCCTTACATGATTGAGATTCATATGATGATGCTTGTAATCTAGATGTCATTATGCTAGTCAAGTGGGTTTTACTTATTTTATCTCCGGAGACTCCTTGTCCCACGTGTGTAAAGGTGACAGTGTGTGCACCGTGTGGGTCTCTTAGGCTATATTTCACAGAATACTTATTCACTGTTATGAATGGCATAGTGGAGTGCTTATTTATATCCCTTTATGATTGCAATGTGCTTTGTATCGCTACTAGTCTATGTGCTACTCATGTGATGTTATTAAAGTAGTCTATTCCTCCCGCATGGTGTAATGGTGACAGGTGTGTGCATCATGTGGTTCTTGTCGTAGATTATGATCATAATCTCTTGTAGGTTATGGAGTTGATTATCGCTATGATAGTATTGATGTGATTTATTCCCCCTTCATAGTGTATAGGTGACAGTGTGTATGCTATGTTAGTACTCGGTTTATTTTGCAAAGATCCATTATGCTCTAAGGTTACTTAAACATGAATATCGAATGTTGTGGAGCTTGTTAACTCCGGCATTGAGGGTTCGTGTAATCCTACGCAACGAATGGTGTTCATTATCAAACAAGAGTATATGTAGCACAAATGAGAGAAGTTATTATTTATTATGCGATCAATGTTGAGAGTGTCCACTAGTGAAAGTATGATCCCTAGGCCTTGTTTCCAATACTGCAAACACCGCTTATTTACCGTTCTGTTGCATGTTTACTCGCTGCCATATTTTATTCAGATTGCTATTACCACTCATATACATCCATATTACTTGTATTTCACTATCTCTTCGCCGAACTAGTGCACCTATACATCTGACAAGTGTATTTGGTGTGTTGGGGACACAAGAGACTTCTTGCTTTGTGGTTGCGGGGTTGCTTGAGAGGGATATCTTTGACCTCTTCCTCCCTGAGTTCGATAAACCTTGGGTGATCCACTTAAGGGAAAACTTGCTGCTGTTCTACAAACCTCTGCTCTTGGAGGCCCAACACTGTCTACAGGAAAAGAAGCGTGAGTAGACATCAATGCCTCATGCATTCCTATGAGTTTATGAGGTATTGGTATTTTAATCTCCCCCTCACAATTGACTTTATTAGTGTATCTTAGCCTATCTTTTTCTCTTTTTTCATGGATATTTGCAAAATTGGTACACAAGCTTAGCATCTTATATCGAATAAAAACTTTCCTAGCTTCTCTAGCTACATCACCAAATTCTCTAAGAAGAGTTTCTAGAATAAAATCTTTCTTTTCTCCTTCTTCCATATCACCGAGTGTAAGAAACATATGTTGCATCATGGGATTAAGATTAACAAATCTAGCTTCCAACATGTGCACTAAAGAGGCAGTAGCAATTTCATAATCAGGAGCAAGTTCTACCAAGGATCTATTTTCAAAATCTTCAGTCTTACTAACATGAGTGAAAATTTCTTCTATATTATCTTTTCCAATGATAGACCCACTACCTACCGGTATATCTTTCAAAGTAAACTTAGGATGAAGCATGATGAAATAAACAAAAGTAAACTTGATGAAGTAAATGCAAGTAACTAAGTTTTTGTGTTTTGATATAGAGCTAATAAACAAGACAGAAAGTAAAGCAACTAATTTTTTTGTGTTTTTAATATGAAGCAAACAAGACAGTAAATAAATAAAGTAAAGCAAGACAAAAACAAAGTAAAGAGATTGGATGTGGAGACTTCCCTTGCAGCGTGTCTTGATCTCCCCGGCAATGGCGCCAGAAAAAGAGCTTGATGCGCGTAATGTACACGTCCGTTGGGAACCCCAAGAGGAAGGTATGATGCGCACAGCAGCAAGTTTTCCCTCAGAAAGAAACCAAGGTTATCGAATCAGTAGGAGCCAAGAAGCACGTGAAGGTTGTTGGTGGAAGAGTGTAGTGCGGCGCAACACCAGTGAAACCGGCGCCAATGTGGAACCTGCACAACACAATCAAGATACTTTGCCCCGACGTAACAGTGAGGTTGTCAATCTCACCGGCTTGTTGAAAACAAAGGATTAAGCGTATCAAGTGGAATATGGTGTTTGTTTGCAAAGAACAGTAAGAACAATGATTGCAGTAGATTATATTCAGATGTAAAAGAATGGACCGGGGTCCACAGTTCACTAGTGGTGTCTCTCCAATAAGATAACTAACATGCTGGGTGAACAAATTACAGGTGGGCAATTGACAAATAAAGATTCAATACATATCAACAATGATTACTATGAGATTTAATCGGGGCATTACGACAAAGTACATAGACCGCTATCCAGGCATGCATCTATGCCTAAATAATCCACCTTCGGATTCGCATCCGCACCCCTCCAAGTATTAAGTTGTAAACAACAGATAATTGCATTAAGTATGGTGCGTAATGTAATCAACACAAATATCCTTAGACAAAGCACTGATGTTTTATCCCTAGTAGCAACAGCACATCCACAACCTTAGAACTTTCTGTCACTATCCCAGATTAAATGGAGGCATGAACCCACTATCGAGCATAAATACTCCCTCTTGGAGCTTGATGGCGTGTAACTCACACGTTCGTTGGGAACCCCAAGAGGAAGGTATGATGCGCACAGTAGCAAGTTTTCCCTCAGAAAGAAACCAAGGTTTAATCGAACCAGTAGGAGCCAAGAAGCACGTTGAAGGTTGATGGTGGCGAAATGTGATGCGGCGCAACAACAGGGATTCCGGCGCCAACGTGGAATCTGCACAACAAAACCAAAGTACTTTGTCCCAACGAAACAGTGAGGTTGTCAATCTCACCGATTTGCTGTAACAAAGGATTAAGCGTATCGAGTGGAAGATGATTGTTTGCAAGAAAATAGTAAAACACAATTGCAGTAGATTGTATGCTATGTAAAGAATAGGACCGGGGTCCACAGTTCACTAGAGGTGTCTCTCCCATAAGATAAAAGCATGTTGGGTGAACAAATTACGATCGGGCAATTGACAAATAGAGAAAGGCATAACAATGCATGTACATGATATGATAAATATAGTGAGATTTAATTGGGCATTACGACAAAGTACATAGACCGCCATCCAACCGCATCTATGCCTAAAAAGTCCACCTTCGAGTTATCATCCGAACCCCATTCGGTATTAAGTTGCTAAGCAACGGACAATTGCATTAAGTATGGTGCGTAATGTAATCGACAACTACATCCTTAGACATAGAATCAATGTTTTATCCCTAGTGGCAACGAGCACAACACAACCTTAGAACTTTCATCACATCGTCCCGGGTGTCAATGCGGGCATGAACCCACTATCGAGCATAAATACTCCCTCTTGGAGTTAAGAGTACAAACTTGGCCGCAGCCTCTACTAATAACGGAGAGCATGCAAGATCATAAACAACACATAAACAATAGATTGATAATCACCATAACATAGTATTCTCTATCCATCGGATCCCGACAAACACAACATATAGAATTAAATATAGATGATCTTGATCATGTTAGGCAGCTCACAAGATCCAACAATGAAGCACAACAAGGAGAAGACGACCATCTAGCTACTGCTATGGACCCATGGTCCAGGGGTGAACTACTCACTCATCACTCCGGAGGCGATCATGGCGATGAAGAGTCCTCCGGGAGATGAATCCCCTGCCGGAGGCGATCTCCTAAATCCCCCGAGATGGGATTCGCGGCGGTGGCGTCTCTGGAAGGTTTTCCGTATCGTGGCTCTCGGTACTGGGGGTTTCGCGACGGAGGCTTTAAGTAGGCGGAAGGGCAATGTGGGGGGCCACACGAGGGCCCCACACCCTAGGTCGGCGCGGCCAGGGCCTGGGCCGCGCCGCCCTATGGTGTCGGCGCCTCGTGGCCCCACTTCCTTAGCTCTTCGGTCTTCTGGAAGCTTCGTGCAAAAATAGGACCCTGGGCGAAGATTTCGTCCAATTCCGAGAATATTTCCTTACTAGGATTTCTGAAACCAAAAACAACGAAAACAAAGCAATCGGCTCTTCGGCATCTTGTTAATAGGTTAGTTCCGGAAAATGCATAAATATGACATATAATGTGCATAAAACATGTAGGTATCATCAATAAAGTAGCATGGAACATAAGAAATTATCGATACGTTGGAGACGTATCGGCATCCCCAAGCTTAGTTCTCGCTCGTCCCGAGCAGGTAAAACGATAACAAAGATAATTTCGAAGTGACATGCCATCATAATCTTGATCATACTATTTGTAAACATATGTAATGAATGCAGCGATCAAAACAAAGGTAATGACATGAGTAAACAAGTGAATCATATAGCAAAGACTTTTCATGAATAGTACTTCAAGACAAGCATCAATAAGTCTTGCATAAGAGTTAACTCATAAAGCAATAAATCAAAGTAAAGGTATTGAAGCAACACAAAGGAAGATTAAGTTTCAGCGGTTGCTTTCAACTTATAACATGTATATCTCATGGATATTGTCAACATAAAGTAATATGACAAGTGCAATATGCAAGTATGTAGGAATCAATGCACAGTTCACACAAGTGTTTGCTTCTTAAGGCGGAAGGAGATAGGTAAACTGACTCAACAATAAAAGTAAAAGAATGGTCCTTCAAAGAGGAAAGCATCGATTGCTTGTATTTGTGCTAGAGCTTTTATTTTGAAAACATGAAACAATTTTGTCAACGGTAGTAATAAAGCATATGAGTTATGTAAATTATATCTTACAAGTTGCAAGCCTCATGCATAGTATACTAATAGTGCCCGCACCTCGTCCTACTTAGCTTGGACTACCGGATCTTTGCATGCCATGTTTCAACCAAGTGTCACAAAGGGGTACCTCCATGCCGCCCGTACAAAGGTCTAAGGAGAATGCTCGCATTTTGGATTTCTCGCTTTTGATTATTCTCAACTTAGACATCCATACCGGGACAACATGGACAACAGATAATGGACTCCTCTTAAATGCATAAGCATGTAGCAATGATTATTGTTCTCATATGAGATTGAGGATATATGTCCAAAACTGAAACTTCCACCATGATTCATGGCTTTAGTTAGCGGCCCAATGTTCTTCTCTAACAATTTTGCATGCTCCAACTGACATAGGCATCCCAAATGGGCCTGCCGAAGATAGTACCCG
>NC_061508.1:309058035-309103035 GCF_022539505.1 Lolium rigidum
GGCTAGGTGGCCTCAAAAACGAGAAAAAAAAAGTTTTGACATGCACCACGGAGGGACCAAAATCGTCGGCCATGGTACACCAGCAACCACGGCGCGACTTCAACTTCGTCGGCCATGGCAACTTTTCTTGTAGTGAATACTCCCTCTTGGAGTTACTAGCATCAACTTGGCCAGAGCCTCTACTAATAACGGAGAGCATGCAAGATCATAAACAACACATATGCAATAACTTGATAATTAACATAACATGGTATTCTCTATCCATCGGATCCCGACAAACACAACATAGAGTATTACGGATAGATGATCTTGATCATGTTAGGCAGCTCACAAGATCCAACAATGAAGCACAATGAGGAGAAGACAACCATCTAGCTACTCGCTATGGACCCATAGTCCAGGGGTGAACTACTCACTCATCACTCCGGAGGCGACCATGGCGGTGTAGAGTCCTCCGGGAGATGAATCCCCTCCCCGGAAGGGTGCCGGAGGAGATCTCCGTAATCCCCGAGATGGGATTGGTGGCGGCGGCGTCTCGAGTAAGGTTTTCCGTATCGTGGTTTTTCGCATCGGGGTTTCGCGACGGAGGCTTTAAGTAGGCGGAAGGGCGAGTCGGGGGGCTGACGAGGGGCCCACACCACAGGGCGGCGCGGGCCCCTCTTTGGCCGCGCCGCCTTGTGGTTTGGCCACCTCGTGGCCCCACTTCGTATGCTCTTCGGTCTTCTGGAAGGTTCGTGGCAAAATAGGCCCCTGGGTCTTCGTTTCGTCCAATTCCGAGAATATTTCGTTACTAGGATTTCGAAACCAAAAACAGCAGAAAACGACGAATCGGCACTTCGGCATCTTGTTAATAGGTTAGTTCCAGAAAATGCACGAATATGACATAAAGTGTGCATAAAACATGTAGGTATCATCAATAATATGGCATGGAACATAAGAAATTATCGATACGTCGGAGACGTATCAACCGGCACGCCGCCGGGACGGGGAAGTGCCCCCGGAAGGCATCTCCATCGACACCACCGCCATCTTCATCACCGCTGCTGTCTCCCATGAGGAGGGAGTAGCTCTCCATCGAGGCTAATGGCTGTACCGGTAGCTATGTGGTTAATCTCTCTACTATGTACTTCAATACAATGATCTCATGAGCTGCCTTACATGATTGAGATTCATATGAGTTTTGTATCACTATTCATCTATGTGTTACTCTAGTGATGTTATTAAAGTACTCTATTCCTCCTCCATGGTGTAACGGTGACGAGTGTGTGCATCATGTAGTACTTGGCGTATGTTATGATTGTAATCTCTTGTAGATTATGAAGTTAATTATTGCTATGATAGTATTGATGCGATCTATTCCTCCTTCATAGTGTGATGGTGACAAGTGTGCATGCTATGTTAGTACTTGGTGTAATTGCAATGATCTATCATGCACTCTAAGGTTATTTAAATATGAACATTGAATGTTGTGGAGCTTGTTAACTTCGGCATTGAGGTGCTCTTGTAGCCCTACACAATTAGTGGTGTTCATCATCCAACAAGAGAGTGTAGAGTGGTTTTATTATGTGATCAATGTTGAGAGTGTCCACTAGTGAACGTATGATCCCTAGGCCTTGTTTCCAAACACCGAAACTCCGTTTATTTATCGTTCGTTGCATGTTTACTCGCTGCCATATTTTATTCAGATTGCTATTACCACTCATATACATCCATACTACTTGTATTTCACTATCTCTTCGCTTAACTAGTGCACCTATACATCTGACAAGTGTATTAGGTGTGTTGGGGACACAAGAGACTTCTTGTATCGTGATTGCAGTGGTTGCTTGAGAGGGATATCTTTGACCTCTTCCTCCCTGAGTTCGATAAACATTGGGTGATCCACTTAAGGGAAACTTGCTGCTGTTCTACAAACCTCTGCTCTTGGAGGCCCAACACTGTCTACAAGAATAGAAGCACCCGTAGACATCACCCCCCCGTAGGGGTGTGCCTCCTCTCTTTATATAGGGGAGAGGTGGCTTACAAGGGAAGAAACCTTAATGGCATCTTTGATGAGCTAAGCTGCTTTATAAAGCTACTTTGGCCCTAGTGACGCCATTTCTGTCTTTAATCAGAGGCTGATGACCTTGTCCGGTATCTTTTTCGTCATCTTCAGCTTTGGCGTCAGGGCTTCGATTAAAGCTGATGTGCTTCACTCATCTTGTCTTTTGGTCCTTGATGGAATCTTTGACTGGAATGTTACATGCAACAGTTGAGCCTATGCCGGTTCTCCGGTATCTTTACCTTAGAGCTCCGGCATGTTTGCCTTTGTATCTCAAACTCCTACCTTTACCGTACTCCGGCATACCCCTCCTGGTATACCGGTTTGTACTAACTTAGCACAATTCTCACTCAACTTTGAGCATCCGGATTAATCTTTAATCCGGTACGCAGATAATTTATCATGGCATATTTTCCATAGTCTTGGCCTACCGGGGGCCATCCCCCGACATCTTGCATACATAAGATATTATGAGGCTTTGGCCAAAAAAATGCTTTGTGTGTTGGACTGTTAACTGTAGTACGTCAACATTCGCCTTTGTGAGCACGACTCTCAGCATGAAGAGAACAGAAGAAAAAGCACCCGGCGAGTACTCCCAAGCTTGTTGTAGAATTGATGTTGCTCCTTGCCATTATGTTCGATCGTTTTCCGCCTGTGGATTCGATGGATGATGTTGACGAAGCTTTTGGCGATATCGATGCTTTCACCGTCGAACCCTAATAAATTGGTTCCAATCAGCGAAAACTTCCATGAGTTCCGATGTTGAAGTCATAGCTCCCGATCGTCAGATTCCTCCCTCGGCTAAAGTCGCCAAAATCCGGAAGAAGGGTGGGTGGGTGCGGACGAAAATTTGTCGATCCGAAGCGCACCTCATCACCCGATCTAGTCGAGTTATTGCTTGAAGAAGAGGTCGTCGACTTCGTGCTTCTAGCGTCCAAGCTCCTCACAGACGGCGCCAATGGCAAAGTGTTAACCCTGTCAATGCCCATGATGATGGACTTGGGTTTCAACGAAGCAGGACACTGACGAATCAACAAACCAGTCAGCCAAACTAGGCAGCCGACGAAAAGTATGATCAAAGGCTGTCGCCGAGGATGTATTATATGAATATAGGGTTACAAGGTGCATCGTCTGGTTGAATCTGTTCCCCCTCGATGGATCCTCCTAGCCCTTATATAGCGGGCTAGGTCTTAGAGTCCACCTCGAAGTCGAGGTACATCATAAGTCGGTTCACCCGATATGGGCCTAGCTTTTCTAATTTACATAACGTGAGATCTTCGACTTCGTCTGGATTCCTTGATCGGCTTTCTCCTATTCCTTCATGGGCTTTATACCAGGGGTGCCAATGTTGAGGACCCGATATGGCAATACACATGTCATGGTCCGTTTCAGTTCTAAAATCGTGCTTGAGTTTTATGCATTAACAACACATATTTCATCAGAAGTCTCACATAGCAGATTTAGTTATGATATGCCCTACTAGATCATCAGGGTTTTCACAACAAAAATTCTAACTTGTTTTACTAATTGGTTATCAAAGAAAGATCTTATTCAAAAACTAAGGAGATGGGCTATTTCCTGACCCTACACAAACAGACGAATCGGTTCTTCATGAAAGATGATAGTAGACATCTCAACTCTCAACCTTGGTATTCGGTTGGGGTTGTTCAAGCTCATACATGATAACAACGGAACATACACATGTAATATTATTTATAAAGACGATTATCATAGTAGGTTATAACGTAAAAAACCTATATGTTAGTCAATACTAACACGACCATGTAGTCTGTGATACAGGCGTCTTCAGCGAGGTATGTCTTTATATGTTTGTCTGGTGGCTAGACGGGAGCAGTTAATTGCCGGATTGGTGCATTGCAGTCATTCTGTGGACTTAACTGGGAGAGTGGTAGAGGAGTATGAGGCAAACTCCAGACCACAACATGTTGTTGGCGGCGGGGTATGGAGCGCATTGTTAACTGATAGTGCGGGAGTTGCAAACATATGATTAATTTCTTGGTGAAGGCCGGACTGTAGAGTTTAGTTGACATATAGTGAGTAAAGAAACAACATCGTCAAATCTTTATACTAAACCTTTTTACGTCTATATAGCTAGTTTTGTTATGAAATCTTGACAAATATTTACATTGGTAGGGCCTATAACATAGAGTCATAACAAGCTGCCTCTATTATATGTAAAACCATTGACCGAATAATTTTTATTCAAATATTGCAAAACAGAATTATGTTACTTTTAAAAATATAGTTACAAACGTTTCACTTGACTTAATTTCATCTTAGCCAAACTGAAACACCAAAATAATACGAAATTGCATCCATCTACTAAATATTTGTGGCACTAAGATGATGTACTATAGCGCGTTTCTGTTTTCTCTGTCAAATTTATGAACTCTAAGTATATATATCTTGGTACATGATTCTACAACACACGAGTCTAACAAATATCAAAATAGGGGTCGGCTGAATAAGATTATCGAGCTTAGTTGTATGGAATAGGAAATTCAGGTCCATGAGGCTTCTACGATCCTTGAGTAATCTTAGGCATGCATTGTGGTGCAAGCGCAATGCATTATGCCGTTTTCCTATCCCACCGATACACAACTGAAGCGATAAATAGGGTTTCCAACTTTGTCCTTTTTTTGATTTTTTTTTTTGAGGTTGTTCTTTTTTTGAATTATTGAGGACACAATACCACCGTGGGTTGGGAGCACGGGGTGGTTCAAGACTGTCCACGGTCGGCCCGTTTGGGCCGCTTGTCCCCAAGTCTAACTCTACCCGGGCCGGCCTGCGCACAACTCCACCGGAGCCCGCTGTCCCCGTCAGAGCTTGCCGACGACTTCAGCCGACCGCCGCTGGAGCTCGTCGACGTCAAGGATTGAGAGGCGTCTCAGAATCTTTTTTGCGGCCAGTCGAAACTGCGCATCAGCTATGCGCTCTGTATCCCACCCTACTTCTCTTTTCTCTCTCCCCTCTTTTGTTCCTCTCAAATTCGTTCCCAACCATCTCCGGTAGCAGGCTTAGAGCATCTTTAACGCAGCCTGTAAAAATGTAAATCAAAAAGTTTGAGTTCAATCTTTTGAAAACGTGTTTATGAGTCGTAAAACAGCTGGCGCAGAACAGATCTTATAAACCAAAACTGAAAACAGAATATTCGAAAGGTCACTATCTTCTTCATAAAAACTGTCATTATCTTCTTCACAAGAACTGTCCGCGCCGCGCCACTCCACTTGATTGATGGCTGGAGATAGACTGAGCGATTCCTCGAAATAGATAGAGCGGATCAAAAAAAAATGGAACTATGATTCATACTCACTATTAAGACCTCGCAACCAGACTGAAAAATTCAAGTAGTTCTTAAATAAAATAAAAAAATTCTTCCTTCCAATTTAATTTGCCTAAAAGACAACTTTTTTTCTCTCAATTTTGTCGAATCATTACACTGATTCACCAAATGATTATCAAGTGGTTCTTATTCGAAGAACCCTTGGTTTAGCTTTAGACTCAATCATCGTGGCTCTAGTATGAATCTAAGGTTTTAATTGAACTGATTCATAGGATCGCAACAAGATAATTTCTATATTACGATTATGAAAAAAAAATCCAAAATAGGGAAGAGAAAAGTCAAGAGGCCTCTAATGACTGGCATAAGGGAAAGGAAGAAAGACAGATGAGCCAACTTGATATTTTTTGTCATTATCATCACAAAGAATATCTTCCAAATTTTTATTATTTCATATCTTCAAGGCAAATAAACCCAATCCAGTGGCTGATGAAGTTTTAAAACTTTTTTCTAATATTCATGCTGCTGATTATTTCCTCGTTAATTAATTAATCAGGGATGAACTAGTCATCCGCCTTGTAGTTGATTATCAGACCCCTAGCGAGCGAGAACTCATGTAGGTCGGTCTGTATCGCGGCCGACCGGTTCATATACCCACGCATGCGTGCAGGAGCAGATTTTAATTCCCGCCTCATGTCAGCGCAAGAGAGAAAATAAGACCGGCCGACCGCACACGCGCCCACGATGCTGCTACTTGTGTACACCCCGTCGCTCGCTGAAATTAGTCTATATCGAGAAGATTCGCTGGAAATTGACATAGACATGGTTGGAATTGGAGCAAGCTAACAGGATGTTTGACTGACGGTGCACAATTTTAGGAAAGCAACCAGAAATAGGTGGCTGGAGGCGGTTGTACAGACGGCGGCGCTGGAGGAGTGGTGAGACATCCGTTCAATTTTGGGCATGTAAACCGCCATTCAGTCTGTATTAATAGGGGTCGAGTGTGAATTTTTTTGGGTCCCTGAGAAAGTTTTTTGGGCCCGGCAGCGAGTTCAGTCTCTCTTCTGCGTCACTTCCGACCCGAACCCGTAAATCGGCCGAAAAATACGATTTCGACATGATTTATGGGCTCTGTTAGAGTTACTCTTAGGCCGTGGAGGTGTGGTAGACCTTGGTCTCTCGCCAACGGGAGGGTTCTTGTTTTTAGTTTTAGGTTTTTCACTATCTTCTTCAAAATTGTGAGGCGGCTACATCCTAATGACAGAATAAGGTCCCGTCATATCTTCCCTCCGGTTGTGTGCCTAGCGTCGACGGAGGGTGTGTGAAGTTTTGTGTCTAGTGAGTCTCTTGGTATGAGTTCCGTCTTCCATGTTTGTCAGTGTGGTTATAGGTTTGGCTCTTTCGATCTACGATTCTCATCTTTGGCGATGGTTGCTACTCTGATGCATTGGTCCCTCGAGGCATTAGCACGACGACTTCCCGTTCGTCTACTATAATAAGTTCTACTTTGACAATCTTTGCCCGACTCCATTAATGGGGGCGAGGATGGTGGCGCGCCTTCATCTCGCTCTAGTGCTCAGAGTCTTCGGTAGTTGGTCAAAGATCCATTTGTATTTTTATTACCATTGGTGTTAGATCTTTGTCCTATTGTTGATGATGATTAATAGATTGGTGGTACTTTTGGCAACAAAAAATAATACATACTATTCATAACGACAATTATTATACTAGGATATAACGCAAAAAATACACAGATTAGTTGATAATCACCCGGCCCTAGTGCTCGGCCCTAGTGCTCTGATAGAGGCAGCTTCAGCGGGGTATGTCTCCATCTGATTGACTGGTGGCTAGTGGTGGATAGTTGCACTGCAGTCATGCCATAGACGCAATCGCCAGATTTGTACGAGGCTAACACCGGAGCTAGAAGATATATTATCAGCGGCGGGTTATGAAGCGTATTACTGAGTGATGGTGTTGAAGTTGTATTCACAAAATTAATTTCATGGTGAAGGCCAGATCGTATAATTTAGTGGGCATATATCGAGTTAGAAAAAAACATCGTCAAATCTTTATACTAAACCTTTTTACGTCCATATAGATAGTTTTGTTCCGAAATCTTGACAAATTTTAAATTGGTAGGACCTACTATAACCTACAGTCGTAACAAGTTGTCTCTATTGTATGTGAATCATTGACCGTATAATTTTGTTGGTTATTTTGAAACTCAATGTTGAATATTATACCGTTCATACTTCTAATATTGGAAAGTAAAATTATGTTACCTTTTAAAAATATAGTTACATGCGTTTCACTTTACATAATTTATCTTAATTGAACCAAAGCACCAAAATAACACTAAATTGCATCCATCTACTTAATATTTGTGGCACTTAGATGCATTAATTATAGTGTGTTTTCTGTTTTCTGACAAATTTATTGCTCTTAAGTATATATATCTCGATACATGGTTCTACAACAAACGAGTCTAAAAATACCAAAATATGTATCGACTGGATAAGAGTCGAGCTTAGTTGTATCGAATTGAAAATTCGGGTCCAAGAGGCTTCTACGATCCTTGAGTAACCTTAGGCTAGATGCAGTGTGGTGCAAGACAGTGCATTATGCTGTTTGCCAATCCCACCGATACACACTGAAGCGATAAATTGGGTTTTCCAACTTTACCCTTTCTTTTTTGATTTTTTTGAGGTAGACTTTTTTTGAATTATTATTTTTTATCCATTTTTAAAAATTGTTAAGGACACGATACAACGTGGGCTGGGAGCACGGGGCTCGTTCAAGAATAACCCTCTCCGTCGGCCCATTTAGGCCGCCTTCGAGCGGACGCTGCGCGGGAGGTACATGACGCCGATGAGAAAAACGAACCAACAGGGGGAGAATCCCTCTGTTGTATTTTATTAAGACGGTGGTAAGTCTCGAACTCTGGCTGCCTAGCACACCATCACATGTGCTAGCCGGTAAGCCCCAGGGTCTTCCTCTTGTGGTCTATTCAATTTTCAGTATTTTTCTATGTGCTGTAATAAGGTATGGATGTTGATTAGAAGTTTTTAATACTGTTAACATACCAAAAGCGGCTAACTTAAGAATGCTTATATGTTTTCCGGAAAAAATCTGCATAAATGTTGAAGTAAAAAAAGAGGCTACTATTAACTGCGTAACCACCTAGCTTTTTGTAAGGAAGGGAAAAAATTCGCGTTGAAATTTGATTGATATCCAACTAAATCTATACGCTCGCCCCTGTCCAGTTCTAGAACCCATATGCACATTCTTAAGAACAACAACTGCCTAATCGTGGTCTGACGCCATGTTTACATACCGGACGTGGAGAAGACAAGTGAGCAATGAGTAAAAAGAATTAAGGCCATGGATGATCAAGGCAGCAACAAAATGGAGAGGGGGGAGATGAAGTAGTGCACTGCTACTTTGTACTCGTAATTTTGCTTGCCCGCTGCTGCGTGCCTTTGTGTTCTGCAGCCTGCTACTTCAACACATCATGGTTGTCCACCTGCGGCGGTGGCGCTTTGACAACTACTATTGGAGAAGCATCTGTGATCTGCTAAACTCCTTCCTTATTTAAGATACCTTCACCCACTAGTAAGCACACTTCGTAGCGCCGCCGCCATCAAAGTGCTTGCTCAGGACGTGGTGGTCGAGGCGACATAGTAGCTAGCTTGTTACTGTCGTTTTCACAGTAGGCTATCTGCTCCATGTTGATGCTGGATTGTGACTGGGGGCATCATTAGGCTGGTGCCAATGCACCGCCCGCCTCCCGCCCCGCCACGTCAGCTTTTCTCCCACTCTCACCCCACTCTCACCTCACCTTGCCAATGCATGGGCTATAGTCCCCACTCTCACTTCTCTCTCCTCCACATCACCATTTCTTTTCCACATTAAGTTATTTCACTCGATTTTGTTTAGACATTCAAAATAATGCAAGAAATTATTTTATTCAACTTAAAATGTTACCGATTACATCATAAAATAGTGCTAGCTCTATTTAAATTGTTGTGCAAAAAGCCCCTCAAAATTTGGCTCAAAACACCCTAAAATGCCAAAATTTGGCTCAAAACACCCTAAAATGCCAAATCCTACCAATTTTTCCTAAGTCCGGGGGTTTTCTCGCAAAACCCCCTTTGTCTTCTACCTCCCGCCCCGCCTCTCGCCCACCCCGCCATCGCTGCCGCCCCGCTCCCGCCTCCCTCCCGCCTCGCTCTCGCCGCCAACGCGGGCGGCGGCCGGCGGGGAGCGGCGACGGCGCCGGCGCCCCGCCGGCGCCCCTCCCTCTCGTCCCGCCCGCCTCCCGCCCCTCTCCCGCCCCGCGCCGGGCGCTACCGCCCCGCCACCCGCCCGCGTTGGCACCGGCCTTAGTAATGGAGTGCTGGTGACAGCGACGTCAGGTTGAGGGAAGGTCATGGACGACAATGGATACAGATCATGGGGTGAAGAAGATCATGGGGTGAAGGTCGGCGAGCTGTGCTGTCAAGACATACATCGGTTGAAAGCAAAGTTGCACATACAACGGGTTTAGCAAGACCTGCAACCCGAGCTGATCACTCAAACAATTTGCTGACCAACGGATACACATACGCTTAAACGGGCAATTAAGATTTGCTCCTTCAAAATTTGCCAACGGCATTGACACGGTAAAAGTGCATATATATGTACCTACCGAAAAACTTACAAACAATGGCATCAACGATGCTCAAGGTGCATTAAGGATTGCCCCTTGAAATATACAACAATGTGTCGACGGCACCTGAAGAAAACTATAAACATCGAGTTACTCGACTTGAGCCTACTCACGGTTGCAAGCATCAGTGCCCAGACTCGGGGGCTACTTCCATCGGGAGCGCTGGACACGCACCCGATAAAATCATCGGCTCCTCTGGGCCATCATCCAAATCATCGGCTCCTCTGGGCCATCATCCAAATCATCGGCTCCTCCTGGGTACCATCCAAATCATCGGCTCCTCTGGGCCATCATCTGAATCATCGGCTCCTCTGGGCCATTATCCGAATCATCGGCTCCTCTGGGCCATCATCCAAATCATCGGCTCCTCTGGGCCATCTTCCAAATCATCAACTCCTCTATCAATGACATCATCATAGTCATCGACATCATGTTCTCGGAACTCGAGGACATGTACGGTATTTGACTCAACATTTTTACACCCTGCACATAACTATTTCATATTTATTTACAGGCTCGGGGGCTACTCCCATCGGGAGCGCTGGTCGCGCACCCGAGAAAAATATGGCAACCTCACCAACAAAGAAGAATAAAGTTGAAGACATTGGCATCAACAATCAAGATCTTCGAGTAGCACAACTTGAGTCTATGCGTGGCTGCAAGCACCCGCCCATAGACTCGGGGGCTACTCCCATCGGGAGCGCTTCGCGCACCCGATCAAAAGCAACTTCGACTCTACATCAAGCACAAGATTCAACAGATGATCAAGACATTCGGCGAAGACAACTTTAGTCCCTGCCCGAAGCTTCACTTCGACCAGACACTCGGGGGCTACTGACGTGGGCATAACCCTTCGGGTACTCGATATTGCCATACCCAGTGCAAACTATGAAGATGGACCAGCACAAGGACTCGACAAGCTGGACCTGCAAGCGTTAACAACTTGAACTACAAGGAAAGAAGACTCCAATATGAATCCTACTAGGACTCATGTAAACCCTAGCTTGGCTGATATATAAAGCCAGGCAGGGGCACCCCTTAGGACACAATCAGAAACATAGATCATAGAAGCGACTCGCCTAGACATCGCAACCCGCGAACTAGAACTAGACTAGATACAACTACTCCGCCCATGGCGCCCCCCTGTATCCATATATTCATATAGTGGATTGCTAGCAGGACGTAGCGATCCTCCACCGTGGGGACGTGAACCTGGGTACGTCGTGTACCGCCTCGCTCCCGGAACCTCCGTCGTCGCCTTTCTCTAAAATCCAAGCCCGTCATGGTGGGCATTGCCGAGAAACCGCCTCGTCAGACGCCTCCACCGTCGAACCCAAGGCTGCTGCCCCGGGCTACCTCGTGCTGCGGGAGAAGACCAAGATCACCACCACGCACCGGCGAGAGGCGGGGAGGGGGTACAGTGGCGCAGATCAAAGACCTGGCCACCGCCCATGACCAGCCACCACCGGCGTGCCGCGGCGAGGAGCCGGCGGGAGGTGGGGGGCCGCAGCACAGATCAGGTCTAGCCGCCGCCGCCCAGCCATCCACGTCTGACCGGCCGCAACATCGAGGGAAGAACTATGTAGGGTACTGTAGACGGATGAATTGGTTCTTCATGAAAGAAAAGATAATACACAACTACACATCTCAACTTTCAACCTTGGTATTCGGTTGGGGTTGTTCAAGCTCATACATGATAACAAAGGAACAAACACATCTAATAATATTCATAAAGATAATTATCATACTAGGTTATAACACAAAATATCCCATAGATTAGCCAATACTAACACGATCTTGCATATCCCGTCTTCAGAGTGGCTCGACGGGAGAAGTTAATTGCAGGAAATCTGTTGGGTGCATTGCAGTCATGTGATGGACTTAAGTGTTAAGGTAGTGGAGAAGTATAAGACAAACGACATAGCAGAGAGATGTTCTCGACGATGGGGTATGGAGCCCATTACTAAATGATAGTGCTGGAGGTGCAAACATACAATTAATTTCATGGTGAATGGTGGATCGTATAGTTTAGTCGACATATGGTGAGTAAGGAAAAAAAACATCGTCAAATCTTTATACTAAACCTTTTTGCGTCTATATAGCTAGTTTTGTTACGAAACCTTGACAAATATTTACATTGGTAGGACCTATAACATAGAGTCATAACAAGTTGCCTCTATTATATGTCAAACCATTGACCGAATAATTTTTATTCAAATATTGCAAAATAGAATTATGTTACTTTTACAAAATTAGTTACAAACGTTTCACTTGACTTAATTTCATCTTAACCAAACCGAAACATCAAAATAATACGAAATTGCATCCATCCACTAAATATTTGTGGCACTAAGATGATGTACTATAGCGCGTTTCTGTTTTCTCTATCAAATTTATGAACTCTAAGTATATATATCTTGGTACATGATTCTACAACACACGAGTCTAACAAATATCAAAATAGGGGTCGGCTGAATAAGATTGTCGAGCATAGGGCATCTCCAACGGGCCGACCCAAACAGACGTTGAGCGACCGTTTGCGTCCGCCAAGCCGAAAAATGCATCTGGTACCATCTCCAGTGGGGCGAGGCAAAGTGACCGGACCGTCCGTGGCGATGCAAACCTGGCCCTCCGCGGACGTTGCGCGGTCGCGGAAAGTGTCCGCATTCGGTGCATTCGGGCCCGGTCGGCAGTGACTAGGTAAACAAAATATTTTTTCATTATTATTGAATCGCCAAAAGGATCATCTTTACAGAGATGGTTAGTCGAGTTAACCTAAAATTACAACTGCCGTACCTACTCGCCGTCGCGCGACCTACCACGACCTCGGTTACTCGCAGTTGCACGGCCTACTACTGGCCGCCGGAGGGGCCAGCGCCGTCGTCGAAGCGGGAGCGTTTCACGCACTCCGCGCGCCGCACACGGCGGAGATCGGACGTCTCGTCCTGCCGCCTGCGGCGTTCGAGGGCCTCGGCCAGGGAGGAGTCCCACAGGATTCTCATGGCCATAGAGTTGGCCTCCACCTCCGCCGCCGCCTGGGCCGCCGCCGCCTCGTTCGCCTGGGCCGCCGCCTGCAACCCCGCCAGCTGGGCATGGAAGCCGGCCCTGTCCCTAGCCGTCTACGCCACCGCTTCGTCCCTGGCGACGATGGCGCCCGCCAGCTCCCAGTTCTCCTGCTCGACCCGCGCGGGAGAAGGGTCCCTCCACTGGAGCGAGTCCAGGTCGGAGAACATGTACCCCCGAGCCATGGCGACCGCATAGCTGTGGGCTTCCTCCTCCGCTGCCCAAGCCTGACGGCGCAGGGCGTCCCCAGCCAGGGTCTCCCCAGGGTCTCGAAGGACGCGACCAGAACGAACTGGTCGCCGGTGCACTCGAAGCGGCCGGGTACGTGGGCGTCGTCGTCGGCGATGTCGTGGATGATGGCATCCGCTGGTGGGGTCGCCGGAGGGGCCTCCATCGCCGCCCGCGCCTTCGTGAGCACCGCCCTGGCGTCGGCGATTTCCACCCTGGTCGCCGCGAGGCGCCCTTCCGCGCGCTCTGCCGCCTCCGCCTCCGCAACCTCCGTCGTCGCCGCCGCCTTCAGGTCCAGCTGGTCGGCCTGAACGCCGGCGGCGACTAGCTCCTCGTCCTCCTCCGGGTTGCCGCCGGCGGCACATCTGAACTACCTGTTCCCAACTAAGGTTGTGGTCGGCCATGGATGGATGCTAGGGTTTAGCTTGAGGTGTGCCTGTTACCCCCGCCGGTGTCCAGCATATATAGCCATGACGGGGCGGGAAACGGCGTTGCCGCGCAGGGCGTTTCTCGTGCGCGCGAAACGCCGGCGAAACTTGCCAATGTACTGGCACACATGGGAACGACCGTCGTCGCGCGGGAACAGTTAATCGCCGGCGGCATCGATGGGACGTAAAACGGAATTAACGACCTTAATGCTGTCTCCGCTAAAAAAATATGTCTGCACCGCTGGAGGTACCCGACGCAAACGGCCGCCCTGGGCCGCATGGCTTCTGCAGGCCGACGCAAACGGACACAATCGGACATTTCGGACGTCTAAAATAGGCCGCCCGCCCGTTGGAGATGCGCTTAGTTATATGGAATAGGAAATTCGGGTGCATGAGGCTTCTACGATCCTTGAGTAATCTTAGGCAAGATGCAGTTCAAATATTGCAAATTAGAATTATGTTACTTCTTAAAAATACAGTTACATACGTTTCACTTTACTTAATTTATCTTAACCGAACCAAAGCACTAAAATAACACTAAATTGCATCCATCTACTTAATATTTGTGGCACTTAGATGCATTATAGGGTGTTTCTGTTTACTGTCAAATTTATTACTCTAAGTATATCTTGATACATGATTCTACAACAAACGAGTCTAACAATATCAAGGGGTGGGCTGAATAAGAGTCAAGCTTAGCTATATCAAATTGGAAATTCGGGTCCAAGAGGCTTTTACGACCCTTGAGTAATCTTAGGCAAGATGCAGTGTGGTGCACGATCGGCATTATGCTGTTTTCCAATCCCACCGATATACACAGTTACACACTGAAGCGATAAATTGGGTTTTCCAACTTTATCCCTTCTTTTTTTGAATATTTTTTGAGGTAGACTTTTTTTTGAATTATTATTTTTATCCATTTTTCAAAATTATTAAGGACACAATACTACGTGGGCTGGGAGCACGGGGCTCGTTCAAGAATAACCCTCCACAGTCGGCCCGTTTAGGCCGCCTGCCCCCAACTCTAACTCTCCCCGGCCCGGCCCGCGCGCAACTCCACCGGAGCCCGCCGTCCCCGTCAGAGAACGCCGACGACTTCGGCCGCGCGGCTCTGCTCCGCCCCGCTCCGACCGCCGCCGGAGCTCGCCGACGTCAAGGACTGGGAGGCGTCTCGGAATCTTTTCTCGGTCAGTCGAAGCTGCGCATCAGCTATCCGCTCCGTATCCCACCGCAATTTTCTATCTGCACCCGCTCTGTGTTCCTCTTGACTCCGTTCCCAACCATCTCTACCCTCTATCCGTAGCAGCAAACAGCGGTGGCGCGTCTCCCCCAAGGACGCCGCTCTCCGGCGGGTGAAAAGGACTAGCCTGCTACATACTCGCGGCGTGAAGGCGGAGACCGTGAATCATGGGGACTTCCGCGGCCCAGGAATCGGATCTCTGGAAGCAAATCGACGACGCCGAGTGGTTAGATTCCTTCTCATTCTGCCCCGCTTCTCACTACTTGATTGTCTTGCCACTTCGTTTTCTATCCATGTGGTCTGTGGTCGTAGTTGTTCGGGTACTTGTTCATGCTGCTTGCTCATCACCATGCAATTGAATGGACGAATTATGATTGTCCTTCTACAACTTGCTAGCTAACAGCCTATGGTATCTAATTTCCTTCAATTTCTAAGTTTAAGAAGACATGAGATTTACTCGGACTAGTCAATAAGCATGCTTGCCATAATAATTGCTAGGTCTGCCGTACTAATTTGTAACTTTCTTTCTTCTGATTTCTGATGACTCTTAGATTGGAGGAGCAGACCACGTTGTATTATTGTGCTTATCGTTTTGGTAAAGCATGCAATGTTCCAAAAGGGGAAACAATAATATTGGAACTTGTTCACTTATGGTTGTTTACATCATCGTGGCCCAGCTATCTGGTCAGCGGATCATTCGACCAGGCGATTTTGACTGCATTATCCTTCTCTGATCAAATTCGAGCGGAGGCGGTGCGGGAGGTACACGACGCCGATGAGCTCTTGGAAATGCTTGAGTTAGCTGGGATGGTGCTCATTCAGGCACTTAAAGAGCTCAGAAGGTAAATTATTGGCGTTTCCTCCCTTTGTCGTGCTAAAGCCCTTGTGTTCTATCAGAGAAAAACGAACCAACTGGGGGAGAAACCCTCTGTTGTATTTCATTAAGACGGTGTTAAGTCTCGAACTCTGGCTGCCTAGCACACCATCACATGTGCTAGCCGGTAAGCCCCAGGGTCTTCCTCTTGTGGTCTATTCAATTTTCAGTATTTTTCTATGTGCTGTAATAAGGAATGGATGTTGATTAGAAGTTTTTAATACCGCTAACATACCAAAAGCGGCTAACTTAAGAATGCTTATATGCTTTCCGGAAAAAATCTGCATAAGCGTTAAAGTCAAAAAAGAGGCTACTATTAACTGCGTAACCACCTAGCTTTTTGCAAGGAAGGGAAAAAATTCGTGTTGAAATTTGATTGATATCCAACTAAATCTATACGCTCGCCCCCAGTTCGAGAACCCATATGCACATTCTTAAGAACAACAACTGCCTAATCGTGGGCTGACGCCATGTTTACATACCGGACATGGAGAAGACAAGTGAGCAATGGGTAAAAAGAATTAAGGCCATGGATGATCAAGGCAGCAACAAAATGGAGAGGAGGGAGATGAAGTAGTGCACTGCTACTTTGTACCCATAATTTTGCTTGCCCGCTGCTGCGTGCCTTTGTGTTCTGCAGCCTGCTACTTCTACACATCATGGTTGTCCACCTGCGGCGGTGATGCTTTGACAAGTACTAATGGAGAAGCATCTGTGATCTGCCAAACTCCTTCCTTATTTAAGATACCTTCACCCACCAGTAAGCACACTCGGTAGCGCCGCCGCCATCAAGGGTCTTGCTCAGGACGTGGAGGTCGAGGCGACATAGTAGCTAGCTTGTTACTGTCGTTTTCACAGTAGGCTATCTGCTCCATGTTGATGCTGGGTTGTAACTGGAGGCATCATTAGTAATGGAGTGCTGGTGACAGCGATGTCAGGTTGAGGGAAGGCCATGGACGACAATGGATACATATCATGGGGTGAAGAAGAACCCAGATCTAGTGGGTTTGGACTTGGGTTGCGGACCCTAATGCTATGTTACACGACCAATTTGCGCTAGTAAAACTTTGAGATTAGTGCAAATAGATATTTGGAGAAGCATAGAAGCACCTCTCTAAACTTAGTGTGCTTACTACTTTTCTGAAATGAATTGTATCATGTACTCCCAGCATTCTTGCCCCAACTATTACCTTCCCTAAAAAGGGCCAAATGAAGATTGTAGATAGATTCAGTTATATTTTTTTTTCTTGCGAAATGTCATATCCTATATACTGAAGTCCTTAAGTGAACTTTGTAGATATGTAGGTTCACAAACACTTTATGCGTTATTGCAGAGCATTTGCATAACTTTTGGTATCTGGTTCTTATTCTAATATGTTTAACACATACTGTTCCAGGACATCTGAGATGTTTATTCAGCTTAAAGCTATGTTTGGTTCAGTGGCATCAGTACCAGTGAAAGTTTTCCTGACAGGGTAAATATTACACAGAATTCTTATAGGCTCTTGGTTTTGCTCAGTGTGTCCCCCTTTCTGTATCATTGACAAGTATCTTTCTTATAGGGCTACCATGCTAACGGCTGAAGGATCTGGGCCTGACCTTCGACCAGTCTTTGAGGAGTACCTTGCTCAATGGAGATATACAGATGATCAGGTTTATGTTTTGAATGGAGGACAGGAAAGATCCTCAGATGGTCTTATTGTTACATCAACTATGGCACCTGAAGAGTATTTGGAGGTCGCAGAATTGTATACAGTTACGTTTCTTGGCATTGCCTCCAATGAGCCTGCAAGTGCCATCGCATGGGTAGAAAAGGCAGAATTAACTGAACAAGATCGACAGGTATTTATAATGATGGAGCATGTTAATAATAGATACTACAGCATTCCAATTTCGAAGTTAGGAGTTACTACGTACCACGTTTGCATTTCCTGTATCTTGATTCTTCTTTACAGGAACTACTAAAAAAACTTCATACATTACAAGCAGCCGCGAAGAAAAAGTCATCAGCTGCTACAGGGGCAAAACAGTCAGCAGAAAGGAACCTTTCTGCTTCTGTGAACGACAAAACACCACCAACACCGGAGGATGCTCCAACAAGCACCACACGTGCACCCAATGGGAAAACACATGGCTTACCAAAGTCCATCGAACCTACCCTGCAGCACGTCACAAATAAATTCGATCCCGTGTTTTGGTGGTTTCATTCAGTTCGGGTAAAGGTTGGCAAAACACATATCGTTCTGCCAAGTGGTAAACTGATGCTTCTGTTCTCGCTGTTGTTCTCTACACTCTATGTTCTCCGGAGGAAAGGTGCCGGCTTGAAGAGGTAAAGGTTTTATCTACTTGCGACTTTCGAATGATCCAGAGTATCTTATGTGTTTTAGTGACCTAGGTGAACATTTTTCATAATTCAAATCTGCACTGGACAGGGCTATATTCGAGCAAGCTTCTTCCCTGCGACGAGCGTTCCTCGATGCCCTGCAACTCGCCTTCTCCGTGCAGATGAACCCGCTAGCCGCTGTTCAGCAGACGCCACAGGCCCCTCGTGGAAGCTGGTGATACAACTGATACGATGTACTTATGCATCCCAACCTGTAACTAGCAATACCCGAATTGTAATCTAGCACACTTGATAAATGGATGGGAATAATAAAGCAAGGCTGCTAAATATATCGTGGCAATGGTCTAGTTTTGGCACCATACCTGGCTTGAGAATTTTGATTCGGACTTTGTTCCTGTTCTGTTTGTTCAGCCGGGTTTAGTTTGGGTAAGTTGCAGCTACCAATTGAGTCCGGCGGACTGGGTAATTGTATGCACCGATGCTATTCCCGTAGATGTCCTACGAATGCTGCAGAAGTCATGTGTGAGTGAGAAGCTGGTTCACATAAGAAAAGTGCTGGCGCTCAGGAGTCAGCAATCTTTTAACATCAGTTTGTAAGAAATGAGCATCACAGTGTACTTGCTTGATCGGTGTCGATTGGGCATGAAGGATTTAGTCAGGATCGGTTTCAGTTGATCTCGGTACCAATGCCTCGGTGTATTGTTACAAGCCTCAGGATATGTTTGAAGAACTAAGCTAAATTTCTAAACCGTTGAGAATGTACATCAATGTGGCTGTAGTTTAGTGGTGAGAATTCCACGTTGTGGCCGTGGAGACCTGGGCTCGAATCCCAGCAGCCACACATTTCCTTTTTGCTCAATTTTTTTGAGACATTCGTCTGTTCTTGTATCATCACATCATCATCGTCGCGTTTTATTGATCAAATCGATTATCTCCACATTTAAATCACACACCCCTACTACAGCTCTCCGTACGCACCGCACGTACGACCAAAAAACATCTATATACACACATCACGTTCGATCACATCGATCACCGCGCCGGAGACGCGTCGCCGCTGTCACGGCCGTCGCGGCGCACGACGTCGTCGTCTTCCACTCTGGCAGCGAGCGCGTCCTCGAGGACGAGCACGACCCTGCCCATGGCCGGCCTTACCTTGGGGTTCTGGCTGAGGCAGTCGTAGGCCAGCCTTGCCACCCGCTCGAGCGCCCTGGCCGAGTAGGGCCCCAGCCGCTCCATCCTGGCGTCCACGATCTTCTCCAGCTTCTTGCCCCGGATGAGGATCGGCCGCGCCCAGTCCACCAGGTTGCCCGCCCGGCCGGCCCTGCTGGGCTCCAGCGCCCGCCGCCCCACCAGCATCTCCAGCAGCACCACCCCGAACCCGTACACGTCGCTCATCGCCGTCAGGTGCCCCGTCGCCACGTACTCCGGCGCCGCGTAGCCGTAGGTGCCCATCACCCGCGTGGACACGTGCGTCTTCCCGCCCACCGGGCCCTCCTTCGCCAGCCCGAAGTCCGACAGCTTCGCCTTGAAATCCTGCAGCCAAGAAACACAGCGAGAATGTAAGATTCAGATTGATCAACTGAACTCTGAATATCAGCACTTTGATGTCCATGATCGGGGAAGGAGAGGACGGACCGCGTCGAGCAGGATGTTGGAGGTCTTGAAGTCGCGGTAGATGATGGGCCGCTCGGCGCCGTGGAGGAAGGCGAGTCCCCTGGCCACGTCCAGGGCGATCTTCACCCGGGTCGTCCACGACAAGCTGCACGCCCCTGATAAAAGAGATTCAGCAGTGGATGACGCGTCTCGTTAGGGAGCAGGAATTAGCAAGAAAAATGAAGCAGGTTTATGCAAGTGTCCCTACGGCGGAAGAGGTGGTTCTCGAGGCTGCCCTTGGCCATGTACTCGTACACCAGCAGCCGGTGGTCGTCATCGCAGCAGCACCCGATGAGCTCCACCAGGTTCGGGTGGCTGTACTGCCCCAGGCAGCTCACCTCCGTCTGCAACGCAAACAAACAATTTCGACACATCAATGAATTGAAGCACAGTGGACAGATCCATCGATCGACAGGTGTGGAACTGACCAGCCACTCCCGGTCGCCCTGGATGCCATCCGGGTTGAGCTTCTTGACGGCGACCTCCGCCCCGGCCACCATCCCCTTGTAGACCACCCCGAAGCCGCCCTCCCCGATGATCTGCGTCGGGCTGAACTCGCCCGTGGCCTGCCGGAGCTGGTCGTGCGTGAAGAGCCTCAGGTGCCCGTACGCCGACATCGCCCGGAACTCCGCCAGGTCCTTGGGCACCAACAGCATCATCGGCTCCGAGCTCGTCTTCCGCAGCCGAGGCGTGGACGACGCCGCCGCGCGCCGCGGACGCGGCCGCGGCTCGTCTGCACGAAGTACGAACACAATGCTCAATGGTGCACGTCGGAGAGCGATCGGAAACTGAGCATGCATGCGAGGGCGCGCGTAGGTACCTTGTTGGTCTTGGACGCGGCGGCGGACCGGCCGCATGTCGCCGCAGCTGGAGATGAGCCAGCGATGCATCTTCGGAAGAGATGGTATACAACCCCGCGTGCACGTTTACCGGGGTACGTCGACTGTGATGGTGGGTTGATTGGGTGATCGACCGGCGAGGTCCGGGCGGTGGCGGCGGAGGCCAATGGCAGCCTCCGCCCGCCCGCACGCCCGGACAGATGTGGAGAGAGGCGACGGGAGGAATGGTCGGAGAGCGCGGTACGTCCATTGGGGTTGCCTTAATTTGGGACCCGCGCACGCGCACGTCTGTTGGTCTCCAGGGCATCGTCGTGCCAACGAAAATGGCGGGAGATGACGGGCAATCCTCCCGCACATCCTCGGAGTCGGAGGAGGGGCAAAGTGCGACGCTTGATGGCAAAGAAGATACTTCTATCACCGCTAATACACAGCCCCTGCCTAGGCCATCTACGCCATCTACGCGCTTGGCGTCACATTCAAAGAAATACTTCTATCACCGGCGTTCTCACTCAGTTTCAAAGAGTACATGCTGTTTTAATAAACAAATATACTTGAGTTCATTGCAAGCATCTGAATTACGAATCTCATTGCAAGCATCTGAAATTGATGGGAATTATTTGGTTTTTTGTTTAAAATCTCAAAGTGATCGAGATCACACCTCACTCTTAATGATTAACGCATTTAATCATCAGGAGCGTGTGTTAATCTTGAGATGTACTTTGTGAACATTTTCACAAAAGGGAAAATATGGACAAGACATTAACACAATCGGAATATTTGAATTCAAAATGTAGTTTGAATCCTATATTCAAATTGAATTCAATTTAACTCAAATGAATGTACGAACACAGACATAAAGAAGGAAATATCATTTTATTCCATAGATAGACAAATACAATGTTTATTACAAACTCTTGAAAGAATAGAAGACAACTTACAAATAAGGGATTTCTATTTTCGTGCCCCTGGCTCCTTAGTTGTGCTCAGTTTTCCCCAGCCCCTTAGTTTTTCCTCAGTTTTCCCCAAGTCCTTGTCTGAAACCCGCAGAAGGAGCTCGGACGGAGGATTCCCGTTTAGTTGACGTTGGTTGGTGCTGGCAAGTGGGGCCGCTGTTGGTGCCCCGCAGTGGACACGTCTTCACTTATCCAGATCATCGTGGGACCCACAACTTGTCCATGTTAGTGCACCGGACCCACAGCTTACCCAGGTGGCCGTTGCAAAATGGGAGCCCGAGCCAGCCCCGTGCCCGTGCCATTGCTTCCCCTTTCTTTCCCCGCGCCCCATTGTTCTTCTTCTCCGCCAGCGGCAGCCCCATTGTTCTTCTTCCCCGCGCCCCATTGTTCTTCTTCTCCGCCAGCGGCAGCCCCATTGTTCTTCTTCCCCGCGCCCCATTGTTCTTCTTCTCCGGCAGGCGGGTGATGTCTAGTTTCTCTTCGACCTCCCGTTCTTCATGGCCGCAGTATGGACCCGTGCCTTTGACAAGATGCCCTGACTGCCCACGCTAGGAGCCTCTGAAGCGGTCGATCTGTAAGACGGACGAGAACGGCAACCGTGGACGTGAGTTCCTTGCATGCGAGAGCTTGCCATATAGAGAGGGGGATAAGGTTAGATCTCGCTCCAATTTCTCTGTTTTCTCTCGATTTTCTTGCTATTCCCTCGAATTTGGGATTTAGGGTTCCCGTTGTTGTTTTCAGATCCCGAAGAAATGCGGCATTTCGAGTGGATCGATGTGTACGTTCGTAGGCTTCAATTGCAGGAATCAATTGGCGCTATTGGGGAGCGCAATTTGGGAGGGGGGACTTGCTGTAGAGAATACGGCGGAGAGAGGAGTCGTTCCGATTATGCCTAATGCTCCCAATGCAGGACTGGTGGAAGTGAAGGGAGAACTGAAGAAAATGAACAAGCAGTTAATGCAGCTAATCGAGTTGAAGAAGCAAGATAATCTGATGGCTGGTTGTTTTTTCTGTTGTATAATTGCGATCGGATTCTTATCATTGCTCACCAGGCGCTAGAAGTTGTTACAAGGGATACCTTGTTACAAATTCATTATTCAGTTACATGTACTTGTAGTTGTTTTCATAGTTAGTGTGTGCATTCACCGAAATTACCAACTATATTGGAATGCTCCCAATAATTGTTAGAGTGGTGACAAATAATCTAGGGCTCCCAATAATCTATTCACCGAAATCCGTAAATATGTATGCCTCATGTTTATACCAAAATTATACCACTTTTGGGCCGTTTCAAATTACCAAAACTATATGCCAAAACTATATCCCCTAAAAGAAAAGGAAAGCGAAAGATAGTTGATAATTGTTAGAGGGGTGACAATAATGCATTCACCGAAATCCGCAAATATGTATGCCTCATGTTTATACCGAAATTATACCACTTTTGGGCCGTTTCAAATTACCGAAACTATATGCCAAAATTATATCCCCTAAAAGAAAAAGGAAAGCTAAAGATAGTTGATAATTGTTAGAGGGGTGTCAATAATGCATTCACCGAAATCCGCAAATATGTATGCCTCATGTTTATACCGAAATTATACTACTTTTGGGCCGTTTCAAATTACCGAAACTATATGCCAAAACTATATCCCCTAAAAGAAAAAGGAAAGCGAAAGATAGTTGATAATTGTTAGAGGGGTGATGGCGTGTAATACACACGTTCGTTGGGAACCCCAAGAGGAAGGTATGATGCGCACATCAGCAAGTTTTCCCTCAGTAAGAAACCAAGGTTTATCGAACCAGTAGGAGCCAAGAAGCACGTTGAAGGTTGATGGCGGCGGGATGTAGTGCGGCGCAACACCAGGGATTCCGGCGCCAACGTGGAACCTGCACAACACGTACAACCAAAGTACTTTGCCCCAACGAAACAGTGAGGTTGTCAATCTCACCGGCTTGCTGTAACAAAGGATTAGATGTATAGTGTGGATGATGATTGTTTGCAGAAAATAGTAAAGAACAAGTATTGCAGTAGATTGTATTTAATGTAAAAGAATGGACCGGGGTCCACAGTTCACTAGAGGTGTCTCTCCCATAAGATAAATAGCATGTTGGGTGAACAAATTACAGTCAGGAAATTGACAAATAGAGAGGGCATGACAATGCACATACATGATATGATAAGTATAGTGAGATTTAATCGGGCATTACGACAAAGTACATAGACCGCTATCCAGCATGCATCTATGCCTAAAAAGTCCACCTTCAGGTTATCATCCGAACCCCTTCCAAGTATTAAGTTGCAAACAACAGCACAATTGCATTAAGTATGGTGCGTAATGTAATCAATAACTACATCCTCGGACATAGCATCAATGTTTTATCCCTAGTGGCAACAAGACATCCACAACCTTAGAACTTTCCGTCACCGTCCCAGATTTAATGGAGGCATGAACCCACTATCGAGCATAAATACTCCCTCTTGGAGTTAAGAGCAAAAACTTGGCCGAGCCTCTACTAATAACGGAGAGCATGCAAGATCATAAACAACACATAGGTAATAGATTGATAATTAACATAACATAGTATTCTCTATCCATCGGATCCCGACAAACACAACATATAGCATTACAGATAGATGATCTTGATCATGTTAGACAGCTCACAAGATCCAACAATGAAGCACATAAGGAGAAGACGACCATCTAGCTACTGCTATGGACCCATAGTCCAGGGGTGAACTACTCACTCATCACTCCGGAGGCGACCATGGCGGTGAAGAGTCCTCCGGGAGATGATTCCCCTCTCCGGCAGGGTGCCGGAGGCGATCTCCCGAATCCCCGAGATGGGATTGGCGACGGCGTCTCGCAAGGTTTTCCGTATCGTGGCTCTCGGCATCGGGGGTTTCGCGACGGAGGCTTTAAGTAGGCGGAAGGGCAGGTCAGGGGGCCACACGAGGGCCCCACACACCAGGGCCGCGCGGCCAAGGCCTGGGCCGCGCCGCCCTGTTGTGGCGGCGCCTCGTGGCCCCACTTCGTCTCTCCCTCGGACTTCTGGAAGCTTCGTGTAAAAATAGGCCCCTGGGCGTTGATTTCGTCCAATTCCGAGAATATTTCCTTTGTAGGATTTCTGAAACCAAAAACAGCAGAAAACAGCAACTAGCTCTTCGACATCTTGTTAATAGGTTAGTGCCGGAAAATGCATAAATACGACATAAAGTATGCATAAAACATGTAGATATCATCAATAATGTGGCATGGAACATAAGAAATTATCGATACGTCGGAGACGTATCAGCATCCCCAAGCTTAGTTCCTGCTCGTCCCAAGCAGGTAAACGATAACAAAGGTAATTTCTGGAGTGACATGCCATCATAACCTTGATCATACTATTGTAAGCATATGTAATGAATGCAGCGATCAAAACAATGGTAATGATATGAGTAAACAAATGAATCATAAAGCAAAGACTTTTCATGAATAGTACTTCAAGACAAGCATCAGTAAGTCTTGCATAAGAGTTAACTCATAAAGCAATAAATCAAAGTAAAGGTATTGAAGCAACACAAAGGAAGATTAAGTTTCAGCGGTTGCTTTCAACTTATAACATGTATATCTCATGGATAGTGTCAATGTAAAGTAATATAACAAGTGCAATATGCAAGTATGTAGGAATCAATGCACAGTTCACACAAGTGTTTGCTTCTTGAGGTGGAGAGAAATAGGTGAACTGACTCAACATAAAAGTAAAAGAAAGGTCCTTCAAAGAGGAAAGAATCGATTGCTATATTTGTGCTAGAGCTTTTATTTTGAAAACATGAAACAATTTTGTCAACGGTAGTAATAAAACATATGTATCATGTAAATTATATCTTACAAGTTGCAAGCCTCATGCATAGTATACTAGTAGTGCCCGCACCTTGTCCTAATTAGCTTGGATTAACACGGATTATCATTGCATAACATATGTTTCAACCAAGTGTCACAAAGGGGTACCTCTATGCCGCTTCGTACAAGGGTCTAAGGAGAAAGTTCGCATTGGATTTCTCGCTTTTGACCATTCTTCAACTTAGACACCCATACCGGGACAACATAGACAACGGATAATGGACTCTCTTTTAATGCTTAAGCATTCAACAGCTTAATATTCTCATAAGAGATTAGGGTTTTATGTCCAAACCGAAACTTCCACCATGATTCATGGCTTTAGTTAGCGGCCCAATGTTCTTCTCTAACAAGTATGCATACTCAAACCATTTGATTGTGAAAACCGCCCTTACTTCAGACAAGACGAACATGCATAGCAACTCACATGATATTCAACAAAGTGTTGATGGCGTCCCCAGGAGCATGGTTATCGCACAACAAGCAACTTAATAAGAGATAAAGTGCATAAGTACATATTCAATACCACAATAGTTTTTAAGGCTATTTTGTCCCATGAGCTATATATTGCAAAGGCGAATGATGGAAATTTAAAGGTAGCACTCAAGCAATTTACTTTGGAATGGCGGAGAAATACCATGTAGTAGGTAGGTATGGTGGACACAAATGGCATAGTGGTTGGCTCAAGGATTTTGGATGCATGAGAAGTATTCCCTCTCGATACAAGGTTTAGGCTAGCAAGGTTATTTGAAACAAACACAAGGATGAACCGGTGCAGCAAAACTCACATAAAATACATATTGTAAACATTATAAGACTCTACACCGTCTTCCTTGTTGTTCAAAACTCAATACTAGAAATTATCTAGACCTTAGAGAGACCAAACATGCAAACCAAATTTTAGCAAGCTCTATGTATTTCTTCATTAATGGGTGCAAAGTATATGATGCAAGAGCTTAAACATGAGCACAACAATTGCCAAGTATCAAATTATTCAAGACATTTTAGAATTACTACATGTAGCATTTCCCGATTCCAACCATATAACAATTTAACGAAGAAGATTCAACCTTCGCCATGAATACTATGAGTAAAGCCTAAGGACATATTTGTCCATATGAAACAGCGGAGCGTGTCTCTCTCCCATACAATGAATGCTAGGATCCATTTTATTCAAACAAAAATAAAAACAAAAACAAACCGACGCTCCAAGCAAAGCACATAAGATGTGATGGAATAAAAATATAGTTTCAGGGGAGAAACCTGATAATATTGTCGATGAAGAAGGGGATGCCTTGGGCATCCCCAAGCTTAGATGCTTGAGTCTTCTTGAAATATGCAGGGATGAACCACCGGGGAATCCCCAAGCTTAGAGCTTTCACTCTTCTTGATCATATTGCATCATTTCCCTCTCTTGATCCTTGAAAACTTCCTCCACACCAAACTCAAAACAACTCATTAGAGGGTTAGTGCACAATAAAAATGTACATGTTCAGAGGTGACATAATCATTCTTAACACTTCTGGACATTGCACAAAGCTACTTGGACATTAATGGATCAAAGAAATTCATCCAACATAGCAAAAGAGGCAATGCGAAATAAAAGGCAGAATCTGTCAAAACAGAACAGTTCGTAAAGACGAATTTTAAAGTGGCACCAGACTTGCTCAGATGAAAATGCCCAAATTGAATGAAAGTTGCGCACATATCTGAGGATCTCTCACGTAAATCGGCATAATTTTCTGAGTTACCTACAGAGAATTAGGCCCAGATTCGTGACAGCAAAGAAATCTGTTTCTGCGCAGTAATCCAAATCTAGTATGAACCTTACTATCAACGACTTTACTTGGCACAACAATGCACAAAACTAAGATAAGGAGAGGTTGCTACAGTAGTAAACAACTTCCAACACTCAAATATAAAATAAAGTATTGTAGTAAAAAAAAACATGGGTTGTCTCCCATAAGCGCTTTTCTTTAACGCCTTTCAGCTAGGCGCAGAAAGTGTATATCAAGTGTTATCGAGAGATGAAGCATCAACATTACCTTGGGCTTTACCCTTACCTTTATTGTTCTTTTTCTTACTCTTTGATTTAGGGAATATATGTCTACCCCCGGGTGTAGAGGTGAATTTTAGGGTGCCTTCTCCCATATCTATGACGGCTCCCAATAGTTTCAGCAGGGATCTTCCGAGTGTGATTTGTCCTGTTCTCGCACATTCAATAACAAGATAATCAATGGATATTGTTCTCCCAAGAACGGTTGTATGCACACCTGCAGCTATTCCTTTAGGAATTATAACAGAGTTATCAATAAGAGTTATTCCTTCTCCCCTTCAACGAATCCCCAAAGTTTCAAAGATTCATGAATACTCTTAGGCATTAAGCAAAATTCAGACATAATATCACAATTGGCATGAAGAGTTTGGTCACCGATAACAATTTTAATAGTAGGATCCCATAATGAAGGTTCAGAGTTCACTAAAACTTGATCAAGACGGTTACGAACATATCTATAATTTTCATTCAAGCGAGATGCACTTGTCTCAAGAGTGTTTAATCTATTATAAATGCTAATAAGGACTGAATCAAAGTTATTAGCTGAATCATGTGATGCAACCAACTTCTTTATGGCATTAAAAGCTTGATCCCCATTGCAATGAAGGAAATCTCCTCCCACTACGAGCATCCAAGGCATATCTATAGCGAATCATAAGACCAAAATAAAAATTACTAAGGAGCAAACTTAGAGTCATTTGAGGTTCAGCTTTACGATAAGAAGTAAAAATTCTGGACCAAGCATCTTTAAAACTCTCCTCATCCCCTTGTTTAAAAGTGAAGACTAATTCCTCAGGTGAAGAAGTAACCGGTGCAGAACTAGACATGGTAGCAAAAGTAAAATGCAAGTAACTAAATTTTTTTTTGTGTGTTTTTGATATAGAGTGCAAGACAGTAAATAAAGTAAAGCTAGCAACTAATTTTTTTGTGTTTTGATATAATGCAGCAAACAAAGTAGTAAATAAAATAAAGCAAGACAAAAACAAAGTAAAGAGATTGGATTGTGGAGACTCCCTTGCAGCGTGTCTTGATCTCCCCGGCAACGGCGCCGGAAAAGAGCTTGATGGCGTGTAATACACACGTTCGTTGGGAACCCCAAGAGGAAGGTATGATACGCACAGCAGCAAGTTTTCCCTCGCAAGAAACCAAGGTTTATCGAACCGAGTAGGGAGCCAAGAAGCACGTTGAAGATTGATGGCGGCGGGATGTAGTGCGGCGCAACACCAGGGATTCCGGCGCCAACGTGGAACCCGCACAACACAACCAAAGTACTTTGCCCCAACGAAACAGTGAGGTTGTCAATCTCACCGGCTTGCTGTAACAAAGGATTAGATGTATAGTGTGGATGATGATTGTTTGCAGAAAATAGTAAAGAACAAGTATTGCAGTAGATTGTATTTAATGTAAAAGAATGGACCGGGGTCCACAGTTCACTAGAGGTGTCTCTCCCATAAGATAAATAGCATGTTGGGTGAACAAATTACAGTCAGGAAATTGACAAATAGAGAGGGCATGACAATGCACATACATGATATGATAAGTATAGTGAGATTTAATTGGGCATTACGACAAAGTACATAGACCGCTATCCAGCATGCATCTATGCCTAAAAAGTCCACCTTCAGAGTTATCATCCGAACCCCTTCCAGTATTAAGTTGCAAACAACAGACAATTGCATTAAGTATGGTGCGTAATGTAATCAATAACTACATCCTCGGACATAGCATCAATGTTTTATCCCTAGTGGCAACAGCACATCCACAACCTTAGAACTTTCCGTCACTCGTCCGCATTTAATGGAGGCATGAACCCACTATCGAGCATAAATACTCCCTCTTGGAGTTAAGAGCAAAAACTTGGCCGAGCCTCTACTAATAACGGAGAGCATGCAAGATCATAAACAACACATAGGTAATAGATTGATAATTAACATAACATAGTATTCTCTATCCATCGGATCCCGACAAACACAACATATAGCATTACAGATAGATGATCTTGATCATGTTAGACAGCTCACAAGATCCAACAATGAAGCACATAAGGAGAAGACGACCATCTAGCTACTACTATGGACCCATAGTCCAGGGGTGAACTACTCACTCATCACTCCGGAGGCGACCATGGCGGTGAAGAGTCCTCCGGGAGATGATTCCCCTCTCCGGCAGGGTGCCGGAGGCGATCTCCTGAATCCCCCGAGATGGGATTGGCGGCGGCGGCGTCTCAGTAAGGTTTTCCGTATCGTGGCTCTCGGTACTGGGGGTTTCGCGACGGAGGCTTTAAGTAGGCGGAAGGGCAGGTCAGGGGGCCACACGAGGGCCCCACACACCAGGGCCGCGCGGCCAAGGCCTGGGCCGCGCCGCCTGTTGTGGCGGCGCCTCGTGGCCCCACTTCGTCTCTCCCTCGGACTTCTGGAAGCTTCGTGTAAAAATAGGCCCCTGGGCGTTGATTTCGTCCAATTCCGAGAATATTTCCTTTGTAGGATTTCTGAAACCAAAAACAGCAGAAAACAGCAACTAGCTCTTCGGCATCTTGTTGATAGGTTAGTGCCGGAAAATGCATAAATACGACATAAAGTATGCATAAAACATGTAGATATCATCAATAATGTGGCATGGAACATAATAAATTATCGATACGTCGGAGACGTATCAAGGGGTGACAATAATGCGTTCACCGAAATCCGCAAATATGTATGCCTCATGTTTATACCAAAATTATACCACTTTTGGGCCGTTTCAAATTACTAAAATTATATGCCAAAACTATATCCCCTAAAAGAAAAAGGAAAGTGAAAGATAGTTGATAATTGTTAGAGGGGTGACAATAATGCATCCACCGACGAGAGAGAGAGAGGGGTGGCCACGAAGAGAGAGAGAGAGAGGGTGGCCACGAAGAGACGGGGAGGGGTATACCGCCCGTTAGATCAGCTTGATCAACGGTTCGTGGAGTCGATCCGTGTGACAACGGCTCAACCAATCAGGATAAGTTTGGGCTTCGAGAGCATTTGTGACAGAACTTGAGGGCAAAACTGAGTAGTACTAACAATCCAAGGGCACATAAATAGTAAATAGACTAAGGGATTCAAACAAAAAGAATTACAAAATGAAAAATGCGTGTTTTGTACAATATAATTCATATTGGGCTACATCAAATTATTTACAATTCAAATATACATGAGTGTGACAATTATGACATCATTTAGACAAACTATGTTTTTGGGGAAGATGTTTTGCAAAGGGGTTTGAGTGGAAAACCATGCATCTTTATAGCTACACTAGTGATTCTGAGAAGTGGCAATTTGTGGTAAAACTTGATTTATATATGTTTGTTAAGGTTTTCTTGGTGGCAGGTTGCGTAGGAAGACTCCATGAGTAGGTGCCACTATGTTTTTATTTTTTTGAATTTTTTTGCGCATGAAATGCCTCAATTAGATATGTTAATCTCATTTGTTGACTCTCTCGTTGACTAGCTACTTGAGGGTAAAACTGAGTATATTGCACTTGCCAGTCTAAGTACTCGAGGGGAAAACTGAGTACAGATAATTTTTTTGTATAAGGCCCGAGGTTATAACTGAGTACACCAAACGTCTCAGGGTTAGACTCGTGTCGCGGTGCACGCTGCAGCCGTGCATAGCGGAAGCGTGTTGCGGTACACGCCACCTTCGTCTTTATAGAGCCCTTTTCCTCTCCCTCGATGCACGTTCTCACTGCAACCGCCTCTCCTGTCCCATCATCTTCTCCACAACCGAAGAAAAAATCCCGAAGAAAACCGCCGGCGATGGAGAAGAATGAGATGCCCATTGTCCAGGCCCCCGTCGATTGGGACCCGTACGAACCAGTGCCGTACGTCGCGCCGGAGAACCCCTACGACACCAGCATCGTCGACGACGAGCCGGAGGTAACCCTTTGCTCCCTTGTTCTTATCCCATTTCAATCCTTTTGTGTTAGATCTAGCGTTATTAGGGTTCGTCCGTTCCTAGTTCAATCCATTTGTGTTAGGGTGCGTCTGTTCCTAGTTCAATCCTTTTGTGTTAGATCTTGCGTTATTAGTGCTTGTGATTTGCTTTTATTTAAGATTTGTGCCGATGATGATGAATATTTGGGCACAAATTGATTCAGAGTTTGGTCAGTAAACAATTGGTGTGTTCAAATTTGTTGTGCATGATCTTTGGTTTATTGATTCAAATCCTGGATATAAGTGTGTCCAATGTAACTGAGACTACCTCTTTTTTTCGAGCCCATATTATCATGCATGATCTTTGTTCACTCTCTGTTCCATCATCGTTGCAATTGACTCCGTGTTTTTTGCACGATCTTTGGTGCTACGTGACAGGTGCAGAGCAGCGACGTCGACAGCGATGACGAGTCCTTCCACACCAAGACTCGTCACGTCCTTAGGAGGCTGCAGTCCGGCCATTACGATGGCCCCTTTGCTCGAGGCATTTACAAGTGCCCCTTCTGCAACAGGAAGCTCCGCGCCACCGACTTCAACTGCTCGGTGAACCATGCTGAATCCATTGGCGGATGCGGCGCTAGAGTTGGAACGACGGTGAACGTGCATGCATTCATGGCCAAACACAAAGCACTTGGGATTCACCTGCGCAACCTCCAGGCGAGTCACAGGCGCAACCTGGAGCCGTTGAACATGCCTACTGCACTCTCTGTATGTGACTGCTCTATCTGTAGAGCATCTTAAATTCATGTAAAATGTAGCTTATGTTGTAGGGTTCTATCGGTACTACTGTTGGATCTGTCGTGAATATATCTATGCTATGTTGGCTGCTCGTATGCAGCTTATCCTATATTTTTTCCGGATTTGTGCCCTAGATTTCCTACCTGATTGGGTAAAAACGAAGGCATAAAGAAATGAATGTCGTTAAAAAACAGAAGGAGAAGCTGCTCTAGATTTGCTACCAATTTGGGCTATCAAATATGAATGAGATCGAGCGAGAGAGAGGAAAAAGGTACATTGAAAACTGCTAACTCTGGGCGAAAGAGACAGAAACCACTCGTGCCCACGTCCCGGACCCACACGGCTCCACACGCTACGGCTCCACACGCTACGGCCCCACACGCTACGGCCACACAAACATGGTCTCGTCCTGTCCCACGCGGTTCCTTCCTACCATCCCCACACGACGCGGCCCCACAAACGACACGACCCCACTCATCAGCATGGAACGGCCAACTTAACGGATTCCTTCCGTCCGAGCTCCTTCTGCGGGTTTCAGACAAGGTCTTGGGAAAAACTGAGGAAAAAACTAAGGAGCTGGGGAAAACTGAGCACAACTAAGGACCCGAGGGCACGAAAATAGAAATCCCTACAAATAAAAGGAAAAAAAAACTAATTCATTTGGTGTCTCCCTTGTTCAACCACGACATTATCTGGGAACTGGCTCCTCTAACGTTGAGGAGCGAAGTCAGTGAAAATAGCATGGTAAAGTCAGAGCACAGTAGCAATAAGTATCATATTTTGTGATGCAATTAATTATTGTACATAATTACTGTAGCTACAAAAGTTTGAACTAAATTTTATTACACTTTAATTTTACCTGTATGTAGTTAATCTCAATGGATAATATAAATTTGTATTATGTAGAATAATTGAAGTTGTTTTAATCCAAAATCATACAACTATGAGGAAGAGAAGTCAGGCTACTGTAGCTTAGCTGACTTTGTAGCTCAACGTTAGAGGATCCCGTCCCCATTATCTGGTGTCGGGCTTTCCTGCCACCGAACCTGGCATATTTATTTGCCGGTGTGCAATCAACCACATCGAAAATCCGTGCGCCGGTTTTGTTGGGCGTGAGGAATGCTCATCCGCCAACCAAAATATTTTTGCAGGCGACTACATCTTGTGTCATCCAAAAAATCCATCGGGTAAGGTGCCTTTTTGGTAGTGTATGTCATGTGGTGCCGTTTCATTGCACTGGGCATCTCCACTCCCCCCAAAGGCTCCCCAAACATTTTTGGGAGGTGCCAGACCAAAATTTTCACCCAGTTGCCCGAAAGCCCGTCTTCGTCAAGCACATGTTGTTTTCCCATCCGACACTCCTAGGCTGCACCCAACCCACAGGGGGGCGAGCGGGGGCGCTGGATGGAGCTGAAAAGTAGGCGGGCTAGCCTTGTCAGCCACGGTAGAGAAAAAACTCATTTCGTCCCTTTTCCCGCCCACCTCGCCAAATGGCCACCGTCACCACCCGTCTCCACATCCACCATTTCCCACTATTGGAGAATGCCAGGTGGTCGAGCAAACACCTCTGACCTACCTCTTCGTCCTCTAGCCCTAGTTCCATCGTCCTGAAGCATCCGCTAACCGTTCTTGGTATCCCTCACGGCCGTCTGACCCACGAGGTGTTCAACGTTTTGTATGGGCATGGATTCATACGACGAGGAGATGGTCGCCGCTCTGCAGACTACCTGAATAATGGCACATAATGCAATAAGAGGATTTCCTGGGATGATTGGAAGCATCGATTGCATGCATTGAGCATGGAAGAACTATTTTTTTGCTTGGCAAGAAATGTACGAAGGTACAATGGATCTTGCAGCGTGCTACTTGAGGCAGTGGAAGAGCATGATGTGTGGATTTGGCATGCTTTCTTTGGCATAGATGGGTCTCACAATGACATCAACATGCTACATTGATCCAATGTGCTTGCCAAGCTTGTTAAAGACCATTCTCCTCTGGTGAACTATGTGATCAATGGCCACGTGTACACCAAGGGATATACTACCTAGATGATGACATCTATCCAAGATGATCAACATTTGTGAAGACAATCCCATGTATACTCCAGGAAAAAAAGCTTGGTTTGTGATACGTCCCAAACGTATCTATAATTTCTTATGTTCCATGCTACTTTTATGATGATACTCACATGTTTTATACACATATTATGTCATTATTATGCATTTTCCGGCACTAACCTATTGACGAGATGCCGAAGAGCCGATTCTTGTTTTCTGCTGTTTTTGGTTTCAGAAATCCTACAAAGGAAATATTCTCGGAATTGGACGAAATCAACGCCCAGGGGCTTATTTTTCCACGAAGCTTCCAGAAGACCGAGGGAGAAACGAAGTGGGACCACGGGGCGCCGCCACACTAGGGCGGCGCGGCCTAAGGGGGCCCCGCACGGCCCTAGCGTGTGGGGCCCCCGTGACTCCTCCGACTCCGCCCTTCCGCCTACTTAAAGCCTTCGTCGCGAAACCCCCAGTACCGAGAGCCACGATACGGAAAACCTTCCAGAGACGCCGCCGCCAATCCCATCTCGGGGGATTCAGGAGATCGCCTCCGGCACCCTGCCGGAGAAGGGAATCATCTCCCGGAGGGCTCTTCATCGCCATGATCGCCTCCGGATCGATGTGTGAGTAGTCCAGCCCTGGACTATGGGTCCATAGCAGTAGCTAGATGGTTGTCTTCTCCTCATTGTGCTATCATGTTAGATCTTGTGAGCTGCCTATCATGATCAAGATCATCTATTTGTAATACTACATGTTGTGTTTGTTGGGATCCGATGAATATTGAATACTATGTCAAGTTGATTATCAATCTATCATATATGTTATTTATGTTCTTGCATGCTCTCCGTTGCTAGTAGAGGCTCGGCCAAGTTGATACTTGTAACTCCAAGAGGGAGTATTTATGCTCGATAGTGGGTTCATGCCTCCATTAAATCTGGGACAGGTGACGAAAAGTTCTAAGGTTGTGGATGTCTTGTTGCCACTAGGGATAAAACATCGATGCTTTGTCTAAGGATATTTGTGTTGATTACATTACGCACCATACTTAATGCAATTGTCTCGTTGCTTGCAACTTAATACCGGAAGGGTTCGGATGATAACCTCGAAAGTGGACTTTTTAGGCATAGATGCATGCCTGGATAGCGGTCTATGTACTTTGTCGTAATGCCCCGATTAAATCTCATAGTACTCATCATGATATATGTATGTGCATTGTTATGCCTTCTTTATTTGTCAATTTCCCAACTGTAATTTGTTCACCCAACATCTCGTTTATCTTATGGGAGAGACACCGCTAGTGAACTGTGGACCCCGGTCCTATTCTTTACATCTGAAATACAATCTACTGCAATTGTTCTTTACTTGTTCTTCGCAAACAATCATCATCATCCACACTATACATCTAATCCTTTGTTTACAGACAAGTCGGTGAGATTGACAACCTCACTGTTACGTTGGGGCAAAGTACTTTGATTGTGTTGTGCGGGTTCCACGTTGGCGCCGGAATCCCTAGTGTTGCGCCGCACTACACTCGCCGCCATCAACCTTCAACGTGCTTCTTGGCTCCTACTGGTTCGATAAACCTTGGTTTCTTTCTGAGGGAAAACTTGCTACTGTATGCATCACACCTTCCTCTTGGGGTTCCCAACGGACGTGTGTTAACTGCACGCATCAAGCATATTTTCTGGCGCCGTTGCCGGGGAGATCAAGACACGCTGCAAGGGAGTCTCCCACATCCAATCTCTTTACTTTGTTTTTGTCTTGCTTTATTTTATTTACTACTTTGTTTGCTGCACTAAAACAAAACACAAAAAAATTAGTTGCTAGCTTTACTTTATTTACTGTCTTGTTCTCCATATCAAAAACACACAAAAATTAGTTACTTGCATTTAGTTTATTTTGTTATCATGTCTAGCTCTGAACCCGTTACTTCTTCACCTCATGAATTAATCTTTACTTTTAAACAAGGGGATGAGGAGAGTTTTAAAGATGCTTGGTCTAGAATTTTTGATTCTTATCGTAAAGCTGAACCTCAAATGACTCTAAGTCTGCTCCTTAGTAATTTTTATTTTGGGCTTATGATTCGCTATAGATATGCCTTAGATGCTGTAGTGGGAGGAGATTTCCTTCATTGCAATGGGGATCAAGCTTTTAATGCCATAAAAAAATTGGTTGCATCACATAGTTCAGCTAATAACTTTGATTCAGCTCTTATTAGCATTTATAATAGATTAAACACTCTTGAGACAAGTGCATCTTGCTTGAAATAAAATTATAGTTATGTTCGTAACCGTCTTGATCAAGTTTTAGTGAACTTTGAACCTTCAATGTGGGACCCTACTATTAAAGTTATTATTGGTGGTGAAACTTTTCATGCCCATTGTGATATTATGTCTGAATTTTACCTTATGCCTAAGAGTATTTATGAATCTTTGACACTTTGGGGACTCGTTGAAGGGGGAGAAGGACTCTTAGCAGGCAGCTCTACACTTTGAGCCATTGAGGAGGCTCTCTTTCTCTTGTCCTTCCTTGGTTGATAAGGAGGATGCTCTTGGTCTAGCAGATGGAGAAAGCTGAGATTGGTTCAAGATAAGCTTCATGAGGTGTGGAGCATAGAGATAATTCTTCTTCAAACCTCTCTTGGCGAGTTGGTACTTGAAAGAAAAGATAAAGGGCTTATCCATTTTATCCATTGCATTTTCCCATTGGTTTGATCGTGAAAAGTGATAGCTGTCCTGTTCGATCCCGGATTCTAAAGGCAACTTCAATTTGATACATATCATTCAGTCTACTTCAAGAAGGTATTTGGAAGTGAGAAGTGGGTGAGCTGGGAGCATGTAGGAAAGCAAGATGAACTCAAAGCGAGTGATTCCTCTTTTTGACGAGTTGTGACCTTCTCTCGAATTCAAGCAATATTTTTATGCTTCCGCAATCAAGGAGTTCTATGCCATAGTGCACATCCCTAAGAATTGCTCCAACATGCAATGGATTACAAGAGGACAAATGTTCGAGTGTCTTCTCGCAGAGATGTTTCACTTGCCACATGAGCCATCTCTCTCCCTTTTGCATCCTCTACATGACATGACCAAGGAGGAGAAGAATCAATACTTCTTTGAAGGGTGTAGCTGAGAAAGACATGCATCTTCTAGCCCAAAGAAAGTGAACAAGCTTGTAAGAGCATCTGTGCGGAGGAAATCAGGATGCAATCTACAATCTCTCTTGGCATGTCTTGGATTTCCATCGAAGAATCAATGCATTCAATCCGCATCTTCCTTACACGAAGAACTTGCTTAAGACAGGAATCCTAGTTCGTATTCCGAGCTCACCTTTGGGGCATCAGTTTCGCATACCAAACAATAACAACAGGTTCATTCATTCATTCCGAGCAGGTTGGCCCTATCGGGTTAGGTAATTGATATCGGAATTCCAAGCAGCCGAGATAATGGAATTCAGGAAGATACCAACTCGAAGGAACCATGGAAAAGAAATAGGGATTCTTCCCGTTCTGATGCAAGTATAGCAGTGGAAGAACTGAGCACTCAACTGTATTGTATCTGGCTACTAAACTAAAGCAGGTGTGCATTTTCACTACCTTTACTTTCCAATATTGATAGGTCGCGATAGAAATCGGAGAGCCAACCCACGAGCTAAAGGTGGAGGTGGATAATCATACGAGCTTACCAAGAGTCCGAGAAAGCGGGTGAATAACTTAACCAAGCATCGCATGGACCAATAGCGCCCTTAGCGTGGGGGCAATAGCAACTAAACTAGTAAGGGCAGCAGCAACTAGTGAGGAAGACCGTACTTTGTCTTGGTTTGGCGGGATTCTTTCCTTTGTATGTAGGATAACAATCCTTTCCTCAATCAATAGATTCTGCCCTCTGCCCAAAGCAGACCGGAAACAAGTATCGATCTGCCTGTACAATCGGACCAATTGACTTGGCATACGCCTCTTCTCCACAGGCATGCTTTCTTAGTCTCTAGTGGGCTTTGCCCGCCTCTCGTGGGGAACGTATTGTTCTAGTCAAACCATGCCCTAAATCGTTATTCCTTTCCTCTGCTAGTTGAGAATGGGATTTTGGATTGCGATTTCCTTTATTTGATGACTGGAATGTGCCGTAGGATTGCACATCTCGGCCTAAGGTCCGCTACTCCCCTTTCCCAAAGTCTAGGTGGTTCCATTTTTTTTTGAATCGGAGTTCGGGAAGCGCATTACAGTACATGTATGCTTTTAGCGGGAATCCTCTGAAAGATGGGAGCATACGGATTGATTCGGATCAACATGGAATTGTTACCTCATGCTCATTATAGATTTTCCCTGGGGAATGCAGCTTCAACTTCTCTTGGATTAAAAAAAAGAATAGCCTCTTCCTCACATGGGTTTCATAATTCTAGGAATTGGTTCCATAACCGACATTGGACTCAATGGAGCTATGTTAGAAATATTATCACATGGTGCTAGACTTATTTTCTTGGCTTGTGATAGAATGCGTCTTGTTTATCGATAAAAACAACTGGCACATCACATACGAGATGAAAAGTAGAGTTTAGACTCATTGAGAAAAGGAAACCAGTAACCACGAGACGAGGAGAGTCGAAAGCAAAAAGCAACCTCCCTCCTGTTTTGATTCCATTTCATCGTTGATCCGGAAAGAAGAATGACATTGAATCGATTTAAAGCACTTCCCTCAAGCCGAAACCGGAACAGTCAACTAGTCGGGATGGAGCTAGTTTCCTATCATAAGAATTCCATCTCTGCTTCTATTGAAATGAGTTTTTCGGGCATATCTTTTCATCTATCCCTCTGTACTCATCTCTTACTAGACCACATGTGCAGTGAATCGAGGGCACTCGCTGCAGCAGCAGTACCACAGCGTGTAATCTCAGGTGCTTGAGAAATTATTGGTTTGGATGCTTATGGGTATTCTGGTTTCTTCTTCGTGCTATTGTGTGTGAATCTTGGTTGGCTGCCCCAGTAATCTACGAGGTGTATGCTGGTTTGTTTATCCCTTCTTATGCACAGGAGGTGCTTGATGAAATGCCTGAGAGCATGATGCCACTTGAGTTCACACAAAACAAACATGATATGAAGTGGACGAAAAGGACATGTAAAACTTTTTTGCTGGGGGATAGATAAATCTTGAGTATGACCATGGTGCAAGAAACAGAAAAGTGATGAAGGGTGTGGCTCGTGAGCAAGGGCTTACAGCTACCTGTTCTCATGAGTCATGCTGAATATGAACCATGGAAATGAGTGAAGGATGCTGCCAGTGAAGCGGAGCACATGTCACTAAGTGAGGTTGTCATCGACAAGTGACTTGTGGTTGATAGACTCAGGGGCATCTCGTCATATGGTCCAAGTTGCTGCACTCCTATCAGTGGAGGATAAAATGTTTCATTAGCCGATGGTTCTTCGAAACCTATATCAGGTACTGGAACAGTGCGCCCTACTATGAATTTCTCATCAGTCTTGCATGTGCCCTGTGAATCCACTCTCTGTTAGTGCAGCAGCTAAATTGCTGCTTCCCGAAGTTGTGTTTGTTTCGACAATGAAAAACTGGAATCAAACTTGGTGTGGGGATAATGAGAGATGGTTTCTACTATCTAAAGCAAGATCATGTTGATGCCCTCTGTCTTATGTCGAAGCCCAGTGGATCAAATTCCACTTCAAGCTTGGGCTTCTCAACACTTGAGTTTATGTATCCTGCGACAGCTGACAAGAACAGGCTAGTATGTGAGACATGTGAACTGGCAAAGCGCGAGTATATTTATTCAGGTATGAGAAGCAATGTGCCATTTTATACCATCCATTCGGATGTTTGGGGGCCATGTGAAACTACACCCTTGAATGGCTACCGATGGTTTCTCACATTTATTGACTGCTCTAGTCGATATACTTGGCTCTATGTCATGAAGAAGAAAAGTCATGTTTACTCTTGCTTCGCTATAAAACAGTGATGAACCAGTATAATGCACAAGTTCAGGTGTTTAGATCGCAAGGAAGTAGTAGAAGTTCATGTTCCATATTACAATCCTCAAGGGCAAGAAAAACAAGCCTATCATATGAATTCCATTTCATATCGAAAGAAGAATATGACTCCAGAGTTTTCTTCTTCCAAGCATACTTCTGCACCCACAGATGGGAATGCGCTGTAGAGATCCTCCCTGGCACTTGTCCTTCTTCATGTTCTTGGCATATTGCCCTTATTTGGGCTGGAAACAAAGGCCCAGCCATTCGGGAAGCAGAAGTGATTTCTGTGTATCCAGCTTTTGCCTCCACTTGGACTGGAGCTTTCGGATCTGGTAACTGTTTGCTTTAGCTGTTCGGAAATAGTTCTAGTTTGCTTCTCAGGTTTAGCCTTTCAAGAAATGCTCAATTAGAGGATTTGCCGGACCAGCTTGTTCTTTTCTTTTCTATCAGTAGAAGGAGTTACCAATCCGTGTCGATAATAAGTAATTTCGATCTAACCGCGTAAATGATCGATGAGGGTGTGTTGAAAAACACTGTGGATAAGATAGTCCTATTCGTCTAATTCTTTCTTATTTTGGTTTTCGTATCACTTGCTTCCGTTTTCTTTCAAGTCCTAGGCTTCGCCCTTTGTTTGGCTTCGATTCCGGAAGTACCCATTGTTTAAACAAACCCACCTTGTTTGTTTTTAGCAAGGGATGCTGAGTCAAGTTAGGTGTCCTACGCTAGGCGCAATCCTCGTTTCAGTACTACACTAGTGGTATGACCTTCGAAAGGCGGAGAAAGTGGGGTTCAGGGCTTTAGGGCATACAATGGGTTATGGGGTCCATGGTACACGGATGCGCTAACCAGCGAGAAAACGCCTAGCGCTTAACTCGTCCGGTGCGGGTCTATTTCTCCCTTCGGGTCCTGTACACCTGTAAAAAGGAAAGGAGTCGTCAGGGCTTGGTTTGCTTTAATACCGCTAGGCCTTTCTCAATCTGTCTTCTTTGGAAAAAAGTGCATTTGACTAAGATCCGATGGCTTTGAATCCGCTAGACCCCAACCAAAGCATAGAGATGGATTCCTAGCATGAGGTGGATTAGAGGGCGTCCTAGCCGTAAACGATAGATACTATGGGTACTCACTGCTGCGCGAGGAAACGAAACCCTAGTCATGATGAAAGACACAAGTTATATATAACAATAATATCTATAAAGAGAAAGTATGCAATCCTTACGTCGAGCTTCCTTCGGTAATGTTGCAAAGGAAAGGAGATAAGTTGTTTCTCTTTATAAAGCTAAGTAAGGCTAAAGCTCTGTTTCCATTCCTGTTTATAAAAAAGAATGCTAGCACGACTTTCAAATAACCAGAAAGGAGTGTAGGATTGATTCCTCACATGATACGCATTTCCATCTAATCTAGTTGGGATTTAGGTTCCTGCTAGGTGAGATATTTATTTTTAGACAGCTGGAGGTACGAATTACCCGATTGTGAACGCTTCTTACTCGCAGGAATAATCCCATTGTGTCCACGTATCCACACGATTGGTTTCTGAACCAGAAGTTCATTCATTTTTGATCGAGAAACATGGCGCAGGTGTCAGATTGGAGTGATTATTGATACGTGGTATGAGCGAACAGAATGATTGGGGTTTGGGGTAGTAACACCAAAAGAAGCGTTAGTTGTTGTCTCGGATTGAGAAGCAGTGGCATCTTTAGCGGTCAATGCCCACGAAGGAAGGTCTTTTCTCACTCATTATTTAGATTAGTTAGCCGTGTGCACCTCTTCTTTTTTCCTTTCAGAATAGAAGATGGGGTTGTACCTGTCATCTCTTGATACCAGTATTCTAGCTTATGGTTCCTTTGTCGGTTTCCCCTGACCATACATATCTACTTCGGCGTGTAAAGAAGCTGCTCCGCTGATTACCCACCAACAGATGCTTTTGGCGCTCCTACCTTTTCCCTGGGATGAGTCTCCAAAGCGGGTCACTAATAGCTTCGGTGTGCAGGAAACTATGGCCACACCCTTTCCTACTCTAAAGCCGCTGCCCTTACTAAATAGTGAAGCCGTGCATACGTTTCCTCACTCAATCCGTCTGGTAGCAGAAGCCCTTTACCTAGGGTAGGGCTTCACGAGGTTTAAGTTTAAGATTATTGATAGAATCAACGAATCTCACTTCTAATGGGCTTTACTACACTACCAGAGGAGTACAAGTTTGAAACGGGCAGCAGCTTTTGGGCCCAGACATTTGCTGAGATAAGCAATGGGTCGGCTAGACTGCATCAACACTGCCCCAATGCCGGATCCACATGCGTCAGTCTCCAAGACAAAGGGTTTGGAGAAATCTGGGAGTGCTAGCACAGGACAAGTAGTAAGGATATTCTTCAGGTTGTTGAATGCAGTGGTATGCTCAGCAGCCCAGTGAAATGAGTTTTTCTTGAGTAGATCATGGAGAGGCCTGCAGATTCTGCCATAATCCTTAACAAAGCGTCTATAGTACCCAGTTAGTCCGAGGAACCCTCTTAACTTGGACACAGATTTAGGCATGGGCCAGTTTACAATGGCTGTAATATTCTGTGGTTTGGTAGCCACTCCAGCTCCTGAAATGATATGTCCTAAGTATTCAACCTGAGCTGTGGCAAACGAGCATTTAGGCAATTTGACAAACAATGAATGTTGCTGCAGGATCTGTAGTGTGATTTTCAGATGGACCAAATGCTCAGACAGTGACTTGCTGTAGACCAATATATCATCGAAGAAAACCAAAATCCATTTTCTAAGATGATCTTTGAAGATTGTGTTCATGAGGTTTTGAAAGGTGGCTGGTGCGTTGGTCAGCCCAAAGGGCATCACCACATACTCATAATGTCCCATGTGGGTTTTGAAGGCAGTCTTGGGTATATCTTCGGCTTGCATCCTGATTTGATGGTATCCAGATCGCAGGTCCAATTTACTGAATATTGTTGCACCATGGAGCTCATCTAGAAGATCTTCGATCACCGGCATCGGAAATTTCTTTTTGATGGTAATAGAGTTAAGAAACCTGTAATCCACACAGAGGCGCCAGCTACCATCCCTTTTCCTCACCATAACAGCAGGAGAAGAATAAGGGCTCAGGCTTGCTCTAATTTAAGCATTCTTCAACATTTTCAGAATGATCTCTTCCATTGCACCTTTTTGCATGTGGGGCACTCTGTAGGGTCTCAAGTTAGGTGGTTGTGATCCTTCCAGCAAAGGAATCGCATGGTCACAATCTCTCTTGGGAGGAAGACCTGTTGGTTCAGAAATCACTGACTGAAATTGCTGTAGCAGTGTTTCAATCTCAGTTGGTATTGGCTCTGAAGTAGAAGTGTCTTCTGAATCGAGGGCATGTATTTGTATGAGGTAGCCCAGTACAGATTTGGACAGTAATTTCTTCATTTCAGAAGGTTCCAACACACAATCTGCTGGAGGAGTTGTATGGTCAGTTAGCATAATCATTTTGCCTTGATTATACACCGTTAACAGTCTGAGAGGCAGATCCAGTGTGACTGGGCTAAAGGCATACATCCAATCAATTCCTAAGATGATGTCATAAGTTTGCAAGGGCAGAACATGGAAGGTAGAAGCAAAGTTGTTGCCCTGGACCACATAAGGTAACTTGTGCACTATGTGTTCCGATAACAAATGACCACCTCCAGCAATTGCTATCTTCTTGGGTGTAGAGGGTGTAAGGTTACAGTTGCTTTTAATGGCAAAATTCTAGTCCATGAAGGTATGGGAGCTACCACTGTCCACCAAGGCTACTGCCTGTTGTCCTCCAATTACTAACAGCAAAGAGAATGTGGCAATACTGGCTGTTCCTGCAGTAGCATGCACAGACAGGTGCATTAATTCTTCTTTTGCTGTGGTGTGATCAGGGGTGTTAGGAGCTGTGTGAAAAGTTTGTTCAGCCTGAGGGGAAGCTTGTTCAGACAGTTCTGGTTCGTCATCGTCCAATTCCTGCATGATATGGAGTGTTCGGCCCTGTTTGCAACGATGTTCCCTATTCCAGGGTTCCTTACAATACCAACATTGGCGAGCTGGTCTGTCATAAGTGGTTTGTGGACCCAGTTGCCTTTCAGGAGTATTGGTCTGAATTGGTTTAGGAGGAAATTGGAAATTGGGCTGATGAAAGTTTGCTCTTGGTCTTGTACTGAAACTTTGGTAATATGATTTTTTAGCTGCAGCAGAATTCTCATACACCTTGGCATACCAATATGCTTTTCAAATACCATTTGGTCGTTGCCCACTCACATCATGCTTTATATCAGGTCTTAGCCCACCAATGAAACAACTCATCAGGAATGCTTCCTGTAGATAAGGATGGTCTCTTTTCACCAACTGCACACATTCCTCAAATTTCTCTATGTAGTGTTGGACAGAAGAGGTTTGCTGTAGATTTTTCAACATCTCGACTGCTTCATTTGCATTGGCTTGAGTAAACCGGTCAGCAATCATCTGACAGAACTGTTGCCAGCTGATCATTTGCCAGGGAATACATATATTCTTCAACCACACATTTGCTCGCCCAAAGAAATGACCTGTTGCAATATTCACCCACTGTTCATAAGGTGTACCTGACATATCAAAGAATTTTGCACATTGCTGTAGCCATCCAATAGGATCATCTCCAGCAAATAATGGGATTTCCAATCTAGGCCCTTTTAACACAG